>NC_140964.1:42403599-42521099 GCF_056783735.1 Eptatretus burgeri | reverse complement strand
TGGACCAGGACATAACCGAATGAAACTATAACGGCACTCGGTAGAGCGCATAGCTCTACCAGGCTGAACAGTTTATGTTTTGTATCCCAATGATAGGCCGGATCTGCATCCGGACCAATCTGATGACCTTGTTCTTGTCACCTACCCAACTCATCCATCAAGTTTTGTCCGAATCCGTCCATAACTTTTTGAAATATTGTGCTACGTATCGTTTTTGGCCCTATCTCTCAATGGTGAAGAATCACTTTAAAAATCTTTTATCTGGATCCGAATCTTCCCAAAAATCTAATTAATTCGTCCTTGTCACAAACCCAAACTGTCCATTAAATTTCGTCCGAATCCGTCCGTAACGTTTTGAGATATCCAGCTCACAGACAGGCAAACAAACAGGGGTGAAAACATAACCTCTGTTGACCTTCGGTGGTGGAGGTAATAAACAGAGCACCTAAAGCCATACAAAATACCGAAGATATGTTTTCCACCTGTTTGGGACAATAGCTCAGGTGGTCGTGTGCTCGCCAGTGTGTTGCTTCGTGCTGATTCCAGAGAAGCTGCCATTTTGTACAGTGCTAAAAGAAGCTGCAGAGTACATAATCCTTCAGATGGATAACTAAAGCTGGTCGTCCTATCTGCATTTAGGGTATGGATGTCAACTGTTATTTTACTTTTAAAAGAATAGGCCACTGTGTGCTGGCCAAATTATTTGCTTGGGGTGAGGTTTTGCACTTCTTTCAGAAGGCAAGAGTAATAGGGAATGGGTATGGCTAATAAAAGGCCAGAGCCTTTACTTTATAAATCAGGTAAATGTCTCAAACCTACAACAGCTTTCGATGACCTCGACAGTGAATAGGAAATCAAGAAGGTATCGTGTGTGTGTGTGTGTGTGTGTGTGTGTGTGTGTGTGTGTGTGTGTGTGTGTGTGTGTGTGTGTTTTTGAGGAATACAATGAGGAACTTAAATACCAATTTCCAGAATAATTTCAACCTAAATCCCATTTATTGAAAGAATCGCGCACTTCTGTCAATTTTTTTTTTTAATGATAAAGCAACAGTTTGGCCAAGAAAACATAAACAATTTAAAATCTTTATTTGTTGATACTATACATTGAAGGAGTCGACCAACAAGATGGCCCACAGACGTTAATCTCAGCTCCTCAAAAGTTCAAGGAACCATGCGGCCCGCGTCCTGTCGCGTTCATGAATGCTTCTGCGGCATTGTGTTATATGCAGCTCGTGGCTGCCGGTTGCATCTCCTCCGGGAGGCGTGCCTGTGCCGCTCGATCCGTAAATTACGGAATTAATTTACGATGATCCTCTATTACACAGCACCATCGGAGTAACAATTAAGCTCAGCATTACGATTTTAAGTAAACACCTACGGGGGTGGCATTCTGACGGACATGAACTGAAAACAATACGAAGGTGAACAGGACAAAATCTGTGGAAGAATAATAAAGCAATTCAATCACACCCTCGACCGTAAAGCTAGAGTCAATAAACGGTATTCTGAGTTTGCGCGAGTTGGTGAATCCCCATCACGAACGAGGTCCTCGTTACATCGAAAAAAAATATTCAGAAGCTCCAAATCACAAGTTCTGGAATTTTTTCCTGTGGTTCGAAAAAGTAGGGTTGGGAAAGCTGGAAATGTCGCAGTTTGGGAGTCATGCTTATGTGTTCGTCAGTGATAAGGTGGTTTCAACAATCTGATTAATGCGCTGAGTTTCTAATGCGTGTAATTGCCACTTTTGTGATGGATAGCCGATCACAATAAAAATTAATAAACACGTGTGGATAGTTCGGTCGCTGCAGTTTGTCACGCCCTCTTAATACGTGTCAAGTTATTGGGGAAATTAACAAAGGAAAATAAATAAGTAAAACTCCCCATTCCCACTCAGCTTGTTTTCAGCTTTTCAAAGTGAGATCTAATGTGGAAGGTGACCGTCACAAAACGCTCTCATGAATCTCTTTCGTTACCGGAATATCCTTCTTTAGGATCTTCCATAGGTTTTTATTTTTTCCAAATAGTGTGGCCTCGCGTGATACTGAAAATCTAATAATCAGGCGTTCGACACATGCCCATTTTATAACATGGCAGATGTCACATTGCGACTCAGTTACAGGCCAGAATAGTCTTAACGGGGTGATCTTTTCAAGGTCGTTCCTTCCTGGATGTCCTTTCCTGATCGCTCTGCTGGAGGGTGTAGGCTGGTCGGTAGCTCCAGATGCCCTCTGGTTTTTTGTAGCGAAGTGCTGGATTTCTCTCGGTATCTCGCCGGTTCCCCAACGACGTGTACCTGCCAGATGGAAGGGAAACGGCAGCATTGTGGTGTTATGCCCTTCATGTAGCTTATATGCAGAGTTGGTCTTTTTCGTACGAAAGGTATCTTACGGCACGTATGACTATCAGTTCTTGACATGTCCTCTTTTGTGCTTGTGAAAGTCAGTCGACACACACACACACACACACACACACACACACACACACACACACACACACACACACACACACACACACACACACACACACACACACACACACACACGAAATAAACCCACTGATAATTTCTCAAATGACTCACCCTCTGTCATACAAGACGCAATACGGGACATGCAGTGAGCGCAGAAATGCCCACACATCCTCGTAACTCCAGTTCTGTACAGCCAAGAAAATGACACCAAAGGATGACATCATTATCACAAACATAAATATAACGAAATACTCACAGCAGCTAATTCATACTCATCGCTCATCCGTCCTGTATACAGCATTACATGAAAGAGACATTTTTGCATCAATGTACTTTTACATGAATCACAATTTAATTTTAGATTGGATTGTGAAGCATGAGCATCCAAGCACTGAACACCCATATCCAGTGTGTTCATTTATCCATTTTAAGCATGTTTTAAATGGCACGCGCACGCGCATGCACGCACGCACGCACGCACACACACACACACACACACACACACACACACACACACACACACACACACACACACACACACACACACACACGCACGCACACGCACACTTTACCCGATCCATGCCTGTTCAACCATTCAGTGTGTGTAAAGATTAGTTTGGATAGTACACCGACATTTTTTCCCATGTGTCTGTCTTTGTCTCTCTCCGATGAAGGGTAAAGCCCGAAACGCCAGCACCTTGTGATCTTTTACAGTGGATAACTACCGTATTTTCCGGTGTATAAACAGCACATTTTTTATCGGCAAAAAAAGGGTAAAAGTTGGGGGTGCGGTAAATATACGGGTATAGAAAAAAAATCAGTCTAAAAACGATCAATGTTGAATTGTAATTATATTCAAAATGAACACTTTTGTTGCAGTCGGAACTGCTGTTAAGCTCAATTCCGCCATTTAAATTTCGAAAGTCGGTTCAGATTAAGAGTTTGTTCAGCATTTTCTTAACCGTGTGCAGAAATTAAATAAAGTAATGGCCAGAGACACCCGGAGTTTAGGTGTGTGGCGTGTATCGAGCCTCACGGCTCTGAAAACACCATTAAACACAAAAGAAGAACACCTGATCTCACATCAAAAGAAGAATTATTCACAATAGCTGGAGTCCATTAATCCATCTCAATAAGCTAGCGGGGCAAGCTTCCCTCGTATGTCGCGTTCAAGAGGAAGACACTCCCCAAAGACCACTTTCCAGCCGGCATCATTGTTCGTGCGCAACAGAAGGGGTGGGTAGATGAGGGACTTGTCGTGGTGATGATCTTTTTACATGCATCATTTTCTACATGAACATCCGATGCAGGCAGAATTAATCCACCATGCTCGTGACTTACATGCGGACACTATGATCGCAGATGCTGGAGATCAGAGCGTGGTTTAAAACTAGGAACAACCAATCAACCCCGAGAAATTTTCTCTACGAGGGCAGGAAATGGATTTAAAAGGAAGAATAAGAATCTCATGAGAGCGAGGATCCACATTGGGACGGCGGAGCTTTAAGAAGTACCAGTACTGTTCGGTTCTTTTGGCTTCCTTGGTTCTCTTCATTCTTCCTGGTTCTCTTCATTCTCCCTCGTTTCTATCAGTGGTTCCTAACTTGCTTCCCACTAATTACTCGCGTCGACCAGACGAACTTTGTTACTTTGCAGACCTTTGTATTCGACCCAGGTTTTCAGGAACATTTGCTGCATCTCGGTGAAACCCCCATTTTAGAGGCTTGATATTTTCATCAGTTGAAAATCAACATTTCGTGACGTGTTTCCCGCTGGGATTTTCAACCCGGATTCCGAGGAGCATTGGCCACATGCATCTTGGTTGAACTTTCACCACTGCTCCCATCGCTACGTTGGCTGAACATTATGTTGACTCTCTCTCTCTCTCTCTCTCTCTCTCTCTCTCTCTCTCTCTCTCTCTCTCTCTCTCTCTCTCTCTCTCTCTCTCTCTCTCTCTGTCTGTTTGTCTGTCTGTCTGTCTGTCTGTCTGTCTGTCTGTCTGTCTGTCTGTCTGTCTGTCTGTCTCTCTCTCTCTCCAACTTCTTGAAAATGAGAATAAGACTTTTAGACGAAATTAAGCGGACATGGGAGTAAGCATGTTGATACCTCCGTCCCTTTGTTCTGTACAAAGTTAATGTACAAACATATTTAGATCTAGATCAGAAAATAAAATGATCAATATATTAATTAACTTTGAGGGTGAAAAACAGGGGGGCGGTCAACACACGGTCACAGTTTATACACCGGAAAATACGTAACAATTTTATTATGTTTTTATTCCCTCATACCACCAACACAGACCGCCAGTTTCATGCTGGAACTAGAAGGGCACTCGGGAGAGCGCACACCTCCACCATGTAATGCCTGATCCACGAGAACATATCGGGCCCAATAAATACATTTTTTAAATATCGTGCTATGTATAGTTTTTGCCTCAATCTCTCAATGGTGACGAATCACTTTCAAAATTAAATAATTTTCGTATCCGGATCCGGAATCGGTTCTTCACCAAAATCAAAGCAATTCATCCCTGCCACACACCCAACATGTCCACCAAGTTTTGGCCGAATCTGTTCTCAACTTTTTGAGATATCCTGTACACAGACAGACAGACAGACAGACAGACAGAAAGGGGCGAACACATAACCTCCTTCACCTTCGGTGACGGAGGTAATTAGCAACTACATTTACGTATGAGTACAATGGCATACAATTTGAGAGAAATTAAGGGATATTTTATTACAACAAATCTCACTGCATCTGCATTTGAGAGAAGGGCATCCTGGAGATGGGATTACAAAGTCAGCTGTCCTTTTAGCCTTTAGGTTGTAGACGTGTCTGAGATCTTGAGCTGACCGCTTACACTGCACCAGAACAGACATTTCAGTTGGATTTGATCGAGATAGAGAGACAGACAGCTTAGAGGTGAGCCCGTTATCGACCATGCTATCCTGCTATCCCTCATCCTATAATCCCGACACTTCTGTAGAGGTCTCCCGCAAACAGAGCCCACTCCCTGTTGCATTTATTGCAGGTGAGGTGAGATGATCATGTCATGCATCCTTGTTCCTCTGAGCACAGAGTCTTTATGGGCTGTAAACACTGAATGATGAAGCAGTGCTCTGTTATTAAATAAATAGTTATTATGAATGCCACTCCTTTAGTCAAGGACTCTATCAAAAATGGATTTGGCTAAAATTGTCTTTTTACTTCTCTTTATGAACTTAGTGAGCTCCGATTGTGGTTTTTCTTCGCATGATTTCCTGTTTAAAACTTCCACCCAACTCTGCATCCTACCAGCAAAGGGTTGATGCGCATGAATTGCGGCCAGTCAGGGTCTGTGGGTGCCATCTCCTGGAGGTTTCGCCCACTGGGATCTGTAGCCCGAGTGCCCATAAGCACCGCACGTACAGTAGGATTAGAATTCCTGAACTCTGCAAGAGATTCAAGCAGCCCACCCTCCAAAACGCGCAGTTTAACGGCATACCTGGAGGAACAGGTAGAAGAGACGGAGGTAGATATGGACTTGCAAGTTCTACCGAGAAAGAAGGGCCGACAGTTTGTGGTGTAAATCAGTCTTACCTGTGGCATGTCTGCTCAATAAACTTCTCCAGCTCAGGGAATGACTCTGGTTGCCTAACATAGAGGCATAAAAGTGATTTTTTCTTAGTTGGGAACTTCCTAAATGGAGAAAGAAAGCAAAGTGCATCTATAAAATACAAAGTTAAGAGGCAGACAGAACAAGTATCCTTTAACGAACCAAAAAAAAAAACCGGATCAAAGCATTTCAAAAGTAATGATAAAAAACATGAATAACGAGAACTCGGTGGAGCGCACACCTCGTCTCTGCAAGGCTGCACAGTTGACATTTTGTAACACAGATAGGCCAGATCTGGATGTGGACCTGAACCAAAATCGAAAGCACAGCCGGGGGGGCTAAAAACACATTCATTTACCGGAGTTGGTCAATGGCGGGAGGAGTTAATCTCAGGTATCTTGCGTTGTTTGCCCCGATGCAAAGGTGATGCAGAGGGCTGCTGGGGTTCGAATCCCATCGATGTCGTTTGATTAACTCGGTCCACATTGGGCTGACACTGGGCATGAGGGCGCCTCTGCCATGTGAATGATACGTATCGAGGCCATGACCGGTTACATTTACATATGGATTCCAGACACTGATGAGGCTCATGAAGCATGCCCTGACCACACTCCGCCAATTTTTTTTTGAGAACTAATTAATTAATTAATGTCAATGTGACTGTTTGGGGCTTCGTTTTTATTACGTCATGCCACGTCACATTCCCTGTCCCAATCAATGGGTTTAAATGCTTTATTTTAGAGAATATTTAAATTATCTCATTTGCAAATACAACCTGTCGCTTCGCTTATGGGTCAATAAAGTGAGGGGGGGGGGGGGGGGATGGAGAAAGAGGGAGGAAGAGAGAGAGAGAGAGAGAGAGAGAGAGAGAGAGAGAGAGAGAGAGAGAGAGAGAGAGAGAGGAGGCAGGTGTAGGGTGAGATTGGGAAGGGAAGGCAGAGAGGATGGAGAAGGGAGAGTTCGGGGGGGAGGTGGGGAGAGCGACACTTCAGCAAACGTTGCTATATTCACTGCGGGAGGGAGGGGTGCATGAAAGAGACACACACATGCACGCACAACCGCCATGGATACTTCGAGACCTGTGAGGGATGTGTAGCACCTTCTGAAACCCACACATGGAGATAACCAAAACACATGCACACGCACACACACGCACGCACGCACGCACGCACGCACGCATGAGCTGGGGAATGAGCTGGCTGTAAAGCAGGGGAATGAGTCCCTAAAACAACAACAAGCATGAGAAGCCCCGCCTTCCCGGGTTTGGGGGCAAGCAGGTCACGCCCCGGGGGCGATGGACAGAGAGGAAGGTTGGCTGGCACAGGGTGAGGAGGTTCCTACTGGATGGGACGAGGGATGGGAGTGATCGAAGGCACAGGAGAGGCAGGTGCATTTATTGGATAAAAAGGCCTTCAAGATTATTGGAATCTCCCAGGATGAAGCTGAGTCTACGGGCCGATCACTTCGCCATCGCACACAGGTCGGTGGTCTCCGTATTCTACCCCCTCCTTTCTGGTCTTGCACCCTCTGTTCTTCCCCTGCTTTGTCCTCCCCAGGTTTCTACAGGGCACACACCGTCCACCATCAAACCCTTTCTGGTGAAACGACCTAAATCCAGTGACCCAAAATCCAGTGACTCACTGTGACCCAAGAAAAGGGACTTGATTGATGCTATACTCGACTTCGTTGTTCAGCTTTCGATATTCATTGGTCTGAACATGTGACAAATATAATGAGCCGTGGTTCTCTTCCAAAGCTGTTGGTTAAACTTAGAAGAAGATGTCTCAGAATTTCTGGGCACTGCGACTGCTGCAACAACGAACCTGTTTCCATCCTTACACTCTGGGACATCTAAACATGGAAAGCCAAAGCAGGGCAGACCAGCTGCTCTCAAGGACATCGACATGTTGAAGAAGGATGTGGGCCTGGAGAGAGAGGAACTCAATGCTCGATCAAGAAGATTGGAAGCCGAGGATCATTGTCATCTGAGAGAGGGGACTTAAGAAGAAGAAGAAAACAAAGAAGTTGGGATAAACAGTGGTTGCTCTTTATAGCCAAAGATGGTCTTTCACATGTGATGTGTGAACACCTGGGTGTGTGAATTTTTTTAGTTGTGCATTTTAAGAGCTTTGCTCCTCACACAGCGATCACCCTCTGAGATTGGGAGCAGTGTACCCTTGTGTGAAGGAAGAACAGAGCATGCACAATGTACAGTTTATGGCAGGAATTTTGAATTTTGCCAGGGTATTTGGCAATACCTTGTCTACTCTCCATTAAAAAAGGGATTTTGTACATCCAATTAATGCTAACAGATGGGACACATGAATTAACACCCCCATTCGAGGAAGAGCACAACAAACACAGACTTGACAGCTCATGGTGAACGAAAAACGTCAGTGATCCCAATGAATGCATTTGTAGATTTTAACCAATTGTACAAAATGATGGTTTAATGTCAGTGATGGTATACCTAATAATGTGCAGATGAATAACACTTAGTGAATCGAGAGTTCACAGAACACCGTACCCTGCACAGACTTGAGAAAGAGGACGTGGGAAGGGTCTTTTCAACTCTTGCTTTGCACTTCCGAGCACAATCTACATTTCCTATGAGCCGCCATTTTGTCTGAATCTCGATATTCTCCAATTCTGAGAGCGCGAGTAGCAAATTTGATTGGTCAAGACGGTATACAATGGTGTAATATTTAGTCCAAGTATTGCTAACTGGAGGTTTTTGAAAGTGCCAACATAGCAATTTGTGTTCTACAGAGTTTAAGTATATAATTCAAATGAAATACAATAAAGATTATAGAGGTTGTAGAAAAAAAAAACTTTTTGCAGAAGTTTACCGCCGTTGATGCAGCATCTTTTTACGCCACCTTATTTAACACTTTACATAAGTTATTAGTGACTGTTGTTTGTGTCCTTTATGACTTCCTTAAAAACAGTAAGTTTCCTGTTTGGAATGATTTTCAATTTTGTTCGACTGCGAGATAGGCAGAGTTTAAAAAAAAAAAAAAGCGCACCCGTGTCCGAAGTGGTGCAGTTTGGCATTTGCTTCTCGTGATGCTCGGCAGCTACAGCTCTCCCTTGTGTCAATTCAGCGTCTGCACCATTTAAAAATTATTTTGAGGGAAGGATGGACATACCAGATATTGAAGCTGCTACACCGCTTAAAAATTACCATACTCTGTGTGCATGTTCAGTCGGGACGAGATGCCGTACAATTTGCCAAATTCAGAGCCAAAGTAATGCTAAACCGCAGGTTCGTGTTCTGAGTCACATTCTGATTCATGTTCTGCAGTGTTCAGTGCTGGGGTGTGCCTCTGCCCAAATGAAAGAGTTGGAGGAAGACACCATATCTGGTTTGGGTGCTTCTGAATACCAATGGGCAGGACATATCTGGGGCTTGTGAATGTATGGGGTAAGTTTAAAATGACCTTTTAAAATTAAAATACTATTAATAATGTGGGGGAGGGGGGCAGGGTGGGGTTGAATGGGAGCTGTGAGGGCTGTTATTAATATATTGTCTGTCTGGTTCTCATAAATTTTTTTCATCAGCGGGAGGGGGGGGGGATTTTTTTCATCAGCAAGGACTTGCTGCCCTCTTGAGTGTCCTTGAGTCCTGTGTCCTTGATAAAGATAAATGTCTTTGAGTGGCCCAGTCAGAGCCCCGACTTAAATCCAATCGAAAATCTGTCGCATGACTTAAAGATTGCTGTCCATCAACACTCCCCACGCAACTTGACTAAGCTTGAACAGTTTTGTGCAGAAGAATTGGAAAATATTGCCCAATCAAGGTGTGCAAAGTTGGTAGAGACTTATCCCAACAAACTCACAGTTGTAATCGCCGCCAAAGGTGTTTCTACAAAGTGTTAACTCAGGTGGGTGGACAGTGGACACGTATCCAACCAAGATGTTCTAGTTTTGTATTTTTAATTAATTTTCTGAAATATGTAGAACCTGTTTCTCATTTGGAAGTTGTGGGTTACGATGTATAAATCAAGGTAGTAAAAGTCTGATTTAACGAAATTGAATTTCAGGCAAAAGGTAAGAATAAACCAATGTCACCTGCAGGGTGACCCATATCTTGTCAAAAGGTGACCACGTGTGACTTCTTTAAGGTCACACTGAGGTGAACAGAGCTGTTATCCACCAGGAGCGACTCCTTGAGGAATTTCTGCCTACGAGAGATTCCGATGAGAATCGTTCTACAGAGTAAGCATGAAAAATATGGTTTTGCCTCAAAACGTCACCAAATGACGTCATAATGTCTCAAGCTTGACATATCTAGAAAGCACTCATCGAGGTGTTCAATTTGAGGTACTACACGATATGGTTCCTAAAACTTGAAAATTTGACCTTGGGGTCAAATATGTTTGACCTCAGGTGCTAACCATGAAGGTCAAGGCCAATCGCCGCCAAAAACTAATCAGCTGAGCGCCAGACCATGAACTATATTCCTATGAAGTTTGGAGATGATTTGATTAAAATTACTAAAAAAAATAAGGGTTTCGTCGACCTCCATGATTTACCGCAAAGTGACCTTAACCTTTGACCTTGACCTTCACCTTGACCTTTATGTGTGCTGAAGGGTATTGTAAGAATACTACGATATGTGTACCCACAAGAGTTTCCGATGAGAATTGTGCTCTACAGAGTGATATAAAAAGGTGAAAAATCCAATGATTACAGACAAACAAACAAAAAAAAAAACTTACCAAGTAACAGATCTTGCAAAGACTTCGATTTGGCAAGATAAAAAGGTAAACATTTTGAAAGGGGGTGTAGACTTTCTATAGGCACTGTGTACAACCGAGAAAGTTGTTCAGTTTCACGTGGACCCCAGGGTGTGCCTGTTATCGTTAAAAAGACTCACTGAATTACAGATTTTGCATTGGCGACGGCAGGTTAAAAAGTGCCTGTGTTAGGGTTAGCCTAACCCTAACCCTAACCCTAACAGAGGTGAGTCACTGGAAAAGTACACTGCATGTGCACAAAAGGCCACGTTAGCATTCATACATCATTTTGAAAGCCCCGTATTGCTTAACTGCTTTTTAGCTTCGTGTGCGGGGTAATAAAGACAGGTGGGCTCGCAGGATGGCCAAGAGGTATGCACACTCATGTCCGAACCGTTTAGCCTGGGTTCAAATCTAGACTCGGCGAGAAACTGTCACCTCGGTGTTTCACAGGCAGGGTTATTCATTATTGCGTGTGCCGTTCCTCGGATGGACGTTAAACTGGGCTTCACATCTGCTGACATTACTTGGTGGATGTCAAAGATCCCACGGTGTCCTTCGCGAAGAGAAGTCGAGCTCTCACTGGCACCATGAACAAATTCTAAATTCCTGCCATGACTTCCTCTGAGTGGCAACCCATCCAGGATTGCAACTCGAACCGAGAAACTGCTTCGGCAGAACCCAACGCTCTGTACAGAGCATGATACATCATCAATAAAGACTGTATTGCATTGGAGCATTAAAAAGTTATTTTATTTCATTTCAGTACCAAACTCAAAACTGAAATGCCAGTACTAACCGGCACAATGCGGCGTGCAGGAGGTGCAGCAATGCAGTGCAATCTTTTCCACCGTTGAAAGCGAGCGAGAGCTCAGAGAGAAGATGCTGGGAGAGCGTAGCATTAATGATATTCAGCGCCTCCCTCACTCGCCCTCCCAATTCAGAATCTGGAGAAAAGGGTCGGATGAGTGGGAATTAAAATAAATAAAAAAAACCACACGAGGTTTGAAAGATAATGACACCCAGAGAAGGAGAGGGGGGTAAACGTTGAAACCACTGAGCTCAATATGGGTTTATCATGGTTTGGAGGGAGATATGGATGTTGATTAAGTAAAGCAGAATAAAGAAATAAATATATATTTGAAGTAAAACAAATACATCAACTTTTGGTGTAAATTCATGATCCCCCCACCTTTTTCAGCCAAAGCATAGACCCGTTCCTCAGCCACCAACTCCGGCCTGGTCTCCAATTCGATGAACGCAGCTGATGGCAACCGCTCCACAATCCAGCGCTTCGCGTGCTCCACATGGTCCTTTGACAAACCATCCACAGTCACCTTCACCCTGTGGTAGTTGCTCTGCCAGTCTGGATAAGACCCGATGGACACCAAATCGGTAAACGCTGCTTGTGCCTCAGAAAGCACACCCGCAACCGAAACCTCATCAGACACCAGGTAGAGTTCTGTCGAAATTGTCTGACTTCCATTTCTGAAGAGGTGTTCCAAACCTTCAAACGAACGTTCCAGGAGTGCTGGGATTCCAGGAAATACGAATACATTTCCGACACTAACAACAGGAAATGGAAGCCGATCTCCGGTGGTGGGGTCATGGCCATAATTGAGTGTCGCTGTTGCCGGCACGCAGGCAAGCTTCAGGTGTGGAGACCCTGGCATCGATGGCCCGAAGAATTGTTGGCAAAGTGACAGAAGCTCCGGGTGTTCTACTAGCGGTTGCCCAAAAGCCCTTGCCACGCCAGCAAAGGTGACATCATCATGTGTCGGACCAATTCCACCTGTGGTCAGCACCATGGAGTGACGAGCAGACAGCGACTTAACCTCGGCGGCGATGGCAAACTCACAATCTCCCACAATCGATATCCGCGTCACAAGGTGACCGTACAGACGCAGACGGTGACACAGGAAGTAGGAATTTGAGTCTTGGGTCTGTCCCTTCAGGATCTCATCACCGATAACCAAGATCGCCACAGAGCGTGGATCAGGGATCACGTTTGACGGATGTTTAGGAGAAGTGTGTTGGGTTTGGGAAAGAGCACACCGAGAGATGAATGGAAAGCGTAACAATGGAGTGCGCAAGAGGCAAGACATGGTAAACCAAATGATTTTGGAGAAAAATTAGGACAATGGGCTCAATAAGGAAAAAGCGTGGTGTGGAAAGAGAAAACTAAATATATTTTGGGGTGAATGACATAATGTACAAGGTGACGTGGCCATAGGAACAGAAGTAATGAATGAGATGCACCTGCACCCTTGGTGTGGCAGTGATTGTAGTTGTTGAAGAAAGAATGAAAGAAAGATTGAAAGAATGAAAGAAAGAATGAATTAAAAAGAATGACAGAAAGAATGAAAGGAAGATTGAATGAAATAATTAAAGAATGAATGAAGGAAAAAAATTACAGAAAGAAAGAAAGAAATAATTAAAGAATGACAGAAAGAATGAAAGAAGAACAAAAGAATGAAAGATTGAAAGAAAGAATGAATGAAACAAAGAAAGATTGAAAGAATGAAATAAAAAATGAATTAAATAATGAAAGAAAGAATGAATGAAACAATTAAAGAATTAAAGAATGAAATAAAGAATGAATTAAATAATGAAAGAAAGAATGAATGAAATAATTAAAGAATGAAAGGATAATGAATGAAATAAAGAAAGAATGAAATAAAGAATGAATGAAATAAAGAATGAATGAAAGAATGAAAGAAGAATGAATGAAATAAAGAAAGAATGAATGAAAGGTGAAGTAATTAAATAATTAAAGAAAGAATGAATTAAAGAATGAATGAAAGAATGAATGAATTAATGAAAGAATGAATGGAGAATGAATGAAAGAATGAATGAAAGGTAGAAAGAATGAAAGAAAGAATGAAAGGAAGAATGAATGCAAGAATGAATGAAAGAAAGAATGAAAGAAAGAATGAAAGAAAGAATGAAAGAAAGAATGAAAGGAAAAATGAATTAAATAATGAAAAAAAAAGTTTGCCAATATTTAAATAATTTTTTTTGGGGGGGGGTGTACAAACGGTTGATTGTTTAAGACAAGGAATAATTAGTCGCAAGATAACTACTTTTATACTAATTGTTCAGCATACTTTGTATGGAAGAAGAAGAATCATGAATTTCCGTGGAGAACGAGGTCGAGACGGTTTATTTCACGCAATCGGAGAGCTCACTCACGTCTCACGTCCTTCATGCGAATCAAAACATGAAATTAAATTGCTATTTTAGTTGAAGCCGGTTTTCCTCAACTTCAAGTTAAACATTCGATACAAATATCTGGGTAACGTTAACACAAACTATTAACGTCGCACTCGTCAACAAACCGTCGCAGCCATGAAGGATACAAATCGCTGAAACCGCCGCCGGTTACACCGCACAAGTCGCAGGATTTGAAAGAACGGACAAGACGAAATATACAGTCGAAAATAAAATTACATTTCCCTTATATATATATATATATATATAAATACGAATTATTAAATAGAGTGTAATTATTCGTTGTTCATTAAGAGGGAAACTTAAACGATTTAAAAACGGCGACCAAGGCCGGAAACGCTGACACAACATACTCTGCCGAAACGGATAGAGACTGTACGAAGGAAGCGCTGGGGAAATGTAAAAATAATGTCCATGAACCGTTGAAGAGATCAAATTTTACATTTGTTCTCCCAGTTCAACACATAAATCAATGCAAAGCGATGACGTCAGTTCCGCCGGATGTAAGGCGCTCACATGGCGACACATATGGCGAAAGCTGTTCGCTCGGTGCGATTGTGGTCGCGCCATGCTCGGTGCTCCGGCCTTGCTGCTCACGGAGTCAGGATCACCTGCCTCCCTTCTTCAGAGCCCCAATGGCGGAATCCTCGGGACAAGTCGACGCGATCGCTCTCACGTCCGGCTTTGCGGATTCCAATGGACTCACGTGCTCGTTCATCGGTACCACGAGGTGAAGCACCAGAGCGGTGTTCGACCGGGGTCTCGTCCCGAATCCCTTCAGCAGGGACCGCAGGTTCGGCTCGAAGTGCGTGGAGAACGGGCGTTTCGCTCTTGGAACCGTCCTCGTCTGTCAAGGCATTTGTTCCGTGGAACCTGTCGGACAACCGTCCTGGTGGTGCTGATTCTGGGGACTCGGTGGAAGGTGGTGGTGGTGGTGGTGGTGGTGGTGCTGCTGCTGCTGCCGGGGAGAGAGATGGAGAGGGAGACGGGGTCGCGGGTTCTGGGAACGGGGAGCAAGCTCCGGGGAGTTACGGGGTCGGGGTCGCTTTAGCCACCTTGGTGGTGCCGGAGGTTTTCCCACATGTTCCGGTACTCGCTGTGACCAGGAACCCCGTGTTTCCAAGATTCGTCAAGATCATTGAGGTAGCGATTACTGATCACGTGGTCTCTCTCGATGGAGTGAATAAATGTAAGGGAGGAAAAAGTGGAGATCGGAATAATATCTTTAACTTGTAATTACATGAACACTCTGATACATCACTTGGAGGGAGAGAAAAATTCAACCGGACACTCACACCGCCACTCCACTCCACTCCACGCCACTCCACTCCACTCCACTCCACTCCACTCCACTCCACTCCACTCCACGCCACTCCACTCCACTCCACGCCACTCGCACCGCCACTCCACTCAC
Source organism: Eptatretus burgeri (assembly GCF_056783735.1). Classification (NCBI taxonomy): domain Eukaryota; kingdom Metazoa; phylum Chordata; class Myxini; order Myxiniformes; family Myxinidae; genus Eptatretus; species Eptatretus burgeri. The sequence continues at coordinate 42,505,650 of NC_140964.1, read as the reverse complement.
ACGAGCGACCACCACTTCACTCACACGAGCGACCACCACTCCACTCCACTCCACTCACACGAGCGACCACCACTCCACTCACACGATCGACTGCCACTCCACTCCACTCCACTCACACGAGCGACCGCCACTCCACTCCACTCACACGAGCGACCACCACTCCACTCCACTCACACGAGCGACCGGCACTCCACTCCACTCCACTCACACAACCGACCGATCGGCACTCCAGTCCACTCCACTCACACGAGCGACCGCCACTCCACTGTACTCTACTCCACTCGCATGACTGACCGACCGGCACTCCGCTCCACTCCACTGGCACGACCGACTGACCAGCACTCCAGTCCACTCCACTCCATTTGCACGACCGATCGACCACCACGCCACTCCACTCCACTCCATTTGCATGACCGATCGACCGCCACTCCACTCCACTCCACTCGCATGACCGACCGTCCGCCACTCCACTCCACTCCACTCGCACGACCGACCACCACGTCACTCCACTTGCATGACCGACCGTCCGCCACACCACTCCACTCGCACGACTGACCGGCACTCCATTCCACTCCATTCCACTCCACGCCACACCACTCCACTCGCACGACCGACCGTCACACCACTCCACTCGCACGACCGACCGTCACACCACTCCACTCGCACGACCGATCAGCACTCCACTCCACTCGCACGACCGATCGGCACTCCACTCCACTCGCATGACCGACCGACCGCCACGCCACTCCACTCGCACGACCGGCACTCCACGCCACTCCACTCGCACGACCGGCACTCCACTCCACTCCACGACCGGCACTCCAGTCCACTCCACTCGCACAGCCGACCGCCACTCCACTCGCACGACCGACCGACCGGCACTCCACTCCACTCTACTCGCACGACCAACTGCCACTCCACTCCACTCGCACAGCCGACCGCCACTCCACTAGCACAACCAACCGACCGCCACTCCACTCCACTCCACTCCACTCGCACAGCCGACCACCACGCCACTCCACTCGCACGATCCAAAGAACAACAGCAACCAACCCAACCATTCCAAGGCAAACAAATATTTTAATCCTGGAACCTCGTTGCGTAGACCTTCTACAGCCTTGGTTGTGTGCAAAGTCCGTTCAATGAGTCGTACAGTGGAGTGAAATTATTTCGTTTTATTTTTTTTATTTTTTCCATTGAATTGAAAAATGATGAATCGGACAGCCAATCGGTCAACCTTACATCGATCATTTGAGAAATGCTTTCCCATGTTTGCGTAGGTGAAAAGTCCACGCTTGGTGGAGCTCCTCAGGCAGAAGGTGCGTCTGGCTCAGCCTTTTGCTGGAGTTTTCATGAGGAAGGATGACAGGTAGGACATATAGTGGAGGTGTTGGTGTTGGGTTGTCTTTGAGTTGAGCGTATCTTCTCCATCGACCATCGCATGATCGGTGTGTGTTGGGATTTGGTGTTGAACATATTGTTGTGGGCCGGGGGTCGGTGGCGAGAACGACCACTTGGTGGGGAAAGCTACGTCGTCTCCACCAGACTCCCCGGAATTGTAGGTCGTCGCTCGGATAACTCTGCGAGCCGGCGGGTCGTTTTACCAATCGTGGTCGCCAATATTTCAACCGCGTAGCATAGGGTCTATTTGTCTATAACCAATTTACCTAATTAACAATGCGATTTCGACTACCGGGGAAACCACGCCCTCAGCATTCTTGCTCGAACTGGGTCACTCTACCGACTGCGGTAGAGTTCCAACTACCGACTACCAACTCTAGTTCGGGTGCAGCCGAGCGGAAACTGCCAAAGCCGTGCCAGCTGGAATGAACGGATTATCGGGGATAAAACCCCGCCTAAACTCAGATCCGAACCATGCTGGACCAATTCAAGAAGGGACGGAAACGAACTGGGAACAATTCTAACAAGTTTTATTTACAGTAAATTCAGACACAAAGCAAGACTTAACTCGAATATGTAAACAAGGAATATTTACAATGATCCAAAAACACTTAATAAGTTCTACTTAAAGACGGACCCACACGCAGACACACGCTCAAATGAAAACTAACCCAGAGGTCTTTATTGGACCCTCGCAGCCAAGGAGAGAGACAAGCTGGGGGTCAGAGTTAAGATGGATACCTGGCCGTCGGAGAAAGGGGGGTACTCCATGCTGCGGCACCCGACAATAGTCGCTGGTTTGGTCCCCAGTCGCATGTGGGACTCGAAGTTCGGGTGGTGAGTAGCGGGGTCCGAGGAGGGGGGGTCAGGGTCGCTCTTTCCTTCCTTGTAGAGGGCCAGCAGAGACACGTTCGCCGCCGCGACGACCTTCGTAACAGCAAAAACCCTCCAAAACTCTGGTTGTCGGCAGGATGGCTTGTTGGAGGGTTAGTTGGATGTAAAGATTTAATAACCTAACTAAAAAGAAATCGCAATGCACACCTTTGATTCTCCCACTGGACAAAAGGAAGGGGGTCTGACTGCGCACATACTTAACAACATAACTGACTTTTGGGACATCTGTATGTTGAATGCATTTGGTTTTCAGATCCGTAACAATACGTTACCATTTCTGTGTCTAGTGAAGCTGACGAGGTGCGATCGTTGGATGAAGTGTACTCCGTGGGGACATTTGTGCAGATCCACGAGGTGCAGGACCTTGGGGACAAGCTCCGTATGATTGTCATGGGTCATCGCAGGTGGTGGAAATATTGTGTTTACTTTTGTGGCTGAATGCTCTTTAACCTTTGGGGGTTTGAGGTGGGGTGAGGGAGGGAGGGGTCCTCCTTTCCTATAAGTTTACATTTTACACTTTTTAAATATCGGGGCGTATTATGTGATTCCGTCCGTCCGTCCCTGTCTGCACTCTAACTCCCAAAGTTTTCAACTTTCACGTTTCATATTTGGTACATAGGTACAGACTGTGGAGATGGTGTGTCGTGACATACGTTCGTCATCTAAAGTGGTTGCCATGGCAACCAGGATGCTGTTTTCCATGTAGTAGCACAATTCTGTCTATACCTTCTTGTTCGGGCGTATATTGTGCTCACTTGTTATAATATTATTTTCATGCTGTTGCGATGTCCTCCTGTTGTTGAAAGTCTACATTTATGTCAGGTGAATGCTCACCTGCTCATCTTCACTCATTCATTCCTCTTTTTTTTTTTTCTTGCCTTTGGAACAAACTCCCGCACTCTCTTCAATCCCACACTTCCCTCAGGTCTTGAAAACAGCTGTTCACCACCATCTCTTATCTTTCCCCATCCAAAACCATGATCTTTTCTACCCCCTTTCATTCACCCTAAACCTGCCTCCTTCAAATTCCCTGCTTTCCTTCCTGAAAGTCCCTGCTTTGTAAGGACCTGAAAGTCCCTGTAATGTCCATCTTGTTTACTCTGTGTACCCCACTCCATCCCTCTCCCTTCCACAGATCTCATGTCTCTGTTCCCCACTGTTTTGGCCTTCTCCCTCCTGTCCCTCTTTGCTGCTGTTTCCCTTGTACGTTCTGTGTGCTCGCTCTTGTATGAGCCTCGACATTGTTTACAAAATCATTAATTTGTCTTTTTTTTTTTGTTATTAGGATTCGGATCACCAAGCAGTTGGAGTTGGAGACTGAAGCAGAGACATCAATTGAGGCGACCGTGCCTGTGTCAGAGGCAGACATTGAGAAGTCATTGATGGAGGGTGCGGATGAAGGCAAGCTTCAGTCAGATGCCGAGTCCGATGGCACAGTTTATGCCACCGAAAAGCCGCAAGAGGTCCTGATGGTTGAAGTTGAGAATATGACTCACGAGGAATTCCAACAGACAGAGGAAGTTAAGGTTTGTTGAGCATTGTTGATATCCCCATGCTTTTTGAAGAAAACTGAAAGACAGTTGTAATCGGCTCTGTCTGTTTGGCTGTCTGTCCATCACACTACCTCCTCCTAAACGGTTGTGCAGAAATTCATCAAACTTGGTAGTTAAGATCACCACATGGCAGGAAGGTATGAGAGCAGTATCATTTTTGCCTCCACCCCCTGCCTGGGGTGGGATCAAAAGGCCAAATTCCAAAATTTTTTTGCAATTACGGGCACACTTTTCAAACATTTTGTAATGAAACTTCCTATATGCAATCAACATTGGGGGACGCATTAAATATTTAACGATTTGTTTTGATTTAACCCTCAATTCATGCCCAAGGGGGGTGGACACGGGGTCACAGGGGTCAAAATGTGAAAAAAAAAAAATTTAACTCAAAATTTGATATCTGGTCGTTCCTGGTGAAATCTTTTGCCGTCTTTCAACTCTGCTTTCGGTGGGAAGCGTGGGGGTTTGAAACCGCGTGCCATCGACTTTGCTCTAGTTTTTGTTGTTGTGCAAGTGGAAATGTAGCATTAACTACCCAGTTTGTTGTTTATCATTTTCTTAAATTCTTCACCATTCTGCTCGACCCTCTCAAGGCTCTTACAGCAGAGATTGTGAAAACCATCCGGGACATCATCTCCCTCAACCCCCTGTACCGGTAAGGATCTTCATTCCACATAACAGCTCTCAACAGTCTGTCTTTAATGTCATGAAATGTGTTTTACAGTGGAGACAACGTGCAGAGTGAAAGTTGCATTTCTTGACATATTTGCTTATTGTCTTGTGTAAATTTCACCTCTTGCAGATTTTCGTTCATTATATTGTTACGGTTCTATAGTACAGTCAAAATGTCTGATGACATCCCGCAAACTCAACAGATTTTGATTCCTGGATATGTCCTCAGAGACAGAAAAAAAAGTCCTATGGGATCCTCCGCGGGGGAAAGTCCTGAAATCATGCAAATCCAATATGGCCGCCACCCGGCTTTGGGGAAAATGAGAAAATTGTAAAGATTGATATTTTAAGATGTAAATATATGTTTTTCTGCATTCTAATTGTTTCTAGGTATGGTCAGTATATTGATATACAAGAATAATTATAAAAAAGTGAAATGTATTGAGGGTAAAATAAACAATTATAGCTTTTTGTCCAGAAATGTCAATTTTTTGTCCCGAAAAAAAGTATATTTATCTGATACTGATTTTGGCTCCTGGACCAAAAAAATAAGAAATGTTGAAGACACAAGATGAAATCAAGTCTATGGCAATACAATATAATTATGTAAATCATTGAAACATGACAAAATTCACAATTCCACTCGGGGCAATCACATCTGCCTGACGAAGGTTTCGAAATGAAAATGAAAATTCGCATTAAACTCATAAACTACATCCATTACAAACTTACTATACATGTTGAGAAAAATCAAGCGTATTAAAGTTAGAACTCGACAATGTCGTCATCATCCTCATCATTGTCACATGGAGTGTTTGTGCAGCCAGAGCCCCTGCAGTTTCCACAAGCTGGAGTGCACTCAATGCTGTGCTTCTTGCATGTGCATCTCATGGTGCTACATTCAGCCTTGCAGTTGCACCTAATGACACGTAACATCCTTTCAGGAGCTGGAGCTATTGATGTCTGAAGTGGCACAAAACCCTCGTCACACTTCTGCCAACCCCAGAAGTTCATCGGAAGAAGTTCATCTGCACATCCCTTCCATTCTTGGACTGCAGATACACGCGCAGGCTGTGATACTTTGCTGCTTCTGATGTTGGTGGTAACGTCTGTGGTTGCACGTGAGAGGAGCTCCAAGCCACCTTGTCCCAGTACCGCTGATACCGGAGGGTGTCCAGGGTGTCAGTTGACTTTCCGTTGTAGATTATCACCAATGTTTTTTCTCCTGCATCTGCCACATCACATACGGAAGCTGGATATGTATCAAAAACCTTGGCCTGCTCACGGAATGTGTTGTTTGCTTTGAACTTTTTGAGGGAAGCTCCCTTTCCAATCCCATGAAGACGAGATGTCGTGTCGCACCCAAGAACTGCATGTAGAAACGGTATGTGCTTGCATATGTCTGTACCAATCATTTTCTTTGTAGCCTTGATGTTCCAGATGCGAGGCTTCTTCGTGTTCTTCTTTGGCTCGGGACAAAAGAAGAGGTCATGGGATTCTCAGCTTGCATGGTAGCATAGGAGGACGAGAAGGTCTGTGTCATCACCAACTAACACAGTGTTGGTGACAGTAGCAGACTGCACGGCCTTCAGTACAATCAGGAGATCAGCATCCCCTGAGGCATGGTGTGTCTCACAGTTCTTCTTCTGAAGCTCTTTACTCAACATAAAAATGAATCGCTGTTTATTCTGCCTATTGGCAAGAAACTGTTCCTTCTTCATTGTGAGACGCATGTCAGCTGTAAATGTCACAGTAGTGCCAGCATTCCCTTTAGACCGTCTCTGGTGTGTCATGTCCTTCGTGTTGGTACTCTCATAACCATCAAACAAGACTATGGCATCTCCGTACTTCTTCGTTACATAATCAGTGTACTGGTGGCATATGTCTCTGCATGTAGATCCACGAGACCATGGAATGCGTTGAACAAGTGCCCCGCCATCCAAAACATAGTTGCCCATCATTGGGGATATCGGCTGGGACATCGGATCCAAGAAGATCCCAGATGGCATCAGCAAAGACTGTCTTGTGTGCTTCTTGGAGCTGAAGAGAGGAATCAGAGGGCTGGTGGATAGCTGCACAGTTCATATTTGAAGGCTGACTCCAGTTCTTCTGCTGTCTGTGCAACAGTGATGATCAGTCTCTGGAAGACGAGTTGTGGGTCAACCTGGACTTGCTCTCCATCAATCTTGACAGATGACTTCATGCCGAGGGTGACAACTTGGTCTTTCCTCTTAAATGTGTACTCGGCAGGTGTTTTCCCATCCATAGATTTCAATATTTTGGCTCCTACAGCATGTGCTGTATCGACGTTGACGGTGGGGTGTGCATGAACTCCAGTGGCAATGTTCCTCAGACGTGGATCACTACTGAACGGATTCCGTTCCTGGAAATACTGAAGAGCTGATAGTGTGTCCTTCCAGTCATGAGATTGTCTCGCCTTGGTCATGTCCTTCTTCTGCTCTCCAGTGTTGTAGTTCACACCTGTGAGCTCCTGCATTGCCTGGTTTATTTTTGCACAGGCAGGCATTGATAGTAGCCATATCAGCCGTTGTTGCTCTGTCATTCCTCGTCCTCATGTGAGCCCCCCCCCCCCCGCTAGTCTTCAAACTTCTCATCAGAACTTGTTCGATGATCTGGTCAGATGAAAGACCTGCCCACAGGCGATCACTTTGTCGAACCACATGGAACCCCTCATCAAAACGTTGTTGGACATTGGGATGTTGAGTTTTGAGGTTGGGCATCTGCTGCAGATACACCCTCGCAGATTTGGCATACAAGTTGTGGCCCGAGGCTGCCAGGTAAGGCAGCATTTCCTGGATGGCCTGTAGATGTAGTGCCCGGTTCCCAGTGTGCTCTGCCCGGATGTATTTGCGTAGAATGTCAAGCATGTCCATATACTGAACCCAGAGCGCTGAAGTTCCAGAAGATATCTTTGCAGACTCGGTATGCTTCTGAAGGTGGTCTTTGATTCGTTTCAAGACGTCAGACTTGCATACTTCTTCCACAGACTGGGGTTGGCAGAAGTGTGACGAGGGTTTTGTGCCACTTCAGACATCAATAGCTCCAGCTCCTGAAAAGATGTTACGTGTCATTAGGTGCAACTGCCAGGCTGAATGTCGCACCATGAGATGCACATGCAAGAAGCACAACATTGAGTGCACTCCAGCTTGTGGAAACTGCAGGGGCTCTGGCTGCACAAACACTCCATGTGACAATGATGACGACATTGTCGAGTTCTAACTTTAAAACGCTTGATTTTTCTCAACATGTATAGTAAGTTTATAATGGATGTTGTTTCTGAGTTTAATGCGAATTTTCATTCTCATTTCGAAACCTTTGTCAGGCAGATGTGATTGCCCCGAGTGGAATTGTGAATTTTGTCACGTTTCAATGATTTACATAATTATATTGTATTGCCTTAGACTTGATTTCATCTTGTGTCTTCAACGTTTCTTTTTTTTTTTGTCCAGGAGCCAAAATCAGTATCAGGTAAATATATATTTTTTCGGGACAAAAAATTGACATTTTTGGACAAAAAAGGTATAATTTTTTATTTTACCCTCAATACATTTCGCTTTTTAATAAATACTCTTGTATATCAATATACTGACCATAACTAGAAGCTATTAGAATGCAGAAAAACATATTGTTGCGAATTCGCTCCCGTCGGCGTGCCATCGGCTACTTAACTCGAATGGCGGCCGCCTCGCCCACCGGAATGGACAATTCAGTCGTGACCCTCCGGGAACTACCGCCCGGAGCCAGTCACGGGTGGGTCTTTCGACCTCACCACAATCGTGCCAATCGCCCACCCGCGTAGGATAGGGTTGTTCGCCAAACTCGACCTACCTAAGTACATATGCGGATGGTTAATCGGGCGATCGTACCTCGCCGCAGGTCAGCCTAGGACACGAACCGCTTAAGCGGTCCGTTCCGTGCTACAGTGATAACCGAGCGGTGTTATCGCTGACCTCGACGGACGTGATTATTTATTAGGTGTATAAACCCCACTGCCATCCTTTACGTGATGCAGGATGGAGAGTCAATAAAAAGGAGACTAAGCAGAGCGGGAACAGTTCAACAAGCAAGCATTTTATTTACACATGCAGACACAAAGCAAGCACGTATATTCAGCCATACAAAATCCATAAAAAGCAAATGTAAGAAAAACAGTTAAAACCGACTATACGCGTACACACGGCAACACTTACACAGTTTTACTTGAAAGACGGCGCCACCACAAGCATTTATGCAAAAAGCAAAGGAAGAAAGCCACCCTCACAGGCAAGGAGGCAGATAGGCCCGTAGACCAAATGTACATGGATCCTGGAGGATCGGCCAGGTCCACGAGACCGGGGAGGTCTTACCCGCGTCCTCGTGACGCGAAGGCGGGCAAGCCACCATGTTCGCGCCGCTGCGCCCTGACTCCGTGCCCTGGCGTGGTCGGCGAGTCCTCTCCAGCGTGCTCCGCGCGAGCGGTCTTGTTGGCACCACGTTTAGGGTGGGGGAGGAACGGGGGCCCCCTCGGCACTATCTCAGCGCGAATGGGGGGGGGATCGTTTATGCTCAGGGAGAGGGGAATGGCTGGCTGGCTTGGGTCCCGCGACGAGACGAGCGATCCCCCACACCGCAACCTCGTCGCCGACCGCCGTCCTCACTTGACTTGGACCTGAGCTCCCTTGCCCCGACCAGCCGGCTGCAGCTCCACCGCGCGCACTCAACTTGGACTCGACCAGCCAGCCCAACACCCAACACGCAATACCCAACACGCAATACCCAACACGCAACAACCCACACGCAACAACCCCGAGCCGCCTTGTGCTCGTGTCTTTATAGGCGGCAGGAGAAGCCAATATGGAAATTCCAGGATCAGAATGTGATTGGAGGCGGGGCCACGCCGCCCCCCTGGTCAGCCATTGGTCGGGCAAAAAGGGGCGTGAACCTCCCCTGATCCGCATATTTGCATAAACGGAATCCGCATGCACGCGCCTGGAGGCGGGGCCAAACCGCCTCGCGCTCGTCCATTGGACGGAGGAGAAGTGGGCGTGAAGCATTTCTGATCCGAATTCCTCTCGCATTTTGACTCGCATTTTGACCCGCAGCTTGACGCGTTCGGCACCAACTACCGAACAGCTCCTGGACAGCACGACGTTTGGTGTTGACTGGTGGTGTCTGGGAATGGTTGTGAAGGAGAAAGGCGAAGGTGGTGGAGTGTTTTCTGTGGTGGTTTGGTGGTTGGCAGGCGTCGTTTGGGAATGCCGGTGAAGCGATGTTTGCGGGATGGAGTTGTGAAGGTAAAGGCGAAGGTGGTGGTGTTTGCGTTGTTGGCGGCTTAATGGACGAAAATAACCCAAGAGAAAGACAAATGGCTAACTGAAGGATTGCAGCCCAAATGGATCGCATAAATTCCCTCTATACAACGGGCGTGGGCTAACTGCACATGGACTTATCGAGATATCTCACCTGAGGACTCTTCATGGTGTAATGCGAATTTCCACAACCGTAACAATATATTTACATATTAAAATATCAACATTTACAATTTTCTCATTTTCCTCGAAGCCGGGTGGCGGCCATATTGGATTTCCATGATTTCAGGACTTTCCCCCCGGAGGATCCCTTAGGACTTTTTTTCTGTCACTGAGGACATATCCAGGAATCAAAATCTGTTGAGTTTGCTTTTGTTGCAATTTGTGGGAGGTTGACCAAATATTTCTGCTAAAATGCCTGTACTACTAGGAACCGTATGCACACAACATACAGGTGTCCCATGTCAGTTATTCCATTATGTATATGTGTAGACAGATCCCTTCCTTGTGTTTCGTGGGAAAATTAAAGGGATGCGTTGCAATGTTTTTTTTAGTTAGATTAATAAATCATTATATCCCCACTCCATTTCATTGCAAAGGCAAATCCACGACAACCCTCTGCCTGCTTGCCCCTCCTCTCACTTGCTACTCGGGCATGAGCTGAACAACCGTGTGTTCACCTACTCGCCTAACCGGTGACTCGCTGTCCGAGGCAAAATCCTCTTGCAGTAGTTCCTTTTTGGCGAGTTTTTCACGCTTCCCCGTATGGCCGAAACCCCGACCAGAAAGGGCGAACCCATGGAAGCCCCATCCAATCAAGGTGGACCGTGACATTCGTTTCACAAAGGCCCCCTCCCCACTGAGGAAGATGGATAAATCACGACACCATCCTCAGGGTGGAGTGCTTGGAGTTAGGAGAGTTCGTGAAGTGCTGAGACAGTTGGTTCTGTGCTGGAGTCTTGAGTTCTTTGGGGGTCTGGAAAAGAAGCGAAACTGCAACAGACGCTTGGTAGCCCGAATCCTTTCCCATACCAGGATCATTTAAAGAAAGATCTGTGGAGGATCCAAGGAGGTCTTTGGGGGTCGTTCATTGAGAGTGAGACACAAAGACTCAGCGTCATCGTGGAAGATACCGAATGATCCTGGCTGGCTTGGATTCGACACACACACAAACTCCTCACGTGAGGCTGTGGGCCAAGCTGTGCGACCATTGTCAGGTGCTGCACCACGGAGCACCCCTCCCTCCAACGTTAAGGTACCCCAAAAGAACTGTGAACTCAGCTCACCTCCCTCTCTGGCTGCGGGGGTCCTTTGCAATACACATGGGTTTATTTTCGTCTGAGTGTGTGGCGCTGTCTTTAAGTAGAACTGTTTAAGTGTTTGATCATTGTAAATCTTTCCTGTATTCCCGCGATAAGTCTGCTCTGAGTCCTTTTGCAAGTGATTGTAAATAAATTATTGTAGAAATGTTCCCAGTTCGTTTTCGTCTTTTCCTCCATTGGTCCAGCATGGTTCAAATCTGAGCTTAGGCGGGTTTTTATACCCGAAAATCCGTTCATTCTAGCCGATACGACCTTGGCAGATCCGCTCGCTGCATCCGAACCAGAAAGGTAGTTGGCAGTTGGTAGTGGGTAGAGTGGTCCGGTTCACGCAAAGCGTACTGAGGGCGTGGTTCCCCGGTAGACGACACAGCGTAGTTAATTAGGTAAATTGGTTCTAGACAAAAAGACCCTACGCTACGCGGTGGAGGTATTGGCGTCCACGGTCGGTTAAGTGACCCGCCGCCTCACGGAATTATCCGAGAGGGACGGCCTACAATTCCGGAGGGTCTGTTGGGAGACGACGTAACCTTCCCCACTTGGCGGTCGTTCTCGCCACCGGACCTCCGGCCCGCAACAATATATTTATTTGTGTTCAAAATGTGCCTTCAACTGCATTTGGCAATCACACAAACCTTTATGACAAGTTCCCTTCATCACATTTACGTCAAATTATTTTTGCCATGGAATCAGACTTTGAGGGTTCACACGATAGAATAGATGAATGTCAAGCACATGCTCTTAATTGGCTGAGCGAGCAGAGGGAGATCTTGACTGATCACTGCTGCTTGTAATTTCCTTGTTTTTCTCCTATAATGTGCGAGGCGACATGAGGTCAGGCTGGCTCGCTGAACTCCGGTACGGCCTGGCCTCGGTTTTTGTTTCCATAGCTGTATTGCATGATATTTCAAAACTTGGTGGATGGGTTGGGTCGGTAACAAGAACAAGCTGATTCGATTTCGGTTCAGGTCGGGATGCCAATCCGGCCTATGAATGGGATACGAAAAGTATACGGTTCAGCCTGGCAGAGGTGTGCGCTCTACTGAGTGCCGTTCCAGTTGCTGTTTGTTTTGTTGTGTTTAAATTTGAAATGCATTCTTATAGCATAGCCAATCGTGATGTTTTCTTGGCCATTTCCTACTGATTTCACTTCATATATATATATATATATATCCCTGATGTAATCTTGTGATTAACATTGCAGGAAGCATAGTTGTGCTTTAATATGCTTAAGTGGCTGTACTTCATGCCATTGAACAATGTTTTCTGAAAGTGTAAAAACTATGGGGTATGTCTGTCTCTATCTCACCTACCAAAACAGTCTCATGGCAACGATTATACTAGGTGGTTTGCCTTTGCCTTCCCAATGGTAGTCGGGGTAGGAATTTGGCCAGGGTGTCCTACTCTTCACGAAAGACACTTTGTGATGCAGCCGCTTTCCTGAGAAGCACCAATTCGATGGTTTATAGTCAAGCAGGGAATCGAGCCGAGACAGCTCAAAGGTAAATGTGCTAACCATGCACTATCCTGTCAGATGATGAAATCTAGCCTTTATGTTGGTAGCATATACAGAAACTGTTGTTTGCATACATCTCTATCCTGTATATAAAAATTAAAACCGCTGTCCATTAAACCGTTCATCCGTCCGTCGGTGAAGCCGTGAGTCTGTGAAGCCATGTGACTATATATGCCTATTAATTACGTACTATTGGAATGTTCCTTGCGACGCGTTAGACTGCTGAGACCTCTTCGACTGTTGAAGACCCAAAAGTTCCCAAAGATCCAGAGGACCCCAAAAAAAACCCTTAAGACCCATTAAGCCCCTTTTACCTTTCAGACCCTTTCGACACTTGACACCTTTAGATCCCTTCACTGCTTAAACCTTTTATTACCCTTTTTACCTTTGCAGCCCTTCAAGTCCCTTTTGATACCGTAGACTTTAACACCATTCAGACCCCTTACACCATTAAGACAAATTAGACAGCCTTGACCATTTAGAGCTTTCGAGCACTTGGACCTTTTTATATTGCAAATAAATTTGTACAAAAGAAATGTTTGCACAGTATTATGATTGGTTTAAACCATGACAACACAGCAAATCTGTCGTGTGAATCTCTCTAACAACGTATGGAGAGGCGAGCTTAGCGAGCCGCGAGCGAGCAGGTATGTAACCTGCTGTGGGTTCACATTACTGTATTTCTGGTGGCAGGGCTATCCTGCTGATACATTGTCTCCTATAGATCATGGAATCTGCATTCTCTTGAAACAACCATTCCAACGCAATTGTTAAACCAATTTGCACACAATGATGAGGCAAAGCAGTTGTATTTCCCCTCTACCTACATCTAACTCCACCTATCTGCACCTGTGACGTTGACACTGAGGTTGGCCTAATCACCATGTTGCCTTTCCACCTGTCCTCACGGGACTTCTGTCCGGTGGCCACTCCTCATCCCCTTCTTCACCTCTGCTCTTTCCTTCCCTCTTCTATGTCTTCACTTCACTGCTGCTAGTTCCGTTTTCCTTTTCCTACATTCATTGGGGCAATTTGAGTCGCACAGATGTCTTCTCCTACCCTGTAAACTGTCTTACTCTTCCTTTCAAAATTCTTACTTAACAACAGCCATCTGTGCCCCTTCTCTCTCATGCTACCATCCCTCCTGCCTCTGCCACTACTGGGTCAGTCAATACTACTTCTGTCTCTGCTTCCCATTGGACCTCTTCTGCCTCTGCTTCTGCTTACTGTTTTTATCCCCCGTCGCGTGGCGGAAGGGGGATATTGTTATCACCCAGGTCGTCCGTCCGGCTGGCTGGGCGTCAACATTTATAGCTGTGAGTGCGATAACTCATAAACTGTTTGCCATATTGATTTGAAATTTGGGTCACACATCTACCACCTGAAAAGGAAGAACCCTATTGATTTTGGGCGTGGCCGGATCCAAGATGGCCGACTGGGGCGGTCCGTCCGTCTGGCTGGCTGGCTGGGCGTCAACATTTATGGCGTGAACATTTATAGCTATGAGTGCGATAACTCATAAAGTGTTTGCCATATCGATTTGAAATTTGGGTCACACATGTACCACCTAAAAAGGAAGAACCCTATTGATTTTGGGCGTGGCTGGCTCCAAGATGGCCGACTGGGGCGGCGTCAACATTTATAGCTGTGAGTGCGATAACTCATAAACTGTTTGCCATATTGATTTGAAATTTGGGTCACACATCTACCACCTGAAAAGGAAGAACCCTATTGATTTTGGGCGTGGCCGGATCCAAGATGGCCAACTGGGGCGGTCCGTCCGTCTGGCTGGCTGGCTGGGCGTCAACATTTATGGCGTGAACATTTATAGCTGTGAGTGCGATAACTCATAAATTGTTCGCCATATCGATTTGTAATTTGGGTCACACATGTACCACCTGAAAAGGAAGAACCCTATTGATTTTGGGCGTGGCCGGATCCAAGATGGCCGACTGGGGCGGCCATCTTGAAAAAAAATTTTTGTAATAAATGGAAAACCGCTTATTTGATTTCAATTTTTCAATGGCGGGGGATTCCCCATCTCTGATGGTGTATTTATACCTCTGCTACTGCTTTGTTTGTTGCTGTCCTTTCTGTTTCTCATGTCTGTTCGACTACCGGGTTGTTCTCTTCCTCAACCGGGCTGGTCTCAGTGCTCAGAGCCTTAAAACCACCTTTTCAATTGGTCAAATCCCACGGTTGTTCGGTCCGCATATTTGCGTTTGGTATCGCATTGACTTTAGCTTGGGTAGGTAGTTTTTGGCTTTAGCATCACGATATACCTCCACCCACATTATTACATCATTATACACACATGTGCAACGTTTGAGTTCAATCCCTTTAGCTGTTCTCAAGTATCAAATATTTACCAGACATGACCTCTGCCCTTTGTCCTCTTGATGCCGAAATCGAATCGGTTCATGTTTGCATTATACATAATATACACTTGTTCCAAGTTTGGTCAAAATCCTCTCACTGGTTCACAAGTTGACACGGTCACATAATTGATAACAAATGGGACCTTTGACCTCGACCCCATAATCTAATCGGTTCATCTTTGCGTCACGGTACATACTTGTACCAAGTTTGACTTGGATCCCTTCAGTCATTTTTGAGCTATCGTGGTCATGAAAACCTATCACATACACGCACGCAGAGACAGACAGTAGGACGGACAACCCAAAAACATAATGCCTCCAGCGATTTCATCGGCGGAGGCATAAAAACTAAGGGTGGATGAAAAAAAAGAGAGGGCCTCGGCCGGTGTTCCACAACGTGGGCAAGGATGGTTGTGGGCGCCTATTACTAGTTTTAAATTATTTTGTGTACAGTACTTTTATCTGCTTCCTTCACTTTGCTAACACATTTTTTTTCCCCATGAAGGTCAAAGATGTCTTAAAATTTGTCTAAATCAAACCAGCTTTTACAAAATTGTGGATTAAAATATTTACTTAAATCTGGTTCTTTCATATTCTTAAAAAGCCTGGTGTTGGCTTCATGGTTAGGGTGGCTGGTTTGGGATCTTAGGGTCCTGAGTTTGAGCCCCGTTTTCCGCTGAATTAACACCAGGTGGGGTTGACTCAGCCTGTCATCCTTCCGAGGTCGGCGAAATGAGTACCAGTGCACTGGTATAGGGGCGCAGCATCAGCGACACAGCCGCGCGCCAACAAAATGATAGCTACCCGGCAACCGAGCTGCCATACACAAGAAGAAGATATTCTTAAACTAAAAAATAAAAATTCACATGCAGCAAGCTCGTCAATTGAATTCAAAACTTCAGTTTATCCAGACTTTATTGATATAATAAGATGGAGTTGAGGTTCCAGACAGTTACGCAAAGATATTTCTTTGATGTGTGCAGCGAATCGGTGGTGCAGATGATGCAAGCCGGGCAGCGTGTGATCGATAACCCGTTGTACCTGTCGGACATGGGTGCTGCACTTACTGGTGCGGATCCCCAAGAGCTGCAGGATGTCTTGGAGGAGACCAATGTAAGTTTAACTGAAACTGTAACCTCTGTCCAAATCGTCAAAATTGTGGAACCCATCCTTTCAGTAAAAATTTAAACATGGGACCACCTGGTTTGACGCTCACCTGGATCAGGAGCAAGTCACTCAAACCCCCCCGCAGACCTCCTTAGACCCTGATTTTTTTGATGCTGTGTACAAACTTTGGTACATCACGGGTGAGTGATGAAGGTTGTCATCAAGTTTTATTTAAGTCATTTATGTAGTTTCGGAGAAGAGAGCAAATACCTATTTTGTGGGGTCAACCACCCCCTCTCCCCCCGTAGACCCCCTAAATGAGTGCATATTTTGATGTGGTTGATAAACTTTGGTACATCACAGGTGATGAAGGTTGTGGTGAAGTTTTATCGAAATTATGTGTGTAGTCTCT
This sequence comes from Eptatretus burgeri, assembly GCF_056783735.1. Taxonomy (NCBI): domain Eukaryota; kingdom Metazoa; phylum Chordata; class Myxini; order Myxiniformes; family Myxinidae; genus Eptatretus; species Eptatretus burgeri. The sequence continues at coordinate 42,489,089 of NC_140964.1, read as the reverse complement.
GAGAAGAGAGCAAATACCTATTTTGGGGGTTCAACCCTCCACCCCCCCAACCAGTTCAACCCTACCTGTTTTGGGGAGTCAAACACCCCCACCCCCATGAACCCCCTTATTGGGCACAGCTTTTTATGTGGTTGATGCACTTTGGTACATCACTGGAGATGAAGGTTGTGGTTAAACTTCATCAAAATTGTTTGTGTAGTTTCGGAGAAGAGAGCAAATACCTATTTTTTTGGGGGGGGGGTTCAACCCCCCGTCCCACCCCCATAGACACCTTTATGATTGCAGATTTGAATGTAGTCGATACACTTTGGCACATTGCAGGTGATAAAAGTTGTGATCAGCTTTCATTGAAATTGTGTGTACTTTTGGAGAAGAGAGCAAATACCTAATTTTTTTGGGGGGGGGGAGTCCACCCCACCCCCTTCGACAACCTTGATGAGCGCAGATTTTGATGTGGTCAACACACCTTTGTTCGGCATCAGATATGAAGCTTGTGGCCAAGTTTCATCAAGACCGTGTGTTTAGTTCAATCTATAATGACTGAAGTGTTTACTGACTTCGACTGACTGACTGATTCACCTGCGGACACTGCTCCATCATATACAGTAAGCTCCCCGGAACCATGTTCCAGGAAAGTGAAAAATGAACAATATCACGTCTCCCAACCCCACTCCCTTATTCTTCCTCACCTTCTTACTCTATCCTTGCCCAACACCCACCCACCCCCCTTTCCTCCTCTTCCTCACACATCTTCCCTTCACCTCTTTCTCTCCCCCCCCCCCCTCTCGATCCACGTACACGCTCCCTTTGTGCTGTCTCTCTCTCTCTCTTTCTCTACAGATTCCTAAGCGTTTGTACAAGGCTCTGTCTTTGTTAAAGAAAGAATACGAGCTCAGTAAGCTGCAACAAAGGCTGGGCAGGGAGGTATGTAGACTAATTGCAAGTTTTAATTTTATTTTCAATTACTCATGCGACCGACATATTATTACTGCATTTTGAGATTGAATCAATATTAGAGTGAGATAATCGATCGTTTACCTCCCCAACTGACATGGTTCTTTCTCATGTGGACATGTTGAACATCCGTTGCAGGTTGAGGAGAAGATCAAACAGACGCACAGAAAGTACTTGCTTCAGGAACAGCTTAAGATCATCAAGAAGGAGCTCGGCCTTGAAAAGGAAGACAAGGATGCCATTGAGGAAAGGTTTCGTGAGAGGTTGCAAGGTCTCGTTGTTCCTCCTCATGTTATGGAGGTCATTGATGATGAGTTGAACAAGCTCTCCCTCCTGGACAATCACTCTTCTGAGTTCAAGCGAGTTCACTTTAACAACCTTTTTTTTTTTTCACCTCTTCTTTTTATGTCATCGTCATCATCCCTCTTGCATTAATCCTCCTGCATTTACTCTTCCTTTCCCACCTGGATTTTTCTACCTTCACATCAATGTTTTCCTTTTCTATTTCCTGCACTTAGTCCTCCTCTGCATCTTTCTTTTATGCTTTTCAAACTCCCTGTATTTCTTCTCCCCCTTCCAGTGTGACTCGAAATTACCTGGACTGGTTGACGTCGCTGCCATGGGGACGCTGGAGCGACGAGGAACTGGATCTGCAACGTGCCCGCGCACAGCTGGATCATGATCACTACGGAATGGATGACGTCAAGAAGAGAATTCTCGTAAGGGCTAAAAATGTGCCATGAGTCTAATCCTGTGGCCAAAACAATATGGTGGACTGTGAGGCTAACCATTTGCTAATGTGATCCAGAAGAGAGTTGAGTTTGCAATTTTAATCTCTCTTTGTTATTATTTTTTCTCAGACGCACGTTCTTTTTGCAGGAATTTGTGGCTGTAAGTCAGCTGAGAGGCAGCACCCAGGGCCGCATCCTATGTTTGCATGGCCCGCCTGGCGTTGGCAAAACGAGCATAGCGCGCTCGATCGCTTGTGCACTTCGGCGTGAATACTTCCGCTTCAGTGTTGGAGGCTTGACTGATGTGGCAGAGATCAAAGGGCACAGGTCAGGGTTTCAGGATGGTATTTGAGGTGACAGCATGTAATGTGTCGCACTTCTGCAATAAGATTTGTCTTCTCGGTGTGGTTCCTGACTTTTTATTATGACGATTGTGCTGCGCTGTGTCCCAAGCACAGACGGACCTACGTAGGAGCCATGCCGGGGAAGATAATCCAGTGTCTGAAGAAAACGAAAACCGAAAACCCCCTGGTGCTCATTGATGAGGTGAATGATTACATCCAATGACTGTTTTTTTTTATTTAGTTGGGTGAATGTTATATCCATGAATATTTTATGGAAATTGCAATTTGGAAAATGGAAAACTCAAAAAAAAAATTTTTTTTTCTTTTCTTAAAATTTCAAAAGCTTCAAGAGTCTGTCTTTTTGACCACAGGGTGGCCATCATTGTCCATTATGCAAGCGGCATTTTTCCAGGGTCTCGTGGTATATTGCAGGCCTTCTTTGTTCAGCTCCACTCGGGTGGTATTTAACGTCTGAGCACACATGCCCTGTGTATTTAATGATAAAGGTCACCCTGTCGTAAACTTTGGATTCCTGGGTGGTTTGAAGAAAGTGTTGACTGTGTGTTCTTAACCCTGCAGTTTGTGCATCCTTCACCAACGTGCAGTAGCACTTTGTCTGCAGGCAGGCGGGGCTCGGAGTTTTCACAGATCCAATCGTGCATGCATGGGCAGTGAAACAAATCGTGCGCGAAGTTACGAAAGTGCTGAGACCGTCCTGTACAGACAAACACAATATCATTGTTATTTTTGGACATGGTTGAACATATTTTTGTGCCACAAACCTTTTGTCGAACCAGGTAGACAAGATGGGCCGTGGTTACCAGGGAGATCCAGCTTCAGCACTGCTCGAGTTGCTGGACCCGGAGCAAAATGCAAACTTCTTAGACCATTACCTGGATGTCACAGTGGATCTGTCAAAGGTTGGGAATCGTCATACGATGCTCATCCTTTTTGGTGCTTTGGTTACGGTATATGGAGTATTTGTGTCCGTGTTTCTAATTTTGATGGGCAGCATGATGCATCACAAAGTGTTGGGATGGGGACGTTCACTGCTCCTTAAAAAGTTCTGAATGAATATTAAAGAGGGAAGTGAGGAGGTTTACATTCAATGTAAACTGCCTCGTACGTTTTTGTTGTATTTATATGTATTTATGTGATGTTGCCAAATACAAGTATAGTCGACTCATTTCAGAAGAAATGAATAGAAGAATGGACATGAATGAATTTTTATTTATTTATTTATTTTGTCATTACCTTCTCAAAATTTGTTTAAAATATTTCATCGTGATGAGAAGCCCACAGTGGTAGAAAGAAATTTGTAAGTTCCTCTTTTGCAAATGGAATTTAAAAAATCGACATTTTGGAAAGATTTCTTCGTGTTTTACACAAGTGAAATCACTTCAAGGTATGTGTATTTATGAAATGCACAAGGTGGATTGGAGGAGGTAGGAATAAGGGAAATGAGGGGGGGATCTATTGAACATATGGAGGGAAGACTGCATTGTTTGGATGAAAACTCTCATTTACAGAGGGTAAGGTAGAGATAAATAACGGTCATATTTATGGATGTACTATGTAGATGGGCCAAAAAGTATTTGATTAAAAGTTAAATTAAATAAAAATTATGTTGTTATGGTTCCTGGAGAAAGGCATTCAAGAGAAAAGGAGAAAGGCATCTCTCCGACTCTCTGGAAAATCCTCTATTTCTCTTTGCCGACGACTCCACCCTCTACCGTACCATCTGTCATCCCTCAGACCGACAAGCAGCAGCTTCTTCGCTCACTGCAGATCTGGATAAAATCACAAACTGGTCCAACACGTGGAACATGTCTTTCAATCCAGACAAATCTCACACTCTCACTATGTCTCTCCGAAAGGACGGTTTTAGAAACCCCCCCCCCCATCCACTTTCTCAACACTCCTCTGGAATAAGTCCTTTCTTTGAAGCTTCTGGGTCTCACTATCTGCCATGATCTTTCCTGGGAAAGCCACATTTCCAACCTGGCCTCCAAAGCCAGCGCCGACTGGGAATCCTCCGTCGTGCAGAGTCCTTCCTCGGCCCACCTGAGCTCCTGTCTACATACAAAGCTTTCATCTGCAGCCTGATGGAGTCCTGCTCTCCCCTCTGGGCTGATGCTCTGGCCTCTCACCTTTCTTGGCTTCACGCTGTGGAAACCAAGGCATTTCAGATCATTGCCATCTCCTGCAATGAGGCTGAGTCTTTGGGCCTCTCACTCTGTCACCGCAGGTTGGTCGGTGGTCTTTCTGTCTTTTACCGTCTCCTCTCCAGTCTCACCCCCCCACCCCCCCCACCCCCCCGCTGTGTCTGCGATTTGTCCCCAACATATTTCCGCAGGGCGCTCAAGGTCCGCCAACAACCCCCTTCTGGTAAAACTACCAAAATCACGAATCACTGCTCACCGTCACTTTTTCATTCCTCTTTTTCCCACCTTTGGAATAAACTCCCTCACTCCATTCAATCCCATTCTTCCCTCCAGGCCTTCAAAACAGCTGTTCACCACCACCTCTTATCATCCCCCATCCAAATCCTCGATCTTTTCTACCCCCGATAATCCACCCAAGCCCACCTCCTTCAATTCCCTGCTTTCCTTCCTGAAAGTCCCTGTAATGTCTATCTTGTATTCCCCATGTTCCCCACCCCATCCCTCTCCCTTCCACAGATCTCCTTATGTGTCTGTTCCCCACTGTGTTGTCCTTCCCACTCCCTCCCCTCTTGTTTCATGCCCCCCTTGCTGTGCGTTGTGTTAGCTCTCATACGAGCCTCGACAAGGTATACAAAAAAAGAAGTGCTCAGTGTTGGTATCTGTGGTATCCCACTTTTTGAAGAATATTTCCATTATTTGAATTTTTTTTTAAAATTACTATTTCATTATTCTATTTTTTTTCTTTCAATTATTTCATTTTTCATTTATTTAAATAATTATCATTTTTCAATAATTTAATTTTTCCATTATTACCTCTGCCACCGAAGGTGTGAAGGAGGTTGTTTTCACCCCTTTCTGTTTGTGCACAGGATATCTCAAAGTTGTGGATGGATCCGGATGAAATTTTGTGGACAGGTTCAGTGTGTGACGAGGATGAACTGATTAGATTTTGGTGAAGATCCGGATCCGGATCCGACTGCTATAATTTTTTTAAGTGATTCTTCACCATTGAGAGATGGGGCCAAAAAAGTTATATAGCGTGATATCTCAAAAAGTTGTGGACGGATTTGGATGAAAGTGGTGGACAGGTTGGGTGCATGGCAAGGAAGAATTGATTCAATTCTGGTAAAGATACGAGAGTTATTTAATTTTCAAAGTGATTCTTCACCATTGAGAGATCGGGCCAAAAACGATATAGTACTTTATAGCATGATAGTTCATAAATGTATTGGGCCCGATATGTTCTCGTAGATCAGGCATTACATGGCGGAGGTATGCGCTGTACCGAGTGCCCTTCTAGTTTAATTTTTCAATCCTTACGGTTCCTGGAGGGAGGCATTTAGTGTTTTTCGTCTTGATGTCCTGCTTTTTGGAAAAGAAAACAAAAATGTTTGTTTTCATTAGGTTGAATTTTAAGTACGACCAATTTGTTAATATATGACTTGGCGATCTCAGATCGCAATCTTCTAATTTTTTTTTCGTAAATAATATTAATGTCAATGTTTGTGGAAGAGCAGAATGGCAAGGGGCAAAGGGTGAAAGCGATAGAGAGTGGGCCGAAGTGGAAACAGAACACATGCATGTCCCACAACATGAGAAGGGTTACGGGTGAACGCGGCTTAGTGTCTTCGGAGGTGAAGAAAGGCTCAAAGGTAGAAATGGCAGTGCTGAGCCTATGAGCTGGCACTCGGATCTGACCTCTGGCCAAAATAAATATAGAAGTTGCATTTTTGGAAAACATTAACAAGAACTTGTAAACAGTTATTTGGCATGGTGTGGAATAAAAGTTTTACAACTCCTTGTGAATGATCTCATTGCCAAGATTGAAAAACTCATTAAAAAAAATATATATATATATAGATTAAAAAAATAAATAATAATAACAAAAATATATACAGTATATATATCATAAAAAACATACATATATATTTAAAACCTTCAGATTAGAGCACCTTTTAAAACGTTTATAAAACCACAATCATTACTGAGTGGCTTTAATACCAAACAATAATTGATTATATACTGGTACATTGTTGTAAATTGTCGTTTAATTTGGAATTATCTTACCTGAGTTTATTTTCAGATGGACAAATATTGCATTAGACTTTAGAATTCTGGAATGTGTGGGATATATATGTGTGTGTATATGTATATGTGTATATGTGTATATATATATATGTACATATATATATATATGTACATACATACATATCTGTTTATATATGTACATACATAATAGATTACTGTATATAGAGATATACATACATACATACATACATACATACATATTTGCTTCCTGGAGTCTTGGCTTGAACAGTCGCTGAAACACCGGTATCTCGGGTGGAAAACCAACAGCTCTATATTTTGTGCAGGTCCTGTTCATATGCACTGCTAACGTCACTGACACTATTCCCGAAGCCCTTCGTGACCGAATGGAGATGATTCAAGTGTCTGGCTACGTAGCCGAGGAGAAACTCGCCATTGCTCAGGTATTGTAATCCTTTATTTACAGTTGTTGTATATTGGGGGGTGGGGGAGGTCAATCGCTATGAGGGAACCTCAAAGGGCAATTACAAACTAAATAGGAGCAATAAATGGTGACATTGGGTGATGTCTGGACCTGAAATAAAAACATCATTTTATGATGATGTGCTACCATAAATTACCAAAGGATGACTCCTCATCTGAAGAGGTGTGCAAGCAAGCCTGTTTTCAATCATTCCTTGCACATGCGTTTTAGCCTCAAGGCTGCAATGACGAGACAAAATTATGCTTCAGAAGCGGGAATGCATCTGGAAATTAAATGAAAATTCAAATTGCCAGACTTTGACTAACTGGCAGATTTCTGCTCATTTCCTTTTATTACAACGTTATTATCAAGGTCAGTGCAAAAATATAAACATTTATTTATCGGGGAGTGTTGCGTTGGTGCTAACTGATGTTGCGTCATTCTTTCTTTCCTTGTAATCATTTTGGTGAAATTTGTAATTTCTATATTTCCGATTATTGAGATTAAGATTGTCTAAGAAGTACGATATTGTAATGTGGACCAGGTCTTCCTCTCCCTCACCCCTCCCCGGCCATGTGGGCTCCGTCCCGAATTCCCGAGAGGTTGATTGAGGAACGTAATATCGTGTGGTTGTGTCCCACATCTTGTTACTATGCCAGTTTTCACCTGTTTTTTTTTTTTTTTCTTTTCCTCCGAGGACTTTTAGCTACCTCATTAGCAGGGAAATGATGCATCCCCACATGCACTGATTTGCGCATTAATTTTAATACAACTATAAATAATATGCACAATAAATGACACGAAACAATTTATATCCAGAAAAAGATTTTTTTTTTTTTTTGTCTCACCTCCACACCCATTTCTTCTACTTTTTGTTATTACTTATTGCTTTTCCTCTCAACCTTTCCTTTCCCTTGGTAGCAATACCTAGTTCCCCAGGCACGGGTGGCAGCCGGTCTGAGTGAGGAGCAAGCGCACATCTCTTCAGAGTCCTTGTCTCTCCTCATAAGGCAATACTGCCGGGAGAGTGGTGTGCGTGGCCTGCAGAAGCACATCGAAAAGGTCAGTATATCACGAAGAATCACCTTGAACTACGAGTTGATAGGACAGCTGAGGGAATGCACCCACCTTTGAGCTGTGAAGTCTGCGTTTGATTCCTGACCTGCCAGACACAATGTGGCGTTTCACATGCAGGGCATTGCATTGGTGTGCGTGTGCTGTCCATTGGACGGGACTTTAAGCTGGGATCGCATTGGCCAGCATTTACTGGTGTATGTTAAATATCCCATCGTGTCTTTCACGTCTTCTTCTTTCGTTTGTCGCATCATTGGCTAAGAACGTGGCTGTACCACTGATGCAATGCCCCCTGTAGGTTAGAGGAGGAATTTGGTCGTGGTGCCGGCGATGACTCTCCTACTCTTCATGAAGGACTCCATGGGATCTTTAACATCCGCCAACTAATGCTGACAGAACACCCAGTTCAATGTCCATCCGAGGGATGGCACACGCATTGATGCCCGGCCTTGCCTGCGAGACACCAGGGTGACAGTTTGTAGCTAGGCCGCAATTCAAACCCAGATGAGACGGCTCAGAGGTGAACGTGCATACCTTTAGGCCATCCTGCCAGGTGTGTCTTTTATTAAGGGTGGGCATTTATCACTTCCACCATAACCAAATCCCTGCCATCACCTTCATGGAACACCGTCAGTGGTACAGCGGTTTTCCCAGAAATGATACAACCTGCAGCTCGATACTGTGAATGAATGCATAAATGACAACCTTGAGACATTAAAACTAATAAAAATGATTGCCATAATCAATTGGTTGGACATTGACTCCACAAACCTTAGAAAATGTCTGTTTGAAGGTTTTTTTTTTTCTTTGTTTATGGTGGAATGAAATCTGGCTTTGTGATCATTGATAATTCAGAAACAATTCCTGCAGATATACTGGAAGGGTGCCTACCATTTGGTGGAGGGCTCTATCAGCAAAGTGTCCGTGGAGCCAGAAAATCTGCAAGATTATGTTGGAAAACCTCTGTACACAGAGGACCGCATGTACTTGCAGACACCTCCAGGCGTGGCCATGGGGCTTGCATGGACTGCCATGGGTAGGTTCCTGAAGCTTCTCTCATGTTCTGTTGCTCTTTGTACTCTTTGATCTTTCAAACTAATAAGATATTTCATGTTGATTCTGGAATGTAATCATGTTCCAACCCCACCTTGTCATCTTTTTTTTTTTATTTTTAAAATATATATTGTTGTCTATTTCCGCCCGCCGGCGTGCGAACGACCGCGTCTAACCAATAGCGGTCGCTTCGCCCACCGAACAGACAATCCAGTCGTGACTTTCTGGAACAACGCCAGAAACCAGTCACGGGTGGGTTTTTAATCCCACCACAACCTTGTCCGCACTCTACCCGCGCGCTACAGGGTTCGATCGCCAAACCTTTGATTTACCTAATTATTCGCGCAGGTAGGTTACCTAGAGATTGTACCTCAACGGGACCGCTTGGAAACGAGCCGCTTAAGCAGCTCGCTTCCTTTTGGGATAACCGAGCGGGGTATTATCGCGCAGTCCCGTTGGACCCGATCACTTTACCGGCTATTTAAAAACCAACTATATTCCGAGTGCAAGATGGGGCAGTTCAATGAGGGAATAGACGCAACGAACAGGTTTACATTCACACAAGGACATTTATTATAATAAAGCACATATGCAATTAAACAAGGCAAAACACGTATGCAATTATACAAGCAACAAAAGCACGACAAAAGAACTACAACCGTCTACTTATTATGTACAGTTACTTGCACTTAACAGCAGTTCCTACTTATTAGATGAGCCCACGGACACACGTACGCACACACACACCCAGGAAATGGTGGCAGAGGCCTTTAATAACGAGCTCCAGCTCGGAGGACAGGTGAGCTGAAACCCAGAGCCTATCTCGAACCTCTCCACCTCGTGTGGTCTTCAAGTTGTTCGGACCTGGGCTCCAGCGAGAGCGAGCTGGATCCAATCGCCGTGAGCAGCGATCCTTCCCGAGCTCCCGCGAATCCTCCCGGGCTTCTCAACACGTGCTGGTGAGACGAGGCGCCGATCCTTCCCTTCGATGCGTTGCTTCCCTGAGGAACCACCTCCACGCTTCTCAACACGTGCTGGTGAGACGAGGCGCCGAACCTTCCCGTCGATGCGTCGCTTCCCCGAGGAACCACCTCCACGAAGAGGTCGATAAGTCTCACCAAGCCGGGAACCAAAACGGACAACAAAGAGCTCCACGAACCAAGAAGACGAAACAACCACTCGCAGCTCGAGCCGAGCGACCGGCTCAACTTCCCTCCAAACAGGGCAGCCCGAAGCAAAAAGCTCTCCCGAGCAAAGCAGAAGCCGAAGCTCACTGAGCCAGCCGAAGCAAAAAGCTTCCGAAGGCCTCAACCCTAACGCAAGCCAAGCAGGACCCGACGGTCTGCTGAACGACTCCCCTCAACTCCCTTCCCCAACTCTGCCCTTCCAACTCTGCCCTCTCCAACTCTGCCCACGAATAAAAGAAAAGATCTCCCCTTATCCTTCTCCGCCCTCCCCCCCGCTCCCGGCGTGACTCATGACTCATGCCCTCCTGCTCCATCCCCCGCTCAGCCACAGGTGGGAGGGAGTTGTTGACATCATGAGTCACGGGACGGCAGGGTGGTTCTTGCTCTTCGCAGAAGAGGGGGAGGGATGCCTCCATTGTTCGTTCCCTAACTATTAAATCGATCCGCAACGCATCTAATCGATTTCTGAACATTTTAACAATGAAAGGTGAGCTATCCAGGGAACAAGCACTTATCGACATTGCTGACTAAAGGAACCTGTATGTTGTGTGCAATGGAATTCCCAAATTCATAACTATATATATATATATATATATATATATATATATATATATATATATATATATATATATATATATATATATATATATATATATATATATATATTGTTGTGGGCTGGGGGTCGGTGGCAAGAACGACCGTTAGGTGGGGAAAATTGCGTCGTCTCCACCAGACTCCCCGGAATTGTAGGCCATCTCTCCGGATAATTCCGTGAGCTGCGAATCGCAGAACTGACCGTGGTCGCCAATATCTCGATCGCGTGGTGTAGGGTTATTTGTCTCGAGCCAAAGTACCTAAGTATCCACGCAATCTCGTCTCCTGGGGATCCACGCCCTCGGAATGCCTGGTCGAACCAGATTTACTCCACCGGCAGCGGTAAGTTCACACTACCAACTACCGCTTTGCCACCTACCTTTCCGGCTCGTTGCAGTCGAGCGGGGCCTGCCCAGGACATCCCGGCTATGATAGACCGATTACCGGGGATGAAACCCCACTTATACTCGGACCCGGACCATGCTGGACCAATGTAAGAGGGGACAGAAACGGACTGGGAACATTTCTAATAAAGTTTTATCAACAGTAAAAAGACACAGGCAAGACTTAACGTGAATATGCAAGGAATATTTACAAGGATTCAAGCACTGACACAGTTCTACTTAAAGACGGGCCCACACGCAGACACACAAGAAGAAAAGAAACCCAGAGTTCTTTATTGGACCCTCCAGCCGATGAGAGGGAGACGAGCTTGGGGTCAGAGTCCGGATTGGTACCTGGCTGTCGGAGAAAGGGGGTACTCCATGCTGCGGCACCTGCCAATGGTCGTCGGCCTGGTCCCAGTCGCACGTGGGGGACTCTTGGTTCGTGGCAGAGCTCGGGTGCTGAATAGTTGAGGTCCACGGAGGGAGGTCGGGGTCACTCTGCCCTTCCTTGTGGAGGCCCAGCAGAGACGCGTTCGCCGCCTCGATGACCCTCTGCTCAACCCTCGTGACAGCAAAAACCAACTAAGCACTCGTAACAGCCCCTCGTAACCACTCAAGAACTCCAGCGCAACCCAAAAAACACGACCGAACCCCCTCAGAACTCTCGACACCTCTCGACAGAACTCTCCGCTGAGGATGGCGTCGTAACTTTTATGGACCTCCCTCAGCGGGGAGGGGCCTCGGTGAAACTGACGTCACTGTTCGCCCCGATTGGGCCGGGGGGGGGCTTCCATGGGTCCGCCCTTTCTGGATGGGATTTCGGCCATACCGGGAAGCCCGCCCACTCCACACGTGTTCGAGTAAGGTGGTGGTGATGAAACTGCCTTGAGATTCCGCCTCAGAGGGATTTAGCTCAATAGGCTTTCGGGTTGGGCGAGCGAAGCGCTCGTTTAGGAGCAGGTTGATGGTGGGTCGTGATGGGGAATGGAATGGTTGTTGGTTGTTCGTTGGATGTAAAGATTTAATAACCTAACTAAAAAGAAGTCGCAATACACGTTTTTGATTCTCCCATTAGACAAATGGAAAGGGATAACTTTATTCAAATCTGACTAAAGTCAAATCTGAAACATTAGTCAAATCTGACTACACATTTACTGAACGGGATAACTGACTTTTGGGACCTATATGTTGAATGCAAATAGTTTCCAGATCTGTAACAATATATGTTTTTATTTTTATTATATATATATATATATATATATATATATATATATATATATATATAAATATATATAAATATATATATATATATATATATATATATATATATATTTTTTTTTTTTTTACCTCCATCGCCGAAGGTGGATGAAGGTTATGTTTTCACTCACCCCTGTCTGTCTGTCTATGAGCAGGATATCTCAAAAAAGTTATGGACAGATTTGGACGAAACTTGGTGGAGAGATTGGATGTGCGACAAGGACGAATTGATTCGATTTTGGTGAAGATCTGGATGCTATAATTCTTTAAGTAATTCTTCACAATTGAGCAATCAGACCAAAAACGATATATATATATATATATATATATATATATATATATATATATATATATATATATATATATATATATATATATATATATATATATATATATATATATATATATATATATATATATATATATATATATATATATATATATATATTGTTGTGGTTTCACCGGCGCGTCGCCACGAGCATGACCCTCGATGAAGTAGTGGGGCCGCCTCGGCTCGATCGCCTGGAATTGCAGATCGCCGGCCCGGAGAAGTCCAAGGTCTGCGGGTCCTGGTTATTTTGGACCGAAATATGCCAATGGGTAGACCACGTGGGGTAGGGTTAATTGCCAACTTCAATTTACCTAATTACCCACGTGGTCCAGCTACCGGGGAATTTCACCCTCGATGAAACTCGTACGGAAACGAGCCGCTTAAGCGAGCCCGTTCCGTGTGCGATGCAGAGTGGTTTTCGCCAAGTTCCGTTGGCCCGATTATCCTGTTACTCCGTTGTAGTGACAATGACTACTCACTTTCCCACATGCACGACACACCCAGTCAATGGAGAAATGACACGATGAGCTGAGTACATTTAAACAATTGGGTATATTTATTTACCAATGATGGGGGACGAGGGGAGCACGCAAGAGGAGAGCTATACCGAATATCAAGCAAGGCAAATAATATACAGGCAAAAGCACATAACAGTTCACTACTTATCAGATGGGTCCACGGACACACGCGCGCGCACACACACACACACACACACACACACACACACACACACACACACACACACACACACACACACACACACACACACACACACACACACACACACACACACACACACACGGACCCTCGGGTCTTTATTGCGGCTCTCCTGCCGAGGAGGACAGTCCGGCTGTGAGAGCCAGGGGGCGGCAGGCTACCTGGCCACGTAGCGCGGCTGGACGTCCCCTTCTCTTGGGGCTGGTGTCGCTGTACTAGCCGGGCGCAAAGGGACGAGACGTAGGCTCTGGAGCCGGGACGAGGCCAGTCGCCGGAGAGGCCAAAGCGATGAGCCGGGAAGCGAAGAAGCGGGAGAAGAGGACAGAACTTTACCAGAACAACTCCAAGAGAGCCGACCCCGATAATCTCCTCAGGACCCTTATATCTGCCCCCCTCCCGCTCAGTCGAACCCTTGTCTCCTTCCCGCTCGCTCTCCCATTCGACAGGAAACATCGTTCGACTCCTTGTCCGCTCGCCATTGGACAGGCGCGCGGTGGGCAGGGCGCTCCCATCCCTCTGGGCGGAGTCTCCAGCGGGAGAGTTTCGTGGCTCCGCCTACCGCTTCATCTCGATTGGTCGAGGGCCAACGCGTGGCCACTCCCCGAGCTCCGCCTTCTTCACACGGGACAACCTTCTGCGCATGCGCCCTCGCATTCCTCTCATTCGCCAAAACGGGCGGCAAACCCCGCGATTGGCCAGGTGGAGGAAGCGAATGCAGGCGAGGTAGATACGTTGTGGTCGGCGGTAATGTCAGTGGCGCTGGCGGTGGTGTAAAAATGAACTAAAAGAAAACCTGACTATTATAACAAATCACAGCGCAGGGACATTTAATTACCCGTTAGACTAGGGAAAGGGCTATCTATTAAACACGTACTTACCGAGATAACTAATCTATAGGAACCTGAATGTCTGTGTGCTCATGCCTTTCCAAATCCGCAACAATATATATATATATATATATATATATATATATATATATATATATATATATATATATATATATATATATATATATATATATATATATATATATATATCTATCTCACGATATCATAAAAAGTTGTGGACCAATTCTGACAACTAAGTGGATGAGTTGATTAGGTGATAAAAACAAGCCAATTATATTTTGGTTCAGGTCTGGATTCAGATACGGCCATTCAGTGGGATACAAAACGTAAACTGTTTATACCTGGCGGAGGTACGCACTCGACTACGTGCCGTTTTAGATTTTGCTTCTGTTTCCATCATTTACATGTGACCTGCCATTTCTTTGCCTTCTGTATCCCTCACCCCCAATTATTTTGTCAGTTCATCTACTAGCACTTTACACATTATTCTCACCAATATCCCCTCCCCCCCACCCAAACCACTCCTGAATCTTTTTATTTATTTATTTTATCTCTGTGCCCAAACTACGTTTACCATTCTTCTTTGTGCATAACTCCAATTCCTTCATCCATATCCCCTCCCCCTCTCTCATAGGAGGTTCCACGCTGTTTGTGGAGGTGGCACTGCGACGTCAGTTGAACCCAAAGAGCGAGGATGATGGCTCCATTGAGGTGACTGGACACCTTGGTGATGTGATGAAGGAGAGCACTCGGATCGCCCTCACCTTTGCACGGTCCTTCCTACTCCAAAAAGAGTCAAAGGCTGCGGTGTTGCTCACTTCCGGGCACCTTCATCTACACGTTCCAGAGGTGAGCAGAGAGAATTGGCAATGAGTGATGAAGTTGAGAAATTATCCATCTCTATTTTCTTTCCTGTATTTTGTTGTCGGTGTCCTCGCTCCCCCTCCCTTTGTTGCACTCTCTCACATTTCACTTTCACCTATCCATTTTCTTCTCGTTGTATTTCCCTTCCGTTATCCCCTTTCTTCTCCATAGGGTGCAACGCCTAAAGACGGACCAAGTGCTGGCTGTACTATTGTGACAGCATTGTTGTCATTGGCTATGGGTCGTGCTGTACGAGCAGACCTGGCTATGACGGGGGAACTCTCACTAACTGGCAAAGTGCTTCCTGTAGGTGGTATCAAAGAGAAAACTATTGCGGTGAGTGACCGACAGTAGAGGGCACTGGTACTTGGTAGAGGTTTTTGAGTAATGTTATTCTATATTTGCAATTTCCAGAACATGACCATGGATTTGAGGAAAAGGAAATTTGATCATTGTTCCTTGCTACTCAGTTGTTGAATGGTGGGAATTCAAAAGAGACGAATTCTCATGTTCACAAATATGCTGAATGTATATTTTTTCCTTCCGTGACTTTGCCAGAAAAGCATTAATATTTTGATTATAGAATGAATAGAACGTTCGATTTTGATCCCAGTGCAGGAATTGATCTTGGCATTCGAGATGAGGGAATCTTTCCAAACTGAAAGATCTGTTCAATTGGCAGAATTTCGCATTTTTAGTTTTTTTTTTTTTACCATTACACTTGTGTCGATCATCACCACCGGTCTTGTCACAATAAGTTGGGGTTGAAGACCCATAAAAACATTTATTGTCGACCCAAGGCTTTCATGGACCGGCTGCCTAGGCTTGCTCTTTGACCGGAGTTCGTTAGTGCCGGGATTTGGAATTTCGGCAGGATGCGAGCATACTTGCCTCAAAACACCTTGGGAACTTTGACATACACCGATGAAAGATGGTGCGAGATCTTTCACGTGCACCCGCAATCGATGCTGGTAAACGGGTTCCCAGTTTAACCTTCACGTCACATGGATGGCGCGCAATTTGATGCAACGCCCTGCCTTTGAAACACCAGCGTGGCATTTTCATACTGGATGGAAATAAACAGGATGTTGATTGAGGTGTGACAAACGCTGTGGGAAGCAAGGAGAAAATGATGTTTTTGGGCGTTAATTTTTCGGGCCCTCTATTGCTGAGAGGAAGGGGAATGCCCGAAACCTCAGCTTCTCCTTGCTTCCCACCGTGGTAAGAATACCCTAATCAACTTATTTATTTCATCCAAAATTCTACCTGCCTGCCACTGCAGATCAACACGAGCTAGCCTTCACCAACAAGACTAGTTCTTCATTCTACGGAGAGTTTTATCGTCGGGTGAGGAATTGAACCCAGACATGATATCTCTCACAGAGGCAATTGTATCGCCCATAAGCTAACCTATTTTTCTTGTGCAGATGCTTTGATAATATATGTGATTGGTTTCCTCAATTCAAATTAAATGAAAGTGGTTGGTTTAATATTGTGACGTCCACGGGACTTGAACAGTCCCGCCAACGTAGAATGAGCCGAAACGATGGAGGCGGTTTATTTATTTATAACCCAAAGATGGGGGTTCTAATCGCTCTACCGCAAACGGGACGAGGAAGGTGGCACGAGTCGCTTTTCACTGAGTTGATAACGTTTATTCCTCTAACCAGAAATAACAAGACTCGGCAAGAAGAGGGATCCGGGGCAATTCGACGGGATGGTGTGGGATCGGGCGTGGGGAAAACAGACAATTCCAATGAATATACAAATCTCAAACCCTCAAAGGCGCCAGGTACACACACACACACACACACACACACACACACACACACACACACACACACACACACACACACACACACACACAGGCAGACACACACACGCACACACACACACACACGCACACACACACACACACAAAACGTAGCTAGTTCTGGTGGTCAGGGTGGACTGTGGTGTGGACGCAACAGTCCCTGATTGGCGTCGGACGAGCTGGCCTTGCTCTCGTCAGGGGGGCAGGAGAAACCGTGGTGCTGTCGACCTCCTGGTCTTGGCCCAAGTCCGCTCACAGCCACCAGGGAACCAGTTCTGGCGCTAAGTTGCGAGCAGGAGAGGGAGGCAGGTCCGCCCGCCGCTCGACCCCGTACTCCGAGCCAGCAGAACCCCAGAGCCAACCAAGGTGAGGCACGAGGCTCAGCAAGGGTACAAGACACGATCAAACCAGGGCCGAATCAGCGCAACAACAAGCACGCTCCCAGCACAACAACCTCCACCCCCAAAAAAACGGTCTTTCTGTCCCGATCTTCTTCCTCTTCCTTTTCGACCCCGAACAGAACCTTTTTTTTTTATCCTCCCGTCCTCGTCACTTCCAATCGAGCCGTTTTATTGGCCCACCGCCGTCGCCTTCCGCCAATCGTGATCACGGGGCGGAGCCATCCGCAGCACTGTCCTGTGACGTCACGGCCAGCCTCCAGGGACTACTAAAAGGGGTTTACGCAGACACACTTACCCTATCCCATGTCCCTATCTAATTACGTGACAATTATCATTTCCCCCTTGAAGAAATGAACATTTACTAGATAACTTATCACCACTGAATTGCTACTTATTACATCGAGATCCTGGTAAACTCGAACAGCATGGCATACCTAATTAAACATCCTAATTACCCTTTGAATGCACCCCCCCCTCAAACGTAACACTGCCCCCTCCTCTGGTACCGCAGCTCCTGCAAGGTATATCACAGGCGCCACCATACCAGCCTTAACACTTACTGACTCACACCTAATTAACCTAACGAAATAAAGTAGGAGGGGCAATGGGCAGCGAGTCGCAGCGAACTTACCTATCCTGCTTAATGTACTACCCCCTTATGGCCTTATCCTCACCTAAACAATCATTATTTTTAAAAAATTTTTTATTTTATTTTATCACATGAGAGCACTGAGCGAAGTTGCACTCCATCCTCTGGATCATCGCTCTTGCCCAACACTCTTCCAGTGATCTGGGGAAGGGAAACAAAAGGTTCCACAAAAACACAACACTTATACTTTACATTCCTACTCTAAGCCTTAACGACACTATTCATGGGATATTTACACTTGACCGCCTCCCCCAGTGGATGCTAATAGACCCAGCGTTACCTGGGGAGCCAATTTTCAAATTTGCTTGCCCCAAAATTATGCGGACATCATGCCCTTGCTGCACATGTCAAGTTGTGCGGGATCGAGTGGGACTCGCACATCTTCACAACACTCACACCATGGTCATCATCACATTTCTAGGTCATGGTCCTCATTTTAATGATGCAGGCTGAATCCCGTCATGGCCGTGGGGTGGGTTACCACAAGATGATGGGGGCATCTCAGGTGCAACCATGCCCACAGGTAAGCTTTAGTCCAGCCCGGACGTTTCTCCACCTCGCTCCCTTTGATTCCCACCCCCCCCTGGTAGCCATCAGCTCTAATCCCGTACAACACTCTGGAAGGGGTCTCACTGGCTCCTCTGGCCTTGCTGGGTCGCCAAGGTCCTACCCGCCTTGGTCGCCCAACCAGACCCTCTCCCAGTTGCCTCCAGACACTGTCACCATTAGCTCCACCACCCGCTCACCGTGAGCTTCAGCAATCCCTGTGGACAAGCACATCATCCCCACCCACAAAACCCACATGACTCCCCCACCCCATCGGTCTTACATGTGACTCCTGCATTTCTAACACTTCACCGACCATGACCTTCCCTGTTATACCACACCATGTCCAATAAAAAATCAATGTGTGCACCATACATTTCACTTCTTAACTTGAAACAACTCACACAGCACTTCTCACCCGATCCACGCACCAGCCATTGGACAGCCACTCGTGCCCCGCTTTGTTACCAATTACCCACTGTCCCTATTGTCACTCTAAAACCCAGCAGCACTCACAAACCCATGCCAATTTTTCCACAATTCACTTTTTTTCACCAAAGGAGGCACTTCGCCACAATGTCAGCAGCTGAGCATGGCCCTATATGCTCAGCCCGATCTCCCTGACCTGTCTCCCTGACCCCCGGCAGTGATCTCCGGACCCGACCTATGAAAGGGCATCTCGGATAGACCTGGCGGTTCAGCAGGAGGATTCACCCTCTCCGAGTCTAAAAGTCTATTGGAGGGTCCCTCCATCGCCGGGTACCGGCAATATCGTTGCACGTGTCCTCTTCGCCCGCACCGGAAACAACTCCCCATAAAAGCCCCCCGTGAGTATCGGTGAAATGTCTCTTCCGGTTCCGGACCCCCTCGGCCATAATCGAATTGCTCTATTGGCTGGGCTGGACCCCGCCGCTTTGGCGCACTAACTACCAGATTACCCTTTATCAAACTTGACAGTTTCTGGCAAATTTCCTGAAACATTTGGGTAATGCCAATTTCTCCCAGCCCCCCTCCCTGATCCTGGATCTCCGCCTGTCAGATCGTCACCGATGGCCTCTCTGGAACCCGACCCGGCCGACTCCACGAGGCCAGCCTGGCCGCGCACTCGGCCGCTCGGTGAACGGTGGGTGGATCCTGTAACTCCACTAGCGCTCGGACCTCAGGGTCAGGAAGAGCAGCTAAAAATTTCTCGAGTGCCAGTATGTCCCATGCCTCCACTGTAAGGTCCCGATACGCGATCCTGACTGATTGGTAAATGTCCTGTGCCAGCTCCTGCACTGTCTCACCCGGCTTTAATTTGCGGTGCTGGAGCTGGGCCCGCACCAGATCACAGTTCGCTGCAAACCCAAACCGACGGCTCAACGCCTCGCAAATGTGGGAGCTGGTCAACATCCCCTCCGCGATCACGTTTAACACATCTGCGGCTGGTCCCCGCAACGTTGCCACCAAATTCCCTGTGCGTTCCCGCTCATTCCACCCGTTTAGTCAGGAAATGCACTCAAATTGCGTCAGAAAAGCTTCAACGCTCCCTGACCCATCAAAATTTACCAGGGGGATCACTTTTACGGTGGCCCGCTTCTCAGTTTCTCCCTTGTCTGAATCCAGCCCAGGGATCAAACACCCGTGTGGCTGCGTATCCAATTTCGGAGCCCACTGTGGCCAAAGTTGTTTTGTGGTGAGGGTCTCATGGGTCAATTTTGCCTCCTGTTCCAAACGTTGAATGGACCGATTCACCTCTTCCCGCAGGATCTTCTGGGCCCGCACAACCTCCTCCAAGGCTCCGTCGTGAGTTTGTAGCTGCTCCTCAACCAACCCGGACACTCTACTTACAAAAGACGGCTCTACCAGGCCTTTATCCAAGACTTCATCTTGGCTCATAATTTTATCTTGTTCGTCCAAACGAGCCTCCAATCCTTTTACCTCCTCCGCCAAATTCATCCCTTGCTTCCTCAGCTCTCCCCACTCTTCTACTTGCAGCTGCATACGAGCATCCACACAAGCACGATGACGTTCCAGGCTTTCATCCACTTTATCAACCCGAATGTTCGTTGCATCAATTTTATCTACCAATTTTTTCCGTATATTTTCCCCCTCCAATGTAATTTCTACCTTTGTTTCCTCCAATCTAACCTCGAATTTACTTTGTATTTCCCCCAATTGAACATCCACACACTCCTGCATCTCAGTTTTCATTTTCTCCATCTTTCTTTTCCCCCAATTCATCCCTCATTAAATCAATCCGTGCACCCAACTGTTGCCCCATTACCCCCAATTGATCTGTCATTTCTGTCATTTGTGCCCCCTGTGCCGCCATTTTTGCCCCCTGTGCTGTAATTGCACTCATTAAACGTTCCAACATTGTCCAGATCTTCATCGTGCCGGTTTCCGGCGCTGCCGGCTCCGTTACAGGCGATGAAGCACGGTCCATGCTCGGAATGGGGGAGGTTCCAACCCTACCCCCGTCTCTCCCTTCTTCCCCCGACTCGCTGCCAGACACGTGGCCTTCCTCCTCAAACATCTGCACATCCGCCATGGTGCAGAAGTCCCGTTTGCCACCAATTAATTTTAATTTGAAAAATCCCGCCAAAATTTTCCCGCGCTTTTCTGTAGTAATTTTATATTCCAATTCGTGGCGAGATTTCAGTTCTGGTATATTCTTCCGATACCGAATATAATTTAGAGGGGTTGGAACATCCCACTCCTGACACCAATGTGACGTCCACGGGACTTTAACAGTCCCGCCAACGTAGAATGAGCCGAAACGATGGAGGCGGTTTATTTATTTATAACCCAAAGATGGGGGTTCTAATCGCTCTACCGCAAACGGGACGAGGAAGGTGGCACGAGTCGCTTTTCACTGAGTTGATAACGTTTATTCCTCTAACCAGAAATAACAAGACTCGGCAAGAAGAGGGATCCGGGGCGATTCGACGGGATGGTGTGGGATCGGGCGTGGGGAAAACACAGACAATTCCAACGAATATACAAATCTCAAACCCTCAAAGGCGCCAGGTACACACACACACACACACACACACACACACACACACACACACACACACACACACACACACACACACACACACACACACACACACACACACACACACACACACACACACACACACACACACACACACAACGTAGCTATTTCTGGTGGTCAGGCTGGACCGTGGTGTGGACGCAACAGTCCCTGGATTGGCGTCGGACGAGCTGGCCTTGCTCTCGTCAGGGGGGCAGGAGAAACCGTGGTGCTGTCGACCTCCTGGTCTTGGCCCAAGTCCACTCACAGCCACCAGGGAACCAGTTCTGGCGCTAAGTTGCGAGCAGGAGAGGGAGGCAGGTCCGCCCGCCGCTCGACCCCGTACTCCGAGCCAGCAGAACCCCAGAGCCAACCAAGGTGAGGCACGAGGCTCAGCAAGGGTACAAGACACGATCAAACCAGGGCCGAATCAGCGCAACAACAAGCACGCTCCCAGCACAACAACCTCCACCCCCAAAAAAACGGTCTTTCTGTCCCGATCTTCTTCCTCTTCCTTTTCGACCCCGAACAGAACCTTTTTTTTTTTATCCTCCCGTCCTCGTCACTTCCAATCGAGCCGTTTTATTGGCCCACCGCCGCCGCCTTCCGCCAATCGTGATCACGGGGCGGAGCCATCCGCAGCACTGTCCTGTGACGTCACGGCCAGCCTCCAGAGACTACTAAAAGGGGTTTACGCAGACACACTTACCCTATCCCGTGTCCCTATCTAATTACGTGACAATTATCATTTCCCCCTTGAAGAAATGAACATTTACTAGACAACTTATCACCACTGAATTGCTACTTATTACATCGAGATCCTGGTAAACTCGAACAGCATGGCATACCTAATTAAACATCCTAATTACCCTTTGAATGCACCCCCCCCCTCAAACGTAACACTGCCCCCTCCTCTGGTACCGCAGCTCCTGCAAGGTATATCACAGGCGCCACCATACCAGCCTTAACACTTACTGACTCACACCTAATTAACCTAACGAAATAAAGTAGGAGGGGCAATGGGCAGCGAGTCGCAGCGAACTTACCTATCCTGCTTAATGTACTACCCCCTTATGGCCTTATCCTCACCTAAACAATCATTCATTTTTAAATTTTTTTTATTTTATTTTATCACATGAGAGCACTGAGCGAAGTTGCACTCCATCCTCTGGATCATCGCTCTTGCCCAACACTCTTCCAGTGATCTGGGGAAGGGAAACAAAAGGTTCCACAAAAACACAACACTTATACTTTACATTCCTACTCTAAGCCTTAACGACACTATTCATGGGATATTTACACTTGACCGCCTCCCCCAGTGGATGCTAATAGACCCAGCGTTACCTGGGGAGCCAATTTTCAAATTTGCTTGCCCCAAAATTATGCGGACATCATGCCCTTGCTGCACATGTCAAGTTGTGCGGGATCGAGTGGGACTCGCACATCTTCACAACACTCACACCATGGTCATCATCACATTTCTAGGTCATGGTCCTCATTTTAATGATGCAGGCTGAATCCCGTCATGGCCGTGGGGTGGGTTACCACAAGATGATGGGGGCATCTCAGGTGCAACCATGCCCACAGGTAAGCTTTAGTCCAGCCCGGACGTTTCTCCACCTCGCTCCCTTTGATTCCCACCCCCCCCTGGTAGCCATCAGCTCTAATCCCGTACAACACTCTGGAAGGGGTCTCACTGGCTCCTCTGGCCTTGCTGGGTCGCCAAGGTCCTACCCGCCTTGGTCGCCCAACCAGACCCTCTCCCAGTTGCCTCCAGACACTGTCACCATTAGCCACCAGGGGTGAATCTCCTTGAAGGGGGTCGCAATTCCCGCTCACCGTGAGCTTCAGCAATCCCTGTGGACAAGCACATCATCCCCACCCACAAAACCCACATGACTCCCGCACCCCATCGGCCTTACATGTGACACCTGCATTTCTAACACTTCACCGACCATGACCTTCCCTGTTATACCACACCATGTCCAATAAAAAATCAATGTGTGCACCATACATTTCACTTCTTAACTTGAAACAACTCACACAGCACTTCTCACCCGATCCACGCACCAGCCATTGGACAGCCACTCGTGCCCGCTTTGTTACCAATTACCCACTGTCCCTATTGTCACTCTAAAACCCAGCAGCACTCACAAACCCATGCCAATTTTTCCACAATTCACTTTTTTTCACCAAAGGAGGCACTTCGCCACAATGTCAGCAGCTGAGCATGGCCCTATATGCTCAGCCCGATCTAGTCTCCCTGACCCCCGGCAGTGATCTCCGGACCCGACCTATGAAAGGGCACCTCGGATAGACCTGGCGGTTCAGCAGGAGGATTCACCCTCTCCGAGTCTAAAAGTCTATTGGAGGGTCCCTCCATCGTCGGGTACCGGCAATATCGTTGCACGTGTCCTCTTCGCCCGCACCGGAAACAACTCCCCATAAAAGCCCCCCGTGAGTATCGGTGAAATGTCTCTTCCGGTTCCGGACCCCCTCGGCCATAATCGAATTGCTCTATTGGCTGGGCTGGACCCCGCCGCTTTGGCGCACTAACTACCAGATTACCCTTTATCAAACTTGACAGTTTCTGGCAAATTTCCTGAAACATTTGGGTAATGCCAATTTCTCCCAGCCCCCCTCCCTGATCCTGGATCTCCGCCTGTCAGATCGTCACCGATGGCCTCTCTGGAACCCGACCCGGCCGACTCCACGAGGCCAGCCTGGCCGCGCACTCGGCCGCTCGGTGAACGGTGGGTGGATCCTGTAACTCCACTAGCGCTCGGACCTCAGGGTCAGGAAGAGCAGCTAAAAATTTCTCGAGTGCCAGTATGTCCCATGCCTCCACTGTAAGGTCCCGATACGCGATCCTGACTGATTGGTAAATGTCCTGTGCCAGCTCCTGCACTGTCTCACCCGGCTTTAATTTGCGGTGCTGGAGCTGGGCCCGCACCAGATCACAGTTCGCTGCAAACCCAAACCGACGGCTCAACGCCTCGCAAATGTGGGAGCTGGTCAACATCCCCTCCGCGATCACGTTTAACACATCTGCGGCTGGTCCCCGCAACGTTGCCACCAAATTCCCTGTGCGTTCCCGCTCATTCCACCCGTTTAGTCAGGAAATGCACTCAAATTGCGTCAGAAAAGCTTCAACGCTCCCTGACCCATCAAAATTTACCAGGGGGATCACTTTTACGGTGGCCCGCTTCTCAGTTTCTCCCTTGTCTGAATCCAGCCCAGGGATCAAACACCCGTGTGGCTGCGTATCCAATTTCGGAGCCCACTGTGGCCAAAGTTGTTTTGTGGTGAGGGTCTCATGGGTCAATTTTGCCTCCTGTTCCAAACGTTGAATGGACCGATTCACCTCTTCCCGCAGGATCTTCTGGGCCCGCACAACCTCCTCCAAGGCTCCGTCGTGAGTTTGTAGCTGCTCCTCAACCAACCCGGACACTCTACTTACAAAAGACGGCTCTACCAGGCCTTTATCCAAGACTTCATCTTGGCTCATAATTTTATCTTGTTCGTCCAAACGAGCCTCCAATCCTTTTACCTCCTCCGCCAAATTCATCCCTTGCTTCCTCAGCTCTCCCCACTCTTCTACTTGCAGCTGCATACGAGCATCCACACAGGCACGATGACGTTCCAGGCTTTCATCCACTTTATCAACCCGAATGTTCGTTGCATCAATTTTATCTACCAATTTTTTCCGTATATTTTCCCCCTCCAATGTAATTTCTACCTTTGTTTCCTCCAATCTAACCTCGAATTTACTTTGTATTTCCCCCAATTGAACATCCACACACTCCTGCATCTCAGTTTTCATTTTCTCCATCTTTCTTTTCCCCCAATTCATCCCTCATTAAATCAATCCGTGCACCCAACTGTTGCCACATTACCCCCAATTGATCTGTCATTTCTGCCATTTGTGCCCCCTGTGCCGCCATTTTTGCCCCCTGTGCTGTAATTGCACTCATTAAACGTTCCAACATTGTCCAGATCTTCATCGTGCCGGTTTCCGGCGCTGCCGGCTCCGTTACAGGCGATGAAGCACGGTCCATGCTCGGAATGGGGGAGGTTCCAACCCTACCCCCGTCTCTCCCTTCTTCCCCCGACTCGCTGCCAGACACGTGGCCTTCCTCCTCAAACATCTGCACATCCGCCATGGTGCAGAAGTCCCGTTTGCCACCAATTAATTTTAATTTGAAAAATCCCGCCAAAATTTTCCCGCGCTTTTCTGTAGTAATTTTATATTCCAATTCGTGGCGAGATTTCAGTTCTGGTATATTCTTCCGATACCGAATATAATTTAGAGGGGTTGGAACATCCCACTCCTGACACCAATGTGACGTCCACGGGACTTTAACAGTCCCGCCAACGTAGAATGAGCCGAAACGATGGAGGCGGTTTATTTATTTATAACCCAAAGATGGGGGTTCTAATCGCTCTACCGCAAACGGGACGAGGAAGGTGGCACGAGTCGCTTTTCACTGAGTTGATAACGTTTATTCCTCTAACCAGAAATAACAAGACTCGGCAAGAAGAGGGATCTGGGGCGATTCGACGGGATGGTGTGGGATCGGGCGTGGGGAAAACACAGACAATTCCAACGAATATACAAATGTCAAACCCTCTAAGGCGCCAGGTACGCACGCACGCACGCACGCACGCACGCACGCACGCACGCACGCACGCACGCACGCATGCACACACACACACACACACAACGTAGCTATTTCTGGTGGTCAGGCTGGACCGTGGTGTGGACGCAACAGTCCCTGGATTGGTGTCGGACGAGCTGGCCTTGCTCTCGTCAGGGGGGCAGGAGAAACCGTGGTGCTGTCGACCTCCTGGTCTTGGCCCAAGTCCGCTCACAGCTGCCAGGGAACCAGTTCTGGCGCCAAGTTGCGAGCAGGAGAGGGAGGCAGGTCCGCCCGCCGCTCGACCCCGCACTCCGAGTCAGCAGAACCCCAGAGCCAACCAAGGTGAGGCACGAGGCTCAGCAAGGCTCCAAGACACGATCAAACCAGGGCCGAATCAGCGCAACAACAAGCACGCTCCCAGCACAATAACCTCCACCCCCAAAAAAACAGTCTTTCTGTCCCGATCTTCTTCCTCTTCCTTTTCGACCCCGAATAGAACCTTTTTATCCTCCCGTCCTCGTCACTTCCAATCGAGCCGTTTTATTGGCCCACCGCCGTCTCCTTCTGCCAATCGTGATCACGGGGCGGAGCCATCCGCAGCACTGTCCTGTGACGTCACGGCCAGCCTCCAGGGACTACTAAAAGGGGTTTACGCAGACACACTTACCCTATCCCGTGTCCCTATCTAATTACGTGACAATTATCATTTCCCCCTTGAAGAAATGGACATTTACTAGACAACTTATCACCACTGAATTGCTACTTATTACATCGACATCCTGGTACACTCGAACAGCATGGCATACCTAATTAAACATCCTAATTACCCTTTGAATGCATAACCCCCCCTCAAACGTAACAATATGAACACTTCTATATGCCTGGTGTTGGCTTAATGGTTGGGGTGGTGGGCTTGGGATCTCAGGATCCTGAGTTCAAATCCCACTCTGCTGTTGAATTAATACTGGGTGGGGTTCACTGCCTGTCGTCCTTCCGACGTCGGCAAAATGAGAGCCAGTATGCTGGGATCGTGTGTCGGAGTGGCGACCCATCCACGATTGTGCCCAATAGCCAAGGAGACTGCTGAGACAGCACCAACGCTCTGCACAGAGTATGGTCCCAATGGATGGATGGAACACATCTATAAATTATGAAGGCTGAGAAATGTACCTCATTTTAACATGTGGTTCATGCACGTTTCTATTTATTTATCACGATAACTTAAAACTGTAATGAAACTGCCTGTGTGGCTGCATGCATCTGAAGCCTTCTGGTCAAAACCCATTGGCTGGACAGCTGGCCTGACTCCACCCACATTTGTAAGCAGGAAAATCGTCCGTCCCCCATTTTGGTGCGATGGTTAGCCTGAAGGTGTCTGCAGAAGTCTCATATTTACAATCACCATGCCCTGTAACTTTTCTGTTCAGTGCAAAACAACAAAAACCACTGTTAAAAAGATCATCAACTATCTAAAGATTGTAGCTGATAAGTGTCACGGCTCTTGTGAAGGTGATCGGCCCCAAACTCGGACCCCAGGCTTCAGGTCTCGGCCAATGGGCCAGTGCAATTGCAATCTCTTCGAGCTCTGAAACCACAATGTATTATAGACGTATGTCCATAAGCAGTGACCATGATTTTGCTTCATGCAGGTAACCCGAGTTGTTCCATATTTTTGGGAGTGATCAAGGCAGCGGTCTGTTGCCAATACACCAGCCAAATAAAGGGATGAGCAATTTGGATAATAAATGAGGGTTTCAGCCTGACTGAGCTTGCTACACTTATCCGCCAGGCAGCTCTCATTGTGTGTGATCAAGCACCCATTGCGCGTCGCCAAATGCTTGAGGCAGTCCACCGGAGATTGTGTGATCCGACGCAGGACTTGCCATTCGGAGGCAAGGTAGTTTTACATGGCGCTGATTTCATTGAAGTCCTGCCAGAAGTAAAACGTTGTTCATGGCTGCAAATAACGGACGCACGCATTAAACACTCTGCTCTGTGGCAGCGCTTCCACATTTATGAGCTGGGTGAAAATGTGAGGGCACGACAACATTGACGAGCATGGCGAAAGATATGCCAAATGCCTTCTACAACTGGGTCGTGGTGAACTAATAGATTCGAAAAAAAAACAAAAAAACCTCTACAGTGGGCTGACTGTAATACGTACATCACCGATTGCATATGCATAATGAGATAACCTGAATTTGCAAGCAAAGCTGCACACAGACTTGACTTTGCGTAATAATATTGTCAGTTTTTTCTTTTTCTTTCTGGAAAGTGATTATGGTTGTTTAGGAAATAATTTTCTCAGATGCTCATTCGAAGCCACATGAAATCTGCCCAGGTCAGAGGGATTTTATTTTGCCATGATGTAGGCATGCGTTTTTTTTGGGGGGGGGGCGGGAATTTTAAAGTTGTGGTACTCAAACGTTCAATGGCGAGTAGGCATTGTTTAAATCGTGTTGGAGAACACTGGAGAAGGAGCACCCGGGAGTGGGAATTTTAAGATTTGATACTCAAGTGGAAATGAAACTATCCATTTTTTCCCACAGGCACGGAGAGCAGGTGTGACCTGTATTATTCTTCCATCCGATAACAAAAAGGACTTTGCGGACTTGGCAAAATACATCACAGAAGGTCTCGAGGTCCATTTTGTAGAAAACTATGATGAAATTTTTGACATTGCTCTCTGTGAACAATCTTCCTCTTCTCTTCTTGAATCCACAACATGAACCATCTTCTTGCTAACCGGAGCAGTTTATACTTTATTTTTGGAAAAGGAAGCCCATTTATTTTATTTGTTCCCTTTCAATCAAGCAGGCATCTGCTGAAGATCTCTACAGATGTGTAATGAAATGTGGCCGAGGGATGTATCATCGTTAAAACGATGGACAGCGGCAGCAACTTTGCTTTGATCATGTTTTTGAAGCACAATTGAGATGTGACATTCGTTTTGTGTTTCTATGATGTCGGACAAGATTAATGTACGAGATATCCTGATAGAGATTGATGGGCGCAACAGATAAGATTTTTGCTAGGATAAAACTGAACTCTTAATCTGTTTGTAAGTCTTACTAGAACATTGGTCAGCAAGATGGCGTAGCTGCTTGTCCTCTTATAGTGTTTCCGCCTGACACTATGACCACACTTTGATGTTGGGTAGTAAATAACCACAAAATCATTCCTAGGTTACCAGTAATCTGGGGCCTGGATGCATTGATATGAACTTTAGAGCATAAGTTTTGGACTTTACGGCCTCTAGATGAACCAAATGGGTTTGCCGACCATCTCGACACCACGCCTCGGTGTGGAGACTTGAACTTGTGGGTGAGTGGCCACATGAAGAATCCTTCAAACATGCCCTTGAAAACAAAATGCATCCTCTTTGGAATCCTTGCTGTCATTTTTGATTCAATATGTTTTGTGCCATATTCATTCAAACCTGTAGCTCTGAGTCAAACATTCAAGATTCCAGGCTTGAGAGAAGTAAAATAAATAAATAAATATTTAAATCAAACGGTCCATTGTGTTGTCTATTTTTTTTATTTCCTTGCTTTGATATTATAATCATGGGTATATCATGTCACATCAGTGATTGTTTGATTACATCGGGATATAAGCTCGAGTGGTTATGTCAAAAACTGAGTTCAACTAATTCTCATTTCGAGGCTCTGCGTTCTTTTAACAGTCTGAGATGAGCTTCTCTACCTTGAAGGCAATAGCAAAAGCAAATTACCCAATGTATTCGCTTTTTCATGGTACTTTAGGGTGGTGGGCTTGGGATCCTCAGATCTTGAGTTCAAATCCCACTCAGCTATTGAATTAATACCAGGTGGGGTTGACTCTGCCTGTCGTCCTTCCGAAGTCAGCAAAATGAGTGCCAGCATGCTGGTATCCTGTGTCAGAGTGGCGATTACGCTGCTTTGGCAGCGTAATCTCCCATGTTAGGGGATGATATATTGGATTGGATTTAAATTCATGATCTTAATCTTGTCAACCCCTGCCCCCCCTCCCCCCCCAAAAAACAAACAAACAAACCATTTTTACTGGCTTGGATCTTGTGTTGGGTCTTATCCACATCAGTCTCAACATTTTGAAGCTAGAACAACAAATATAAACCCATATTTTGTTAGAAATCGCAAATTGTATCGAATGCGGAATGAAAGATCTCCTCTAAGAGTTGTGTTGCAAAATCCAACTATCAGTGTCAATGTTTGCTTGAAGGGGAATTAAATAAGGAATTAGAAGGGCACTCGGTCGAGTGCATGCCTCTGCCAGGCTGAACAGTTTGTTTTATATCTCACTGTTCTTCTTCTTTCGGCTGCTCCCGTTAGGGGTCACCACAGCGGATCATCCGTTATGATCCGCATACTGATTTGGCACAGGTTTTACGCCGGATGCCCTTCCTGACGCAACCCTGGTCGCCTCTTACGACACAGGGAATAAGGATTTGGTTTCGCCATGATTCCGGGCTGCCCTACACCCTCTCATAGCGCGGCCCAGCGCAGAGCACCCGTCATCAAGCGATCATCCAACGCAAGCCTCCGAGTAGCCGGATTACAGGCGCACGCCACTACGCCCGGTTATGTTTTATATCTCACTGATGGGCCAAATTCGAACCAAAATCGAAAAAATTCCAACCGAAAAACCCCCAAAATCAAATCAATTCATCCTTGTCAAAGGCCTTTTGAAAGATTGGGATTGGGGCAGAGGCTTGGCTGTGTAAGAGATATTTAATGTTCGTGGCATCGGAGTGGTGGAGGTTGAAGCAATATTGCACTAAGTGTGAAGAAATAGGCCAATTGAGAAGTAAAATATCTTCATTTAATGTTAGCAGCTCTGGTCACAGACCATGAGTCAGAGGTCAGGCTGTAAATAAAAGATCTGCGTAGACAGAAAAGTGAAAAAAGAGAGAATAGTCGAAGAGTTTGAGGAAGTAAAAAAATTAATAAAAAAAAGTCTACTTTTTGAAGAGGGGAAGGTCATAACTGTTTGGAAAAACATGAAAAGGTAAAGAGTTCCAGTTTGGCAGTGGAGGGGAAGAAGCAAACATCATAATGACCCACTCTTGAGTTGCCAATGGCCACACAATGATCATGTGATCTAGTGGTTTGTTGAGTATTTTTTTTGGTCTTGCTAATGGTGGAGGTACACGAGCAATATCTATGGAAAGGAGAAAGCCAACTTTGCGGCGTAATTCGAGCAAGTCGTGTTTTGAGTCAGATTGGGAGAGTTGATAAGTCAGATTACTTTGGATTAAATTCTGTCCAGTCAGTACGTGGAGCTAGAACCTCTCCAGATGTGAGGGCAGTACTCCATACTGTGGTGTAGTCATGCCCGCGGGGAGGGGCATGATGATGATGCATGATGGGCGTGATGGTTGGAGGAGTGGCCGTGGGGGTCGGCGAGGGATATGAGGTGTGCACGCCGTCTGAGGCGTCGTAGTAATACGGGGAGGGGCATGACTACACCACACATACAAGGACGAATCAATGACTTATATGGTTGAAGCAACTGGTCAGAGGAGAAGAATCTTCGACATTTGAACAAGACTCCTTGTTTATTCGAGGCAGACTTAGCTGTTTGCATAATGTGTGAATTCTAGGATATATTTGATATTGGAGTAATACCTTGTAGGTTTACTGCATCACATGGTGTAATTGTGGAGCTTTCAAAGGAGATTGGAGAGTTGAGAGGAGTTTTTGAGAACCATGGGAAGAAATTGAGTTTTAGAAACATTAAACTTAACTTGATTAAATTTGCCCCACTGGGAGATCTTGTCCAAATTTAAAGAGGTTGGCTGTGATGAAACGAGATGTAGATCGAGTGAGGGATAATGGAGCAGATGGGGGAAAAAAACATGGAGGAGTGTAAAGTTGAGTCATCAGCAAACGAGTGCATTTGTTTATTTGTAGAAGAAAGGTCATTGATTAAAAAAAATAAATAAGGAAGAGTGTTGGAGACAGGACAGAACACTGAAGTACACTGCTGTTGATAGGGAAGGAGGAAGATAATGAACCATCAACAATTACGTCGATAGAGCGGTTGGAGAGAAAGCTCAATTATGAGAGAGCAGAGTGAAGAAGGGAAGCTTGGATATCAAACCCCGATGCCAAACTCTGTCCAAGGCTTTTGAGATATCAAGGCCTACAACAAAGGATTCCCCAAAGTCTCTCGGAGAAGAAGCCCAGACATTCATAATATAAGAGAGGATATCACCTGTAGATCTTGCCTTGCGAAAGCCATATTGGTGGTCAGCTCACAGCTCTTTCAGCTCCCGATTACCTCTCAGCTCCCCATTACCTCTTTCACGCTCTCAGCTCTCAGCACCACGTCATCAGCATACAGGAGTTCCCAAGGTGAGCCTCCTCTAAATTCCTGTGATACAGCCTCAAGAACCATAATGACCAGGATTGGGCTCAAGACTGACCCCCTGCTGAACACCCACTTTCAATTCAAAATCCTCACTCTGCACTCAATTTACCTTCACTGAGGTTTTTGGCCCATCATACATTGCCATGACTACCCTAACTAACCAATCCTCCACACGTAACTTTCTCATGGACCATTGCACCACTTCCTGAGGCACCCCATCAAACGCCTTCTCCAAATCCACAAATATAAAGTACAGTTGTTTATTCTTCCCCAGATATTTTACTGTAATTGCCCAACTATAAAAATTGCCTCGATCGTGCCCCTTCCTGGCATGAAACCAAATTGCATTTCATGTATATTAACACTCTGTCATCAATTTATCCACGACTCTCTCTCTACCACTTTCATTCCATGGTCCAGCAACTTCACACCCCTATAGTTGCTCTGAACTCAGGCATCACCCTTCCCTTTATAAATATTCACCATTTCACTCTTCAACCAGTCATCTGGGACAGATGTCTCCCAAATAATTGCATTTATCAATTTAGTAATTAAATTCACTCCAATATCACCAGATGCCTTCAGCATCTCTGCGACGATACCAGTGCTGCTCGCCGCTGTACCATTCTTCATTTCATCGATGGCTTTCTTCACCCATTCATTCCTCATCTCAGGTGGTGGGCCCTGCACCGTCTCCACTGCCTCCAGAATATCCCTGTTCCAAGAGAACTCCTCATTCAGCAGGTGCTCATAGGAACTCCTCCAAGCATTTCTAATCTCCCCATGGGTCATCCGGTACATTGCCCATATCATCCTCCACACATTCTTCTATGAGATCCTTAGCTTTGCTATTCTAAATATCTCCCCTCTACTATCTGCATTATTTATCACATCTGAAAGTGAATCCTGCACTAACTTTTTATGCTTGTAAACTTTTTCCAAACCCTAAACAGTTTTCTTTTTCCTTGAATCGCCTTATCCACCTCATTATTCCACCACCATGTAGCCTCATGTCGAGCTGGGTCCTTCGACCAGCCACATGTCTTTTCAGGAGCACACAGCAGCCCATCTTTTAAAGAGTTCCAACAACTCTCTTCATCCTCTCCTACCATGGAGTTTCCAACATTAATTTCCAGAAGTTCCCGATAGAAATGTTCCTTTACATTCTGATCTCTTAGTTTCCATATTGTTCTCCTTGGGATGTTAAGGTTTCCTCTTTTCCAGACTCCATCTTGGCTTTACATCACACACTTGGAGCCGATGTTGGAAGGCGCATTCTTCTCCACCGATCATTTTCACATCCTTAACCAACTTCCCATCTAATCTCCCAACTATAAAGTAGTCAATCTGGCTCTTTGTATCTCCTGACTCATCAGAGATTGGTCTGCTTTGCCTTTTCGGAAACATTGTGTTGCACACGACCATATCTAAAGCATCCCCAAACTCAAATATTCTTTGACCTTCAGTGTTTCAAACTCTGAAACTTGACTCACCATGCACACTCTCATATCCTTCTGCCAAATTCTTCAACATGTCCATTCAAATCCCCTCCGATCACAACTCTCTTGCTAATCCCTGAAACTACATGCACAAGTGTGTCCCAAAACTCATCCTTCTCCTCCTCACTTAATCTTATCTGTGTGGCATATGTTGATACTACTGTTAATATATGCTTATCAAACAGTTTTAGAACTATCTCAAACAAAAACTGTCAACACAAGGGGAGAGGGGAGGGGGTGGGGGTAGTTTCAGATGCAGTGCCCAAGGTCCGAGGGTGTCTTAACCTGACCCTGCTGCACGTGTCCGAAAGTGAGTGGGTGGGGGTGGGGGTTTGGGGGGGTTATAATTTTTTTTTTCAAAATATTTTTTCTCCAGAGCCCAGCTCCTCCGCTCGTGGTATATAATCCGAGCTGTGTTGGTTCATCGAGCTGTTTACGTCCTCATCTATCTATAATTCCAGCAATCTGTGTGTCCGTCTGTCTGTGACCGCTGTTTCTCGACAACCGCTGGTCCGATCTAATTGAAACTTGCCAGGTATATTGCTGGGGCCCCGTGGATGTGCATTTTCAAGGTTTGATATTAATCGGACAAGTGGTTCCCAAGTTACGGCCATTTATTTACCAAACCAATGACAGGACACGGTGCTATGACGTCACAATTGACGTCACAATTCTTCTTTATTTTTGGACGGACGGCCACGCACTGGTGTTTAAAATTACGATAAAAACCATTGCGGTCATTGTACTTTATGATAGCCGTTTTCATTCAAATAGGAGCTAAACAATCACCTCGAACAAACTTTCCAAAGAAATGATTCAACATTTAATTTCGTTCACGTCATGTTGAGAATAATAAACTGTTCGGAACGGAACTCTGAACTTTTAGCAAAACTACTTGGTGAATGGTAATGGAAGAAGAAGAAGAATATGCGGACGGGGAGGATGTATACACACGTGAGCGCGTTACTCCACCCCCTTCATTCCAGATGAGAAGAAGAAGAATATGAAAAATATGAAGAAGAAGAAGATGACGAGGAGGATGTATTCGCACGTGAGCGCGTTACTCCACCCCCTTCATTCGTAGAAGAGGAATATGAAGAAGAAGAAGACGACGAGGAGAATGTATTCGCACGTGAGCGCGTCACTCCACCCCCTTCATTCCAGATGAGAAGAAGAATATGAAGAAGAAGAAGAAGATGACGAGGAGGATGTATTCGCACGTGAGCACGTTACTCCACCCCCTTCATTCGTAGAGAAGAAGAAGAAGAACCTGAAGCGTCACGCTGCTGGGAAAACCCCCAGGTGCCTATTCCGTGTTGTTAATGTTCTGACGTGTTTGCCTCTCGTGGGACCATCTCTGGTTGTTTCCTCTCCCGAACCAGGACCAGCGAATCGTCCATGTCGCACTCTCTGTCTTTGTGTGTGTGCGTCGCTCTCGTCCTGTCCATCGTACATGGACGGGACCCCGAACCACAGAAGGAACCCTCTCCGTCCGAGTCTCGGTTCCGCTGCGTCGTCATGACCCCCTCGGGCCGTCTCTCCTTGCGAGATGTTCTGGGAGGACCTGAAACCATCGCTTGTGGTAATTTTACCAAGAGGATGCAGGACACGGGGTTTGTGACCTTTTCCCTACTTGTTTGCCACACCTTTCTCACCAACCACCCGACGCACACCTATTAGACTTCACACTTCCCGACCTGCGGTTCATTAATATGTAAATTTGTTTATATTTAGTCAAATTCCAATTGCAGTAGCTCTTGTTCATTAGGATATTCACATTGTGTTTTTTTTTTTTTGCGTAAGCGCGAGGACTCGTTTTCATCTTTAATTTATTTACACCATTGACGCGCACTACTCCGTCATGGCCACGTTTTACAGTTTAAAAAGGAAAACGAGAAGCGTCCATCGAAAGCGCCAACGGGTAAGAAGATCGGTCGGCAACACCAACAAGCTTTAGTAGCACAACCCAGGTTTATCCAGGGAACGGCGAATACACACGTCAAAATGCGCCGGGAACGAGGAAGCAGGAAATAACAAATGGCATCACAACACGAGGCACTAGGGGCGCTGCGGTCAAAATAGTGACGTCAAGACGCCATTGCAAAATGTGAGTTTTTTTTTTTTTTACGTTGCGTTTTATTAAATATTTACAAATTGGCGGTAATGCAAAGAAATAGCGTATAACATGTTAAAAAAAGAATATGATGCGATTCCGAATTATTTTCAACCATCACTGTGTCACTCTGAAGTCGATTTGCATATTTCCAAGATGGCGGGGCACCATCACGAAAATGTGGTAAGCAGAAGTTGTCAATATATCGCATATTCCTTGAAAGCAGCACGTAAACGATAAGGACTAGCATAAAATTGAATACTCACTGGTCATTTTGATTATATGGTTTATAGGGAGAGGGTCAGGTCCAAGAGGAGAAAATTGCGGTCCAAAATCTCATCTTTATTTGTATTGTTTACAATATTACAAGCATGGTGATATATGGTTTTACGTGTTTTTTTATGAGTAATACAGGTGTTTTATTGGCATTTTATCTTGCGTTCTACCATTATACTTAATATCCATACATTTCTGATTTCACGATATCTGCGCTTTGACCTTGAGAAATAAGGTCAAGGTCATTCCCAAGGTCATTTATTTATCTTCGGTTGTATTGCTTACAATATTTCCTAAATGCTGATATATGGTTTTATATGTCTTTTTTTTTTTCCAGTAATAAAGCACATTATTGACATTGTATCTATTTTTGCGTTATTTTTACACAATTTTCTAATGGGTATTGGGCACGACTCGTTACATAATAAATGTATTACATATTATCCCCAAATACAGCCGATATTGAAAATTTAAAACTTGAATACCTCAAAAAATATTCAGTCATTTTCAAAAATTCCAAAAGCTATTTGTTCATATTAATCTATGCTATTAGAAAATAACATAAAATAAATATATATAGGGTTTTCAAATTTTAATGATAGTGCCTAACAACAGCGACACCAACGTAACTGCTGCCATCCCAACCAACTTGCGGCGAAGGATAAACTTCGAGAGTTTTCCGCTCAATCCTTTATTGAAACCCCCCAAAAAAACAACAACTAAGTTTCTATATTTACCTGGAGGCATTGCAGGTTGAGGGCTACTTGAATATTGTGAACGTTGCACAGGCATGATGGGTCATCATGGCGTCCTTGTGTT
This sequence comes from Eptatretus burgeri, assembly GCF_056783735.1. Taxonomy (NCBI): domain Eukaryota; kingdom Metazoa; phylum Chordata; class Myxini; order Myxiniformes; family Myxinidae; genus Eptatretus; species Eptatretus burgeri. Next base: position 42,451,925 of record NC_140964.1, on the reverse strand, counting down.
TTTGAGCTTCCTTGTGAAACATTGATTTCAGTCACAAGACCAGAAGGGCACTCAGTAGAGAGTATACCTCCGCCACATACTGCCTGATCCGTTACAACATATCAGGCCCAATACATTGATGAAATATCATGCGAAACAGTACCAAATGTCAATGGTGAAGAATCACTTTTAAAATTAAATAATTCTCCTATCCAGATCCAGATTCGGATTTTCACCAAAATCTAATCGGTTCATCCTCGTCACACACACAACGTGTTGACACAACTTTTTGAGATATCCTGCACACAAAGAAACAGATTGGGATGAAAACATAACCTCCTTCCACCTTCGGTGGTGGAGATAAAAACGATCGCTTTTTAATTGAGGGGAGGGTTTGGAGGAGTGGGGGGGGGCTGCCATGTGTGCCCCCCCCCTGGATTCACCACTGATATTTGTGAACAGGAACTTGGAAACATCTGTTGAATAAATTGTGTAGCGGATGAGGGTAAATGTTCTTATTCGTTCGTATGCAGCACAAGGCTTCGAGGAAGCATCATACAATGCGGGGTAGCATCATTGGCTGAGGGTGTGGCTGTGCCGCTGATGCGGTGCCCTTTGCTGGTTGGGGCAGGCATTTGGAATTTGTTCATGGTGCTGGCGTTGGCTCACCTACTCTTCACGAAGGACACCGTGGGATTTTTAACCTCCACCGACTAATGCTGGCAGACAGGACGCCCGTTTATCGTCCATCAGAGGGACGGCACACACATTGGTGAAACACCAGGATGACAGTTTATAGCTGGGTTGGGATTCAAACCCAGTCTCGACAGCTTAGAGGGGAGTGTGCACACCTCTTGGCTATCCTGTCGGCCTGTTTTAATGTTGAAGTTGATATTATCTTACGTGACAGTAGTTTTGTGAAGGATTCATTATATAGTTCACGGCAATGGGTTGAGTGATTTAATCGAAGAAGTATTAAATTGTCACATGGAGTGGATTTATTTTGTGGTGTTTATTTATTTATTTATTTATTTATTTATTTATTTATTTATTGCACACTAATTGTGCAAATGCCTTTGAAGATGAATTTCCTGTTTTTACATGATCAATGAAATGAGTGAATTTGTGTCTGAGATATCGATGTACATATTTTTGTTGTTGTTGATGCACAGCTGGCATATTGCAACATTTTCAAAACATTTTTGAATGTTTGGTGTTTTATACAAGGCAGGATTATAGTGCTAATCCTAAGTTTCCTGCATGAGAGCATGTAAGGTTCCAACAAGGTTTGAACTGAGACCAGGCAGGCAAAGTATCCCCTCTGTGAATAATATTTGGTGTATTTCTTGAGTTTGATTTGTCCATTAAGAATATGATCGTTCTGGGACTATCTCCATTTCTTGGATAATTTAAATAGTGCTGGATTCGATTAGAACCCACAACCTCTGTGAGGCCAGTCCAGTGTCCTTACCACGCGGCCACTCCTGTTTTCCTTTACACTCAGGGTGAGGGAACATTTTATTTTTTCCTCCTTACTATGTCTCCATTGACTTATTATTTCTTCCTTCATTTACTTTTTAAATAATCGATATTCCTCCTTTGTTTCCTGATCCTGATTGATCCCACCTGATTCTGTTTCTTTTGCACAGATGGGATTACTTTACTGTCACCACCAACAATTCCTACAGCGATGAACAACAGGCATATTCAGCAGGATTTGTGGAAGGCAACTTGACAGCCAAGGTATTTTGGGGTTGCTGTCCAGAAGACATTATGTGGTAAGGGTGAAGAAAAGGTTGATGACTTCAAGCCAGTGATTTTCCGTGATCGCAGAAAATTGATGGAATTCATGGAATCGGTTACTTGAAACAGAAAACTGAATCTGACATTGAAAAAACGGAATGTAATAAATTGCAGAAAGTCAAGATTATGTTGAACTAGCATGGGCTACTCGGTGCTGCCCGGCTGTGTGATGTTCTCCTGGCGGTGGTTCTGGGATGTGTTGGACATTGAAAAGCTATGGCATTGTTGTCCTCATGGTGGTTACTTTTTGCCTGCGGGCCGGTGGCATCACTACCTGACCCCAAGTCCCAATATACACTTTAAAGCGGCTTTTGGTGGCCTCAAAACGGACATTAAGGCCAACTTGTAGTAGCTCAAAACCCTGTCCAGATTCTGAAGTACCAACACACAAAATTTGGAGCCTCCAGGCGCTATGGTATACCCGTGAAAGAATAACTTACGAACGCACAAACAAACACACACTTGAAACTAAGGGCACTTGGTTGAGCACATACCTCCGCTTGGCTGATTAGTTTACGTTTTGTATCCCACTGATAGGCTGGATCTGGATTTGGACTGAAACCAAAATTTAATCGGTCTGTTCTTGTCAGCCAACCAACTCGTTCACCAAGTTTCATTCAACTCTGTCCACAACCTTTTGAGATATCGTGCTTTATATTATCACAGCCATGGCGGTTAGGTTAATCCCCCGACCCAATTGTCATGATGGATGGTTAACACTGACCAGGTCGGATCGCCGAACGGTTTTCCTTCGAGGCGAAGACGTGATCCTCGGAGATTATGGTGCGCACGAGAGGGGAATCGTGGCACAGACGGACGCACAGCACAAGGGGTTTGTACTCGAACCCATGACAAATAGATAACACCAGCAACTTAAAATAAACACTGGGGTTTAATGAAAATGATTTACAATGGTAATAATTCAAAATGTAATCATAAAACATGAGGTGAATTAAAGCCTAATGTCGAGACTCCTCGACACACGGACTTTCATACAGACAAGGGGAAAATAAAAGAAAGAAAATCCTCCCTTTCTTCTGGCACTTAGCTTTGAACAGAGATGGTCACGTACATGAGGTATTCGTGAGGTGGTATTCAACACGAGGGCTCAGAAACCGGCGTGCGGCTTCTTCGTCTATCGCGCTTTTCGACGCCGCTGCTCTCTGCAGAATTGCGCCGCTCCCTTCAGTGATATACACAAGGCTTCGAGGCTGGTCTCACATGACCCAGCCAAGAGTCAATGGCCAGCATCTTGCTCCACCACGCGAGCCAACTCGCCTCAGCACGAATACAATAACCGTGCCACCGCCTTCATGCGTCGAAGGAAAGCCAGCCGTAATGCCATGTTCTTACACGCCTTCTCCTAGCTCCGTCATCTCACTCCCCTTCTCCCGGCTCTCTCACGTCACGCCCATAAATCATCCACTCCGGGGGCGTGGCTCCACCAGCTGTCCCCCTGGAGGTGGGGAATTCCTGCCTGCTTGGACATGCATCTCAGTTGTAGTTGTTTTGAGGACGTGATCCCCTTTATCGCCGGACTTAAAATACAAAAACTTAGGGAAAAGGTCATGGGGGCAATTACATACTGGGGAAAATTGGCTTTAATTTCTATCTAATTAACACAGCACCACCCCCCCCCCCCCCCGTGTGGTGACAAGTAACACTTAGGCTGAGTTTCACGACTTAATTTACATCGAGATGTTTCCTACACGTCCACGGGCCAAGCAACTCTATACAATCCTAACTTTCCTATGAAATTCCTCCATCTACCCCCATAACTGTAACAATATCATTTTAGCCATATCTCTCAATCGTGAAGAATCTCTTCAAAAATTATCGTATCCCGATCTGGATTCAGATCTTCACCAAAATCGAAATGATTCTTCCTTGTTACATACCTAACCGGCGCACCAAGTTTTTGCTGAATCCGTCCACAAGTTGTTGAGATATCATGCCATACAGTATATCGTTTTAGCCCCATCACTCAATGGCGAAGAATCACTTAAAAAATTCTTGCATCTGGATCTGGATCTTCACCAAAATTCAATCGATTCCTCTTTGTTACCTCGTGCTGGGTGGTGGTTCCTTCCTTGCCCAAGGTCAACAACTAAGGTGGTTTTTCTAAAATCTTCAATTTTCATCTGATAGGACTTGAAATTTGAAGGCTTTGCCAATCAGGTCACTGAATTCAACCAGTGAATTATTTTTGATAATTTGAAGTGACCCCCCTCCAAAAAATACTTGTTTGTTGAATTCAGTGACCTGATTTGCAAATCCTCTTCAAATTTCAAGTCAATCAGATGAAAATTGAGTATTTTAGAAATCTCACCTAAGTTGTAGACCTTTGCTCTATGTTGGCCTTTTGACCTCAAACAATAAGCTTCTTACTTTTGACAAACTCGACCATGTGGTGAAGTTTCATGAAGATTAGTTTTAAATTGTGACCTGTAAGCGATAGACAAACAGACAGAATAATAAAATCGACTGACCAATATACTTGGAAAAATCATTGATTTTTCAAGTCACAAACAGACAGAAAGGGGTGAAAACATAACCTCCTTCACCTTCGATGGTGGAGGTAAATATATATATATATATATATATATATATATATATATATATATATATATATATATATATATATATATATATATATATATATATATACACACAGCAGATTACTTGCTTTATTGTCTGATTTTTGTGTGCAAGATTCCACACAGATTTAATTCCCACTGTGTACCGTAATTATGAAAAGTAGTAAAAAAAATTAAAATAAATTGAAGCGGTTTCAGAGGAGCATCACCATGAATCTCAATCTCAATTGCTGGCACTAAATACCGAATACAATTCCATCAAACAATCTCTGGGGAGCCCAGTTAAAATGATATTCCATTTGAAAGTTTCACCACTTTGTTGAAAATTCGGTAAAAAATTAATATTCCCTGAAAATACGATTGCCAGCGAAAACAAAATGTAAGTCATCACATGCACATGTGTGCACCTTTGGAGAAACTTCATTTTTATGGTGAACACTCGTTGAAATACAGATGGGATTGACAAAATAAAAAATAAACCCTTTTTTTTTGACTCGTGTGTTTATTTCAATGTACCTGTTTCCACGTCTGTGTGCTTCCTGTGTACGTGAGCATTCATGGACATCGTAATTGAGGTTAATTTAGTTTAAAGTTCCACATCCCAAATGATTCCAGTTTCCACATTTTTTCTCTCACCTGCAGTTCAGTTCATATTATCATTTCCATTTTATTATTTCTTGTATTTCTGTGTCACAGTGAAGGCAAAATGCACCACCCAGGCATGTTGTAGAGGATTTTTGGTGGAGACATGAGTAAAATTGTACATTTTTTTTTTCTGATGCAAATTCATAAATAAATGCTTCTTCTTCCATTGAAAACATGAAACGGAATTTAGGTTTTTTGGAAACAAAAAAGCACTTTTTGAAACGGAAGATCACTGGCTCGAGTCTCTTAATTACACAGTCTGTGAGAAGTAATGTATTTCTTTGAGTCATGCTTATTTACTGTTGATATTTGGGCCAATAATTTAACCAAGGTGCCAATAAATGATGCCTCACTCTTTCTGAATGATACTGTTGGATCTTTGACAATTATAAGTGAAGACAGCTACAGCTTTAATGATAATTCTTTGCTTGACGCAATCACTCTTGTTTATTGCTTTTTTTTTTTTTTCTTCACGTAGTCCATACACCTGCATTGGTTGAACACCATGGAGGGATACTGTAAAATTCCACCCTCTTCTAACTCATCCTGTGCTCGCGTAGAGGACTTTGTCAACAAGAACCTGATCTGGCTGAACGAACAGCTGGAAGCACACCCAACATCAGTGTACTGGCATGAGGTACTTGATATAACGGAGGGTTTTTGATGTTAATGTATGATCACAAATTAATGTTACATATTGCTATTTATTTTACTATTTACATCATATGAAAATTCAGCAATTGTCTGTGTATGCATGTATGCATGCACGTATGCCTGAACCTTAAAATCAAAAACCGCTTAACCTATCTCCACCAAATTTTACATACATGGTCGAGTACCCAGGAACAGGCCATGGCCCTCCCCCACCTCCACTGGGGTCGGGAAATGACTTGGGAATTTTCTTTCCCTGAATATATGGAAGATTGCAAGTGGTTTAACCACTAACCCCTGCTGGAGGGAGGGGGTATTGACACCATATATCACTCCCAGAGGGAGCAAGTATTACCAGCATGGAGGAAATGGATTTGTTATTGACATCTAATATCCACAGGAAAATTGTATTTTTTGAAAGCAAGTATTATTAAATGTTTGTCTCTTACTGAAACTTAAGCCTGTGGGTGTCCTGCAGACTCCCACAGTAAACATTGATGTATTGGTGCAATTTAAAGAGCCGATATTGTGATGGAAGAGGTTTTTCTGTGTTTGTGTAAAAAGGACAACTACATATTATGTACGCAGGAGGGGATGTGTAAAAAATAAGAAGGAACTCTAGAGACAGACAGACTGTATCGGGGAAAAGGGGGGATAGTTGGAGCTCAAACACCTCTTCATTTTTCATACTTAAGTAAATGACCCCAAAAGTTCTTCCTTTTTTACCATTAATTTGTGCCATATATATTTAATTAAATTCCAAGATGTAAATCAGAAATGCTACCCTGTAATCCAGTATATATAGTGGCCTGCAAAAGTATTCACCCCCTCCAAAGTTTTCACATTTTGATGCCACCTGAGCTTATTTCATGATGTTTTCAAATAAAACTTAATATATGGAGTCTTCACAAACTACTCCAATGTGATAAAGCCAACAAATGCAGATAAAATATTAATAAGTTAGATTAACAGAGAAAATCAGTTGATTCTCAGTTGCGTAAGTATTCAAACCCTTTGTCTAATTAACCCGAAATCACTTCAGGAGCAAGTTATTTGTTTGAAAAGTAACAAAATAAGTGTGATGGGTTTCACCTTTATGTAATCAGTGGTTTAACTTAAAAAATTAAGCTACCCCACTTATCTAAGGAGTTTTAAGGGGCAACTCACTTGGTTAATTAAGCAATAAGTCGAGATTGGGACAAATGATGGCGATGCTGCTTCGAGATGAGCAAGGATTTAACAAAGCAGATTGTAATTAAATTCCACCTGTCAGAAAGTGAGACAAGATTTTAAGTGTTCAAAAGTTCAACACAGGACAACATGTTCAGAAAAGCAACCATGCATTGTGCTCTCTTCTGATTGCATTCAATACATTGGGCTTGAGCAACAGTAATGCCAGAAGACCACCCAGGTGTTAAAAATTCAAGTATCAGAAGAATGTACATTTTGTAGATTAAAAGCAGATCATTTAATATCAGGTCAGTCAGATTTCTTGACTGCCACTGGTAACATGTAACCCAGTGCTACCTGCCACATGGTTGGGTTGTCGGCGTCTAAACCGACACCCCTCACTGGCTCGCCAGTGGGGAGGGTAACTGTGACACCCTACCAGGACGAAAAACAACACCTGCAAAAGGGCAGATGAGCTACTTGAGGGAGCCAACGGCCATCCAGTAAGGAGATTGTGTCTCTGAAAAAACACCCATCCGGTTAGACCGTTTTTTTTTTTTAGGTAGTACGTTTTAGACAGCAACCACCCAGGGTGGTACTACCGTTCTGACTTAAGAGCGTTAAAGTGGTGCCCGGAACCATCTTGCACTCTCCGTGTCAGGATTGCTGGTCTTACCTTCTGTTTCACTCAAACTATAGCTACCAGGTAAACTTTAATCTCTCTTTCTTGCAAACAAACAAACATCACACACTTTTCTTACTCACTCATTTTCGCTCCTCAATTTACGTTCTCCGTTTTATTTTTATTTATTTAAGGCCTGGCCTCGATGAGGGCTATTTAGTCCATGACTGGTGCCTTCAACATAAAAAAGTCAACCTTGACTCCACATTTTTCTTTCATTTCCTGAAACATAAAGTCACTGTGAGGCATTGCTAACAAAACGATGAACCTGTTGATCCCACTTAATATTATTCTGGATGATAACGCCAAGCAGTTTGAGCGAGGAGACGACGAGTGCCACATCTTAAGGCCCTGTCACACCTTGATGTTTTAGCCAGCATATGGCAACGTATCAAAATGTATGTAAAACGCTGGCGTACGCTGAACTATTGATGTTTTTTTTTCCAGTTTTGGACGTATTCATAACGAGTTGGACGTATGCATAACGTATTAGTAACGTACACAGAACGTTTCGATAACATATAGATAACTTGTATCAACGAATGCTGAGCATGTTGTCGGCGTTCACAACCTATGCCCAACGATAGTCTAACTTTTGCATAGTGCGCGGCAGCGTATCGCCGACAATCACGTGGCATAGCCTATTAAAAGGCTGCGGCTCGACGATTCAAATCATAACCGCACTAGACATCGAAGTGTCAAACCGCTGTCACTCCTTGACGTTTTAGCCAGCGTATGCCGATGTATGAAAAATTTGTCAAACGCTGGCACACGTCAAATACGTTATGGGTAAGTTTTTTGTATACGTTAAGAGCACACTGAAGCTCGCTGGCATACGTCATAATATGCCAAGTACGTCGACAAATTTTCAGCATGTTGAAAATTTTTCGACGTATCCAGCGTATGACACACGTTCCGCATACGCTGGCCATAAGTTGTAGGCACGTTACGCGATCGTTGACACATGTCGACACACGTTACTTGTAAGTTACTCATAAGTCGAAACACGTTGAGGTAATGTTTAGCGTCAGTGTTCCAGACTCCATTTTTTTTTTTGTTTTTTTTTCTTCTTCGGTATGAAGGTGATGTTGACACTTCAACTTCTAGTGCGGTTATGATTTAAATTGTTGAGTGGCAGCCTATTAATTATATTATATTATAACTGCACTAGAAATCGAAGTGTCAACATCATCGTCATGCTGAAGAAAAAAAAAAACCAGGGAATCTGGAACACTGATGCTAAACATTACCTCGACGTGTTTCGACTTATGAGTAACTTATAAGTAACGTGTGTCGACGTGTGTCAACGATCGCGTAACGTGCCTACAACTTATGGCCAGCGTATGCGGAACGTGTGAGTCATACGCTAGCATACGTGGAAAAATTTCAAGCATGTTAAAATTTGTCGATGAGCTCAGCGTACTACGACGTATGCCAGCGTGCTCTTAACGTATGCAAAACTTACCCATAACGTATTCAACGTGTGCCAGCGTTTTAGACAAATTTTTCAGACGTCGGCATATGCTGGCTAAATCGTCAAGGTGTGACAGGGCCTTAAGGAGTGCCACATCCAGATTTAAGGCAGTTTTTAGAATGACATGATCAACCTCCAAATGAATAGGAGGTGGAGAACGATGAAGAAATGAAATGTGCATAAATTTATATTTAGTTGGGTTCAGCTTCATTTCGTGATCACGACACCAATCGGTGAGAGAATCAATATTGGGCTGGAAATGTGAACTATGTGACTTTGATACATCATCATAAAGGTATTTCCAGTGATTAGTTGAAGTGGTAGCTTCATTAACCATTGCCAAGAAAATAATAGGACCTTGTTTTGTACCCTGCGGAACACCACATGTTATATCAAGATAAGTTTATGTTGGTCTGTGGTATCAAACAGTTAGAGATTGATGTGATAAATTACAGATTGTCGGCAAAACCGTGTGATCAACCCCAAGTTGGATCAGCTTTTCAAGATCAACAAGATGATTTACATGATCAAAAGCCTCACTAAAGTCGATGATGCACAAGTTCACATAGTTGCCAGACTTGTCAATTCCTCCATGTATGCTGTCAAGTAAACTGACCAAGTTATGCACCACTGAACTGCCTTTCAGGTTGCTAAACTGTTGGTGGTCAATGCCACGTTGCATATCCCTCATCACCCAATTGGCAAGGCACCTCTCAAATACTCGTGCTTTACAGGTGTGATAGAGATCGGGCGTAGCTGATTGCAACTCGTAACAGGTGAACTCTTTGGAACCGGGCATACTACTGCAGTTTTCCAAATTTGAGGAAAACATTCAGATCGAAGGCAGATATTAAATAATTCAGTCAGTGGTTGCGACATCTTAAACGCAAATTCCTTCATGAATCTTGTCAGGCAGTAATCTGGATGAATGGCTTTGGACGTGTTGAGTGAACTTGAAGGACTAAACACCAGAAGTCGCTCAATGATTGGAGGAAATGAAGATGCTGGCAAATATGGATAAATTCAGAGAAGGTAAATCTGAGCAAATTTTGGCAAAAAGTGAATTTATTTCATTCGCAGATTCAAACAATTATTTATTTATTGTTTTGGATAGGATTTTCTGCAATTTTCCAAATTCAGAGCCAAAATACTTCAAAACTGCAAGTTCGTGTTCGGATTCGTGTTCTCCAGTGTTCAAAATATAAAATTAAATTTAAATTTAGTAGTTCCTCGATCATGGACTGACGTCTGCAGACAGACAAAGTGAACCCAAATTGCTTAACCGTGCTTTGCGCTTCGCACGCATGGGGTAATAAAGCAGAAGCATGTACGCTACAAAGTGAAGGTAATTTTACAAACTGCATCTCCAACATTGTTGAAATGTTTCAACGTTTTGTGCCGATTCATTCAGGCAATCCTACAAGCTGTTTGGTCATCTCATGGACCTCATTGAGTGATTATCATTGTCGTGTGCTTCTGCAGGTGCGTTTGGCCTTGTTACAGTTCAAGGGTTTAGAAGATGCCTATAAAGGGAAACCTGCCATGCTCCCTCGTCGCATCACCTTCTCCCCCTTGGGCCTCTAGTGAGAGCAGACTACATAATCCTTATCTGCCATATCCATATTGCACACATCCTTCTGGTTGTTTGTATCACCTTCCCATCATATCACCAAATGTCTCATCAATTTTCATGTGTGAACAATTCTTGACAGTCAACAAGTAAGGGATCAAATTAAATTTGAACCGATTGTATTGGCTATTGCTAACTGCATTGTTGTACCCACCATCAATACGTGACTTTCAAAAGGATGTATGGATGCTAACGAGGCCTTTTGCGCATGTGCTGTGTGTGTGTTTTCAGTAACTCGTCATGCTTGCTGGGCACGTTTAACCTGCTGTTGCTTGCAGCATCTTTCAAACATAATTTTCAGGATTTGGACAAAACAGTGGAAATTTGAAAATGTTTAACCACAATTGTTCCGTTCTGTCAAGGCTGAACCATTATTGTTATTGTCAGATCAGGGCAGATTAGATCTGTGACCTGCTGCAGGTACCATGTAAACCTGTACTCACCTGTTTCATGGTTGTGTTGTCGGCTATTTAACCATCTCCCCCACTAGGATTTCTGGTGAGGAGGGTGTATGATATGGACATCTGGCAGAATTAAAAACAAAACCTGTAAAAGGGTGGACGAGCTCCTTGTGAGCCAACGGCCATCCATATCTGGTGCCCAACTGTGTCTGTGGGCGTCCTGCAGTTGGGTTACTTTTTTTTTTTTAGGAGGTTGATGGCAGGATTTGCACTCCGGCCAATGGAAAACAGTTTATTCCGCAAAACACACTAAAACCGCAAAGAAAACAGAAAACCCCCTCTGTGGGAGTACCTCCTGTGCAGCTTGGGATTGGAGCAAAGCCTTCAGGACTGCCATTCTTTGATGACAGGAGGTAAAGCATAGGGTCACCTTCCTGGGTCAGATTCTGATGGTTTATGTCGGGGTGGAGCTGAAGTGTCGTCCACCACATGGCGGTCTCCTTGGGTTAACCTAAGGTGGTACCTTTGGGTGTGTGCCTAGAATGTCCTATCCTTAAGAGAAGATGATCACCTCTCTCTGCTATCATCTGAGCTTCAGCGTTTGAACATCGGTATTGCAGCACTCTCTGAGGTTCGGAGACTGGATAGTGGTGAGATCATGGCGGGTCATTACACCTACTACTGGTCTGGTCACTCTGAATGGTTACCATACTCAAAGGGTTGCCGTAGCTGTGTCCAATAAGCTGACTCCCATGATAATTAAGGTAACGCTGGTCAACGAGTGTATTATGAGACTGAGGATTTGTCACTCTTTGGGTGACGTTTCCTTGGTCTCTGTATCTGCTCCAACTGAGGTGAGTAATCTCACTGTGAAGGAGGCATTCTTTGCCCTGCTCAAGTCTGTGGTTGATCGGTGTTTCAGGTGAGATACACTTCTAGTCTTGGGGTATTTCAATGCATCGACTGGCACTGCTGGGGATGGTTACGAGACATGGATTGGGCCCCAAGGGTCTGGAACTGTGGACCAGAATAGCACTAAGTTCCTTGACTTTTCAAGAAGTCATGGACTTAGGGTGGCTGGTTCATGATTTCAGCTCCCACAAGCTTATCGCTGGACTTGGTATTCTAATGCTGGCGGTGCGGCAAAGGAGATTGACCAAGTAATTGTTGATGGTCGCTGGAGGATGATTCAGAACTGCAGGGTCTACCGGAATACTCAGTTCCTCAATACTGACCACAGGCTTTTTGCAGCAACTCTGAAGCTGCAAGGTAAACATTTATGGTATGGTACCATCCCTGCCTAAGCTGGATGTTGGCAAGCTCAAGGATAAGTGGATAGCTGAGGAGTATGCACACAGGCTGAGTGAGGATTTGGGGGGGGGGTCTGGGTGTTTTTGGGAATCCTGAAGAGTTGTGGAGTGCCTTCAAGACCACCATCCTTGATGTTGCTGGTGGATGTCTTGGAACTCACCATCAAGGGACACTGGATACCATTGACTGGAGTCACAGGGTCAAGCTTAATGGCAGAGCTGAACTGTTCAGGGAGTTGAGCCTCACTCAGCCTGTTCGCAATCAACTGTTGTCCACCTTTGCCTGTGGAAACACAGGCTGCGGTGAACTGGTTGACATGGGGTAAAGCTCCAAGGATCTGTGGCATCCCAGATGGTCTTCTCAAGGCTGGTGGAAATGCTGCACTCATGTCGTTGCATGCAGTTCTGTGCTCTGCCTGGAACACAGGCATCATCCCAACTGATTGGAAGAGGGGCCTTGTTGTTCCTCTGGAAATGGAAGGGTGATCGCCAAGACTGCAACAACTACCAAGGGGTGACGCTGCTCTCAGTGCCGGGCAAGGTCTTTGCTCGGATAATTCTTGATAGGGTTCGCCACCATCTGCTTGAGCACCAGCATCCAGAGCGGTCAGGCTTTACACCAAAGAGGTCAACGATTAACCATATCCTTGCTCTTCGTGTCCTCACCAAACGCAGACGAGAGTTTCGGCAGGGGCTGCTTGCAGCCTATGTTGATCTCTGTAAAGCGTTCGATTCAGTGAATCGGGATGTCCTCTGGAGGATTCTTAGTCTTCATGGGGTGCCACCAAAACTGATCGATCTGATGTCTGAACTCTACTCTGGTACTGAGAGTGCTGTGAAGTGTGGTGGTACCATCTCTGACTTATTTCCAGTTATTACTGGAGTTCGTCAGGGGTGTGTACTGGCCCCCACACTTTTCAGCACTTGTATGGACTGGATTCTCGAGAGGATGTCGGAGAGATCAAGCTGCGGTGCATCGTTTAGGAATGTCAAGATCTCTGACCTTGATTTCGTAGATGATGCAGTCATCTTTGCGGAGACTTTAGATATCATTTTGGGGGCCCTCGAGGTACTGAATGAGGAGTCTGAGCCGCTGGGATTACGGGTTTCCTGGGTCAAAACGAAGATCCAGGCTTTCAATGACATCTTGGATGCTGCTGTCCTGTGTGCCTGTTTGTGGTGAGGAGGTTGAGGTCGTGGAGAGATTCACTTACCTTGGCAGTGATATTCATGTCTCTGCTGGTTGTGAGTCAGAGGTCAATAGACGTCTGTGTCGGGCCTGGGGAGTTATGGATTCTCTGGATAATGGGGTGTGGCGCTGCCAGTACCTGTGCGGGAGGACGAAAGTCTGAGTCTTCAGGTCCTTGGTGCTTCAATTCTTGCTCTATGGATGTGAGACTTGGACTCTGACCAAGGATCTGAGACGGAGAGTTAATTCCTTTGGTACCAGGTCTCTTCGAAGAATCCTTGGCTGTCACTGGTCGGACTTTTTGTCCAACGAACGGTGGCTGAGAGAGACTCAAATGAGATTTGTTACCTGCATGGTCCGTGAGCGTCAGCTGCGGCTCTATGAACATGTGGCTCTTTTTCCTGATGCTGATCCTGCTCACCAGATTCTCTCAGCGAGGGAGTCTCGTGAGTGGAGGAGGCCAATGTGCTGACAACGAGCCTCGTGGTTGCAGCTAGTTGATCAGAATCTCAAGGAGATGGGGATGGGCCAGGTATCTGCCTGGGCGATGGCCAGACGGAGGCCCCTGGAGTACCGGCAGAAAGTGGACGCAGCGACGCGCTGCTCCGGCACATGCTCCCATACCTGACCTGACATGACTTTTCCGAGTACTTTCAGCTTCTTTTAGAAGCTTTGTGAACGATTCACGATCACTGTGACTACTCCTCATTTTCATAAATGCCAAGGTGAGCCAATGAAAAAAGTCAAGAATTCACAAGTTTTCGGAAAAGCGATGATAATAGAAAACCTATACGCCAAGAAAACCAAGATGCCAAGGTGAACAACGAATAGCCAAGATCTTGTGAAAAAAGCTAAGGAGTGGTCACACTGCGCACGATATACATTCCCTGCCCCAATTACCGTTGTTGCTCGGGATTTCTTTACATGTGTACTGAGCATTCTGGGGTGGATTACATCCTTTTGAAAGTCACATATTGAATGAACAGTGTTTTTGGGGTGAATAGCAAGAGATTACAGACGAGGATTTAAGATTGTTTTGCCTCAGCCTAAATTTAGATAAATGTACAGCTGTAATTTGAACCTGAAGGCACCACCAATTAGTAGAGCTGCCTCGTAGTCAAGGCTTAGGTGCAGCTATAATGATAGTGCTACCCTCCTGAACTTGCATCCATCTCCTTCAGTAAACTATCTGTAAAATTTCATTTTCTCCAGCTTACTGCAGATCAGTGTTGAGCTCGGTGACCTGGAAGCAGCTCTAAACCAGAGTCTGAGAGATTTGAAGGAGGAGAAGAGGAGCAGATCCCAGAGAGGGAGCAAGGATGAGAGGTTTGGAAGCAAAATGGAAGTGGACAGTGAGAAAGTGGCTGGTCCTCTCTCTCGTGATCACTGTTCTGCATTGATCAAGTTGCTGCCTGGAAACAAGGAATTGATGGTGTCTCATACAACATGGGGCTCGTACCAGATGATGTTGCGCATTGTCAAGCGCTACGACCTTCGCGTGGGATCAAGTTCACCTGGTTCACCTTTTGTTAATCATTTTTTGGTTTATTTTGGTTATGATTTTCCTTTTAACCCAATTGTTGCTGCTCTCCTACCCTATCTCTTAAGGCACTGCATGTCTGTGTGTCTCTCATTTACGTGTACACATGGCTTAGTTGAAGTCCGTGAAAGACATTACTTCCCACTGCTAAATGCAGTGTCAGCCGCTGCACTGACACCCCCACCATGTTGGTCAACCTGAAAGCTTTGTAAGCCTGCAGGTGAAGCTGGAAGTTGCACTTTAACTTTCCTATCATTTCTTTTTCCGCTGCTACAATTCAGAAACCTCTAACTGTATAATGGATGCTTAAGCAAGGTTGATGTGTGATAGGTGCCCAATGATGGTCAGAACCTTTGCAGGAAGTGCAGGTTTAGCACATGTGTATATGCCTCCATATTGTGTGATGCATGCCATGTACCTACACAAAATACCATGCACTAAGTGTTCTGCACCAAAGTGTATTCGGACATGAAAAACAATTTATTCTGTGCTTAGCCACCAGATTTTATTTCTTTCTGACTTGGGGCAGATTCTGAAAAAGTGGTTTAACAAACAGTGGCCTGCAAAAGTATTCACCCCATCCAAAGTTTTCACACTTTGATGCTACCTGAGTTACTTCATGATTCTTTCAAATCAAACTTAATATACACAGTAGAGTCTTCACAAATGACTCCAAAGTGATGAAGCTAAATTTTAATAATCACAATAAAGACCAATTACTGCACCGTAGTCCCAAGAAGGAAAACAGACACAGACAGACAGACAGACAGACAGACACATCTACATTTATACACACGTACATCTACATACAAACACATATTAACACACAAACACAGATATATTATGTACTGGTACGTACATACCTACAGTACTTACAAAAGCTATTTTATTTGAAGTTATAACCTTAACTTATAAGCAATTGACTGATTTCCCAACTACCCGGATCATCAGCTGGGCACCGTTTTTAATTGCGGTTTCGATCCTTTTAGCCCAGAACCTCTCCAAACGGTGGATCCACAATCCTGGTCACAGGTCTACATCAGTAGATTACTCAACATTAATGGACCAACAACCTCAAAGTTGTGTCCAGTCAGTCAACAGCAATAAAATATCCTTATTCAAACTTATTTAATTATTACTTTTGTTTAAAGTATTAATACATATGAATAACTTCAATCATACACCACTTTATATGACAATATATTGTTACGAATCTATGCCCGCACAGCGTGCGAACGACCGCTTTAGCCAATGGCAGCCGCACGCCCACCGGACGAGCAATTCAGTCGTGACTTCCCAGAACAACGCCGAGAACCAGTCACGGGTGTGCCTTCAACGCACACCACCGCCCAGTCCGTATTCCACCCACGCGCAACAGGGTCAATCGCCGAATATCGATATACCTAAGTATTCGCGCGGGTAACCTACCGAGGGACCGTACCTCGGCGAAGTTCGTTGGACACGAACTGCTTAAGCGGTTAATCAACCGAACATGTTAACAATCATTAATTAACAAGCAATTTTTACATGTTGCATTGTAAACAACCATTAATTAACAACCGTTTTTATCATGCTGCATTGTTAACAACCATTAATTAACCGATTTTATCATGCTGCATTGTTAACAACGGATTTTAACATGCTGTACTGTTAACAACCAACTTTAACATGCTGCATTGTTAACAACCGATTTTAACATACTGCGTTGTTAACAACCGATTTTTAACATGTTGCACTGTTAACCATGAATTATCAACCGATTTTAACATGCTGTACTGTTAACAACCGATTTTAACATGCTGCACTGTTAACAATCATTAATTAACAACCGATTTTAACATGCTGCATTGTTAACAACCAATTTTAACATGCTGCATTGTTAACAACCATTAATTAACCAATTTTAACATGCTGCATTGTTAACTATCATTAATTAACAACCGATTTTATCATGCTGCATTGTTAACAACCGATTTTAACATACTGCACTGTTAACAATCATTAATAAACAAGCTATTTTAACATGTTGCACTGTTTACAACCATGAATTATCAACCGATTTTAACATGCTGTACTATCAACAACCATGAATTAACAACCGATTTTAACATGCTGCATTGTTAACAACCAATTTTAACATGCTGCACTGTTAACAATCATTAATTAACAACCGATTTTAACATGCTGCATTGTTAACAACCAATTTTAACATGCTGCATTGTTAACAACCATTAATTAACCAATTTTAACATGCTGCATTGTTAACTATCATTAATTAACAACCGATTTTATCATGCTGCATTGTTAACAACCGATTTTAACATACTGCACTGTTAACAATCATTAATAAACAAGCTATTTTAACATGTTGCACTGTTTACAACCATGAATTATCAACCGATTTTAACATGCTGTACTATCAACAACCATGAATTAACAACCGATTTTAACATGCTGCATTGTTAACAACCAATTTTAACATGCTGCACTGTTAACAATCATTAATTAACTAGCGATTTTAACATGTTGCACTGTTAACCATGAATTATCAACCGATTTTTAACATGCTGTACTATCAACAACCAATAATTAACAACCAATTTTAACATGCTGCACTGTTAACAATCATTAATTAACTAGCGATTTTAACATGTTGCACTGTTAACCATGAATTATCAACCGATTTTAACATGCTGTACTGTTAACAACCGATATTAACATGCTGCACTGTTAACATCCATGAATTATCAACCAATTTTAACATGCTGCATTGTTAACAGCCATTAATTATCAACCAATTTTAACATGCTACACTGTTAACAATCATTAATTAACAACAGATTTTAACATGCTGCACTGTTATCAATCATTAATTAACAACAAATTTTAACATGCTGCATTGTTAACTACCATTAACAACCGATTTTAACATGCTGCATTGTTAACAACCAATTTTTAACATACTGCACTGTTAACAATCATTAATAAACAAGAAATTTTAACCTGCTGCACTGTTAACAATCATTAATTAACAACCAATTTTAACATGCTGCATTGTTAACAACCATTAATTAACAACCAATTTTAACATGCTGCATTGTTAACTACCATTAACAACCGATTTTAACATGCTGCATTGTTAACAACCGATTTTTAACATACTGCACTGTTAACAATCATTAATAAACAAGCAATTTTAACATGTTGCACTGTTAACAACCATGAATTATCAACCGATTTTAACATGCTGCATTGTTAACAACCATTAATTAACAACAGATTTTAACATGCTGCACTGTGTATCTTAACAACCACCAACAAATAATTATTTTAATGCTTATTTATAATGTATTTTATCAATAATATTTATTTAATTTTTTATCTCCATACTTCAATTATTTAATTCCACCAATAAATGTATGTATATGTATGTATGTATGTATATATATATATATATATATATATATATATATATATATATATATATATATATATATATATATATATATAGATATTATTATATTATTAATTAAATAATTTACCTCACTAAAATAATTAATTATTTTATTATTACACGAAATGCAATGGGAAGTTGTTTCCACGAAAACCAACCAAACTTATATAAAAGGTGACGATGAAGTCTAAAGACATTCTCACAAGACCTGATCAAACAATCAGCCAAATATCCTTTGTTTATCATGATGGAAAAAACATTCTCAGCACATTCCACAAAATCATCCTTCACTGAACAAATTCTTGTAAATCTAAGTAACTGAGATGAAAAGAGATTGTAACATCATGTTCTGGGGCTGCTTTTCATCAGCAGGGATGGGCAAGCTTGTCAGGATAGAATGTGACAATGGAAGGTGCAAATTACAGGTGAATCCTTGATGAAAACCTGCTTGAGTCGGCCATGAATCAAACTCAGTTGGAGATTTACATGTCAGCAGGACAATGATCCAAAGCACAAAGCTGAAGCCACACTGGAGTGGCTGAATAAGAAGAAAATAAACGTGCTTGAGTGACCCAGTCAAAGTCCTTATTCCCTCCTTACCTTATTCCCCACATAACCACATGACTTCCTGTGCCGACTCTTCTTCCTCCTTCTTCTGGGGACCTGCCATCTTCCTTCTATTTTAGCCGACCTACATTCACCATATATCTTCATGATTTTTTCTTCAACCTTTCCGTTACCTAATGTTACCTAATCTTTTAAAAAATCAATCCCCCAAATTTTTCTTTCTTTATATTTTTTCACTTCTAACCTTGCACCTCCCGTAATCACGTTTCTCAACCCCCTCTTCTTCTTCCTGTTACTTTCATCGACCAACCAGCTTCCATCCATGGCTTGCAGACTTTGTCTCCTGTCACAGCTAACGTGTGACCCTTAATTGGTTCTCTCATCCCCTCTTCCTGTCCAGGCTGGAGTTCCTCAAGGCAGTGTTCTGGGCCCTGTTCTTTTATGGTTTTCATCAATGATCTCTTCAACTCTCTAGAAAATCTTCTATCTCCTGGCCGATGACTCCACCCTCAGCCGTACCATCTGTCATCCCTCAGACTGGCAAGCAGCAGCTTCTTCACTCTCTGCAGATCTGGATAAAATCACAAACTGGTCCAACACGTGGAACATGTCTTTTAATCCTGACAAATCTCACACTCTCACTATGTCTCTCCGAAAGGACCATCTGGAACCCCTCCCCCCCAATCTACTTTCTCAACAATCCTCTTGAAGAAGTCTTTTCATTCAAGCTTCTGGGTCTCACTATCTGCCATGATCTTTCCTGGGAAAACCACATTTCCAACCTTGCCTCGAAAGCCAGTTGCCAATTGGTTATCCTCCATCATGCAAAGTCCTTCTTTGGCACACCCGAGCTCCTGACCACATCGAAAGCTTTCGTCCACAGCCTGATGGAGTACTGCTGTCCCCTCTAGGCTGGTGCTCTCCCACCTCTTACCTTTCTTGGCTTCACACTGTGGAAACCAAGGCATTTAGGATCATTGGTATCCCCTGTGATGAGGCTGAGCCTTTGTGTCTCTCACTTCTCGCCCTCCCCTTCTCTGCGATATGTCCCCTTCCCCCCCCCCCCCCCATATTTCTGCAGGGCGCTCAAGGTTCATCAGCAATCCCCTTTTGGTAAAACGACCACAATCAATAATCACTGCTCACCTTCACCCTTTCATTCCTCTTTTTTTCCCGCCTTTGGAACACACTCCCACACTCTCTTCAATCCCACTCTTCCTTCTAGGTCTTCAAAACAGCTGTTCACCACCACCTCTCATCTTCTCCCATCCAAAACCTCGATCTTTTCTACCCCTGCTAATCCACCCCAAACCGACCTCCTTCAAATTCCCTGCTTTCTTTCCTGAAAATGCCTGTCGTGTCAGGATCTGAAAGTCCCTGGATTGTCCATCTTGTTTTACCCCGTGTTCCCCACCCCATCCCTCTCCCTTACACAGATCTCCTAATGTCTCTGTTCCTCCCTGTTTTGTCCTTCCCTCTCTCACGCTCTTGTCTCTTGCTCCCCCTTGTTGAACGTTCGTGTGTTCGCTCTCACACTTGGCAGAACTATTTTCACGTGAAGCATGTGCAAATATTTCACCATCTCGCCGTGCAAAGCTGGTCGAGACCTACCCAAAGTACTCATAGCAGTCATTGCTGTAAAAGGTTTTTCTACCAAGGCCTGACCTCAGGGGCTGAATACTCTTTACAACCAGTGAATTTTGATTTGTACATCTTTTTTGCAGGTATTCCTGACATGTAACCTCCTTCAACTATAATGGTGTTTAATTTGAGCTTTTAAGTTATGAATAAAAAAGTTCATTTGGACAAATTGTGTGTTCATAATTTGTAATTCATGTAAATGTGACGTTATTGGTCAGGGGTGAATAGTTTTGCAGGCTGTTAGGCATGTACACAGAATAAGCACACACACTTCGAGATAGTGAGTTTTGATTGTAACATTGTGTGTGTGTGTGTGTGTGTGTGTGTGTGTGTGTGTGTGTGTGTGTGTGTGTGTGTGTGTGTGTGTGTGTGTGTGTGTGTGTGTGTGTGTGCACGCGCGCATCTTCTCATGCCTGTGCCTGCTCAGATGGACAACCACCACCGGGACACATCCAGGCATTCACCTCGTATCCTGGTGTCATCTATTCTATCGATGATTTCTACGTCCTTAGCAGTGGCCTGGTAAATGATTTATCCGCTCTGTTTCCTCACTTCCACAAACTTAATGCATCAAACTTTATCTTTACATTCATTAAAAACTTTTAATCTCTGTATTCAATCATTTCCTTTCCATATTTCTCATCAGCTCGTTCTTCATTTTGATTGAATCGATGTGTGAAGACGTACAGATGTGAGCCAGAAGGCAAAGTCTAAAAATCGTTACCTCCGAGGGGTGTTCACGAAGTTTTAGAATGAGATGCTCACGATGGTCCAATAAATGCAACACTTTCTTTTTCAATATTCAATTGGTCGCAAAAAAAAAAAAATTTTGGAATTACATTGTTATAAAAACCGGAATTTTCACGTATTTTATGTTGATACTGGCATTGCCCAGTGCTGTTCTGATCTTGTCGGCATTCTGAAGAAATCAAATTTTGTTGTTTTTTTTACCCTTGATGAAGGAGAGGGTATTGCATATTTGTTTGTTTCTCCGCACAGAGCTTTAGTGTTTTTCTCCAAAACCACTTGTCGCATTGAGACAAAATTTTCACAATAGGAGCGACTGCTCATGTGGAATGTTTTATTTGTAATTATGACGTCCTATGTCACGTGGTGTGGCAGCCATGTTGGGAAAAAACGGAAAAACTTTGGACCTCTGCATCTCTCAAACCGCACCAAGGAAAAAATTTAAACTTGGCAAATGGCAAGTACTCCTCATGGGGAATAAGTGTTTTTTTTTAATGACGTCATAGTGCCTTCATTATGACGTCATCATTGCATATGTAGAACGCTAATGTGATCAGTATGAAATTTTTTGAGGGTCATCTGGGGATAAAATGATCCACAGAAAAAGAACTTTATGACTTCATCGGTCACGTGATTCGGCAGCCATATTGTTTTTTTAAATTAAAAAAAAAACCTTCTCTGAAGTGGTTGAACAGATTGAGGTGAAACTTTACACATATGACTGCCTAACCATGAGAAACAAAAGGTTCACACATATGATGTAGGTCACATGGTTTGACGGCCATATTGGATTTACTCTAAAATCTATGAAAATGTTCTTCTCCAGAATGGCTGGACAGATCGAGGGGAAACTTCACACAAATGTTCCCCAAGCCTTGGGTGTACAAGTTTGTTAAGGAATAATTGATAGGTCACATAGTTCGGCAGCTTTATTGGATTTAATCCATCCATCCATCCATTGGGACCATACTCTGTGCAGAGTGTTGGTGCTGTCTCAGCAGTCTCTTTGGCTATTGGGTACAATCCTGGACGGGTCGCCACTCCAACACAGGAGACCAGCAAGCTGGCACTCATTTTACTGACCTCAGAAGGATGACAGGCAGTTAACCCCACCTGGTATTAATTCAACAGACAAGGGGGTTTGAACTCAGGATCCTAGGATCCCAAGCCCACCACCTAACCATTAAGCCAACAACAGGCATATTTGATTGAATAAAAATATTAAATAATGTTTACACTGGAACTACTTAACCAATCGATGTGAAACTTAATAGTTATGATCTTGTATTGATGCAGAATACAAGTTTTAAATTTCAACTTGATCGGACACATGGTCTGGCAGCCAGGATTATTAATTTTTTTGATCTTGGTTCTTTTTTTTTTTCTTCTTCTTCTTTTTTTGAATAAGGCTCACTTGGCTGTGCCTGGTTGGGTTTGAGGGTAGAGTAGTAGCAGCTGAAATGTGAATCCTATCCAGGTTCCTCTTGATGACTTCGTCTTAGCTTTTTGCTTGTTTGGGTTCCTTCTTATGACTAATTTAGGACTGAACCTATTTGGTCTTCCATTTGATTTGAATTGAATTTATTTTAATCCCATTCAAAATTCAATTGAATAATAATAAAAAAACGTCATGGGTCAGGGTCAGGTGTCCAATCAAAGTGGGACGTCTTGGTACCCGGTCATCACTGCTGGCAGTTATAAAGTGGCAGTTCTAGTTATGCCTCAGTTAATTTTTCCATTTTTTTTGTGGGGGCCTAAAACACCTTTCTACACCCATAAGGATTAGGGTTGGGATCATTTGATATTACCTTTCAGAATAGCTATAAAGGCTTAAGCACTAAACATTCCTTCCATCTCTTGATTTTGAGAAGATAAATATCTGGAGATAAAGCGTAAGTTGCAAATTGAATAAGAAATCGAGGCCTTAGATCGAACTAAGACACGGCATACAAATTTACTGTTGCACAGCAAAAGCGATCACGGCCATGTATGGTAAGATTATTTTAATGAATCGTTAAACTGAGAATGATTATATAAATTAGTGATAGTGTACTGCAAAGCACTATCATTATCCTACACAACTCAATGGTACCTGTAAGCTTGTTGGGTAGCGTTATTCGCTACCAGGATACGTGCAGTGCATTATCACAGTGAAAATGGACTAAACACAGGACAAATGGGAAATGGCGAATCCTTTCGAGGAAATTTTGAGGTCTGCTTCCTTAAGGCTCTGAAAGACTTGTGAGGGCAGAATTATTGACAGTCAAAGGATATAATGCATTTTAGAAACCTTTTACCCTCTGTTAGTTCAGTAATATTTTGGTTGGTCACGTGATAAGGCACCTTCTACCCCCCCCCTCCCCACCTCCGTCCTGGCATCTCTGATGGCACTGGAACACTTATTTTGTTTCTGTTTGCTCCTTTGCACAAATTGAGTACCTCTCTGAACAAGTCAAAATAACTGAAAAATGAAGAAATTAATAACTTACCCATGAGTTCTGATTTGGATTCTATAAGTGGGGTAAATTTGGTGAAATGAATTTTCTTTAAGACCAGAGGAGAAATATTTTGGGTGAACCATAAATACAAGGGATAAAGTATCTTTGTGGAGGTGTGTTAGGTTCCCCAGCAAAAAAAGAATTGTTTTTGATCAAACTGAACTCTGCAATGAAGTTCACATCAAGATGGGAATTGGAACAATGCTTCTCTGAGACTGAACTTTATGTTAAAAAAATAGAATAGATTCTGATAACACTGCCTGCCAATGAATGACATAATTAACTTATTCACACATCAACAGGTGGTCATGGAAACTACGATTCAGAACAACAACCCCATGTTGTGGAAGGCAGTGACCCCATTCACTGTTCCTGAATGGTTGAGAAATGTTGTGGCCAATCGATTGGCAAGAAATGCAAGTCACTGGGCACAAATTTTCAAGCAACACAACAGTGGCACGTGAGTTTGGTACCATGTCTGTTTTTTTACAGGGAGTGTAACAGTGTGTGGTTGTAAGGGGCACAGAGCAGCACTGTGCAGTTGTAACAGTTGTTCTACTGGTGCGGTGGCACCATGCGTCCACGGCCTGGGCGGTGGCACCATGCGTCCACGGCCTGGGTGATGGCACCACGCATCCGTGCCCGGGGCAGTGATACTCTGCAGCCAGGGCACTGTGTGTCTGTGGTCTGGGCAGTGACACTCCATGGCCAGGGAGGTGGCACTGCATGTCCATGGCCCAGGCTGTGGCACCACGTGTCCGTGTCCTAGGCAATAACACTTTGTGGCCTGGGCAGGGGCAATGCACATCCACAGCCCGGGCGGTGGCATCTGCATGTCCATGGCCCAGGGGGTGGCGTCCGCGTGTCCGTGGCCCGGGTGGTGACATCCGCACGTCTGTGGCCCGGGCGGTGGCGTCCACGTGTCCATGGCCCGGGTGGTGGCACTGCCCGTTTGCAGCCTGGGCGGAGGCACCACACATTTGCAGACTGGATGGAGACATCCCACGGCCGAGGCGGGGGTATCACATGCTCGTAGTGCATTATCAGTTGTGTCCAAAAATTACTTTCTCTTTCTTCGGCTACACTGTTCAAAATCACTGAGTAAGATGTAAACAACAAAAAAAAAGATGTTTTTGTTGTTCAAAGTGATGGTATGAGCGAATGTACTGCAGTGAAATAGCTAGGACAGTTCAATTGTTGTTATTTTTATCCTTATGTTGTTTAAGTTTGGAAACCGTTCTTTTCTTTCACTTTTTTTTCTTCTCATTTTGTCAGTTTCAACACTTAACCTTTCCATTTTATTTTTGTTCGTCATCTTGATTACAGGTACAACAACCAGTGGATGGTGGTGGATTACAAGGCATTCAAACCTGGGAAGGCTTCAACTGAGAACGTCTTAGTTGTTTTGGAGCAAATGCCGTGAGTGGGTGTGACGTGAATTTGGGAGGGAGTTGTGTGGTGGATAGTGAGTTGTTATACAAACAAATAACTGAGAAAATACACCACTGGAGTATAGTATTGCAATTACGGGTACAGGAAGAGGATTTGTGTTGAACATTGTATTGTGGTGTGTGTACATATCTATTGTTCCGGTTTTTGGAGATCCCGGAGAGACAAAAACCACATATAAGGGATCCCGAACGTAGTTATATCTGGAGCATTTTGTCTGGATAAATTACCTCTCCCCTTCTATCAGTGGAGGAGGAAATGCATTGTGTTTGTGTAGAAAGATCTGAACCCCTTTGTGCATCTCCTCCATCTAAATCCTCTGTCTTTCCCTGTGCTTCTCTCTCTCTCTCTACCTCTACCTCTACCTCTACCTCTACCTCTACCTCTGCAGCACATGCATGCCTTGCAACACTCAGATATTACACTCAACATTTCAACCAATACTGCAAAAACGACATTACAAACCATCGTTGCAAATCACATCCACAAGGAACATCATCCGGCAGCACGGGCCAGCACAGGATTGCCACTCAAGTCGAATCAAACCCTTCATCGTGCCAGCAGATGGGCAGGCCTCCATTGACGAAGTTGACGTCCGATGCCCCACCCGAGCCATCAGCACCACGGCATGAGCTGCGGTCAGCCAATGAGCGTCACATAGCGATGAGTGGACCAGTAAGGAGGCAGTGCCCATGAAGCTCAAGCTGCTATCGGTGTGCAGCTAAGAGCTGGTCGGTACTCAAACTGCACCTCTCCTAGTGTCTATATAAGCCAGTGAATTGAAGGGCTCAAGGGTTGGCACGTCTGGGGAGTTGGTGAGAAAAGACCGAAGCTGTGAGGGTGATCGGAGCTGGTGAACACAATGTAGCGGAGGGCTGGTCAGCAGACCAAGCAGAGCAAGCGGAGGTGTTTCCCTGGACGTGCTGGCTAATACACTGATTTACACTTTGGCTTTGGCCTTCCGTACTTATAATTTGTTGACTTTGAATGTACAAGAGTATTCAACATTAAGCCCTTGTTCCATTCAGAGAAGGATGACTGACTCGCATCTCACACTTTCCTCTGAAGTACTGCAGGTATTCACCTGCACCTCTCCCTATACTGCACACTACATGCTCTACCCTCCTATTCTTTACCCCCCCTCCCCTTTTCCATGTTGGGCCCAACGTAAGCCAGCCGAATTGCATCAGGTGAGCAAGGGGCCGCCAACACGCCATGTCTTCTCTCTCTGTCTCTGTCTATCGCTCTTACTTGTCTTGTTTCCCCAGAATGATTGAGGTGCCTGCTGTGTGTGGAATTGTGATAAGTTGACGGATTTAAAGAGCTTATGGACTTCTGGGTGAGGTCTTTCTTGTGTTGTGTGACACTGGCTGCTTGGAAATATGTGTCTTTGCTAAATCTTTATATGAACCATTTTCCAACTTGCCGAATCGTCTCTTTCCATTGGTTAGACCATAGTGTGTAGTTGTGACGGGGAGTTCTGTCCCGCTGTTTCGTTGTGGTTAGTCATTACCCAACGTCCCATTTACGGTATTGCTCGGCCGTTTTAATTGACAGCAGTGGAGCGTTGAGGGCACGGTACCCCATCTAGGGGTGTGGGGGGGGGCATTAATTCACCAGAAAGGTTAAGCAGAGTTAGACGCTGGATGCTGCCTGAATTAAACATCTTGTATAGTATCTGTGGTTGCGTAGAAACTCGTCATGCTTTAGGGTCATCAGCCAGGAAGTGGGTCCGAGTACTCCCCTCACGAACACACTCCCCCCAAACCTGTTACAAAACATATTGTGACTGTTTTTGAAACGTACCCCAGGGGGAGAGCATACATGGACATGTAGGTGACATGAGGATGAGCTATTTCAATGATCTATGTGTAGATAGACCCTCTGTCCCTCGTCTGTCTCATGGTTTGGGTGGAAAGCATTGAGGTTAGTTTGTAATTGCCTGGCATGATGTCCTCCCTCCCCCAACCCACTAATCCTTTCACTCTTTCCTCCTTCACCCCATCGGTCCGTTTCAACAATTCCCCCCTCTAATACCTTCAACCCCTATTGGTCTGCTCCACGTCCTCTGCCTTTCTCAATCCACCAATAACCCCCTTCACGAAGCCTCTTTTTGACGACCCCTTTCTTCACCCCATCGGTTCTACCTTTAACCCCGCAGTGGGTCTGCATTCCCTCGGTCTGTCTGTAGTCATTAATTCTTTGGGCTGATTGGACTTTTCCCTTCTCACATGCCTGTCCTTGGCACGAAGTGCAATGCTTTTCCGATATGTAACAAAGTGCGGCACATCCCTCATGCTGGATACAGTAACGCACTGTACAATGAATGCTTGGGCACGAGGAAGGGAGCGGGGACGCTCGCCGCGGCCCTGGGCCTGTGAAATGATGGGCGGGGGTTGTGTTGAAGTTCCCTCGGAAACAGAAGCCATTCCCAGAAGCTGCATCCTGGAACCACCCACATCAGATGTACACCATTGAGGAAGAGGCTCACACGAGACGAGACGATAGAAAGCTATGTCCCATGGGGAAAAAGGAGCTCAGAGGTGGTCTTTGTCGGTACCTTGAAAGCTTGTCCAGAGAGGAGCAGACAGGTGCGCAGAGGGTGGAGGAGAGGAGGAAAGAGCTTATGGTGCGGAAGCTTGGTTTGTGTGGGGCTGCTCGTCTCGGGTGCACAACGGAGATAGAGAATTTGGAGATAGGTGCACAATGGAGTCCCGGGGATGCGTCTGAGAGGAACTTGCCTGTCTGTTTGAGTTGCTGTCGTTGGAGCATGGAACAGAAAGGCGTTCGTGTGTGAGCTTCTTGCAGTTCACGTATCTTGCATGCCGGAGAGGACTTTCCGACTGGGTCTGGACGTCTCAGAGATGCGGCTGCGTATCTGATCGCACCGCATCACCACTCCATCACCAATTTTTCCATCCTTCCTCACCCCCCCTCCCCCCTCCCCAATACATTTGGTCCAGCGCAGCCCCATTGGGCTTTGTTTTGAGGTGAGGGAAGGAGTCGATCCCACACCATACTTTTCTTTTCTTCTCAAGTTCTTCTTGTCTTCTTCTTCTCCCCGGATTGAATGATGGCCACGTGTCTTTTGTGTAAATACGGTTGTTTAAGAATATGTGTTCAGGTTAAATCTGCTCTTTTGTGTGTTTTGCCTGTAAATACTCGTTTTATATGATTGTGTGTGTGTGCGTGTGCGTGTGTGCGTGTGTGCGTGTGTGCGTGTGTGCGTGTGTGCGTGTGTGCGTGTGTGCGTGTGTGCGTGCGTGCGTGCGTGCGTGCGTGCGTGCGTGCGTGCGTGTGTGCGTGTGTGTGTGTGTGTGTGTGTGTGTGTGTGTGTGTGTGTGTGTGTGTGTGTGTGTCATAAATAATTGTTGGTTATTATTTCAAATCTGTCTCGGTTGTCCTCTCCTTCATTGGTCCGACGCCGTGTACAAGCATAGGTAGACGGGAAGTTGTGGGATGAGATGGAACGAGCTATTCGGAGCAGAGATCCACGACCAGCCAACGAGACACAACTGTGGGAAGCATTGGAGTCAACATGGGCCAACATCCCCGTGGAACACTTCTGACACCTTGCAGAGTCCATGCCCTGACAAATTGAGGCTGTAGTTATTATTTTTATTACCAATAGCACTTTTTAACTGAAATGGTGACCATGAACCCCTGTATTACACTAGCACTTGTTGGGGTCCTGACCGACAGGGTGTGCTGCCACACATCCACTCTGTTTTGAAGTCCATTACCGGTTAATACAAACTTTACGTGGCAGCCTGGATGATAACCGTCAACATTAAATGGGAAAACCGGCTGGGGTTGCATTCTGTGAAAAAGCCTTGTGCAGTGTGAGCTTCGACACTGCGAACCACAGCCTCAGTCAGTCTACACGGCTTCAGAAGTCTATTTTGTCGGGGCTCTCAGCCCACCCTCCTGGGGAAAGCAATCAATCCATGGTCATGGTTCCATCATGAGCAAGGAGTAGATTCCCCCCCCCCAGAAAAGGAAATGACATGCCGTCCTGTGAGGGAACGCACACTTCTTGCACCGCTTAACCCCGTGGAGCTTTAGTTGTGCAATTCTAAGATTTCTCCTGCATAACCCTTCGAGATGTCTCACATACATATATATATATATATATATATATATATATATATATATATATATATATATATATATATATATATATATCTGGGGGTGCGGATACCATGGTGTGGAAACTGCCATCCTTGGGCAAATAGTGCTACATCAGCACACCCATCCACCGATTGTCAAACGTGCTTGGAACTGTGCCTGATTACACAGTTTAAATCCCTAACACGGTGATATTTAATTGAGCATGAATCTCACATGTACCTGCCGAATGAAATCTGTTCTTTTGAGGCTGCATACAGAAACCAGGATAATAACCTTTGCCTCTTATTTACATCTCCGTCATGGGTACAGGAAGCTTGGCTTTGTGTCGGCACAAATTAATTGTGGAATTTCTTGCGAAGACGAAGCAAACATTCCCTAAAATGACCCTCAAAAAAAAATAACCCCTCAGCATTGCGTATCAGAGTTTCTGAACCACCCTCTTTAACGTGATCTGTAGAAAATGCAATCGATTGCTTTCCGAACAGTATAAATCGCTCCAGTTGTGATGCTGCATTCCCATTGGGAGCTTTTGTTGTATCAGGTTAAATGTTCCACCAAAATCAAGTTGGAATGTTGTCCCATTGTCTCAACACAGGGGCTTAGTTGTTGTTGAAGACATGACATCCAAGTTGTACAAGGAAGGATACTGGGCCAGTTACAACAACCC
The DNA here is from genome assembly GCF_056783735.1 of Eptatretus burgeri. Classification (NCBI taxonomy): domain Eukaryota; kingdom Metazoa; phylum Chordata; class Myxini; order Myxiniformes; family Myxinidae; genus Eptatretus; species Eptatretus burgeri. Next base: position 42,421,700 of record NC_140964.1, on the reverse strand, counting down.
GTAAGTGTTACTCCTTGAAGTACTTTCTTTCCTTTCCGTCATACCTTGGCACTGGTGAAGGAGGGGGTGTTAAAATAATTTGAACAATGTAATATATTCATCGGAACGCTCGACCCGCGGTGTTTGCTCATTATAAACCTGCATTCTATGCTTGTTAAATGCCAATAGTTTCATTAATGTGACATTGCTTGCTGCGTCTGAGTATGATCCAGAAGTTTTCTGTTGCACAATTAATGATCTTGTAAAAACTGAACATCGAGTTGTCAAGAGATTTATTTCTTTATTTAACGTGAAGTGCCAGCTGTCATTCACCAATTCATTGCATCTCGATATCAATTGTATGACCTGACATGTGAACCCTGGAACACCGAGGCATGTTTATATCTATACTAAGAAGCATCAGTGCGTCAGTCCGCCAGTCCATCAGCCTGTCTCCTCCATAACTCCAAAACCATGAAACCTAGCAGCCCCAAACTTTTTATGCATACCAAGGTGGCACATGAATGAAAATTTGGTGTTTGGGTTAATTTAAACATCCCTTTTGAAGATAATTAACGGCCTTATTTAATTATCCTTTATCAAGCTTCACTCATATCATTAAATGTCTCATCATCATATCTACGAGTCGCTGGATACATTGCAATGCTTATAAACGCCTGGAGACGCCAGTGTTCATGGCCTTATTTCATTTCCACACATGACATAACCTCTGGAATCTCTCAATCTGATCTGAATTTCAAAATGGAAACTTCTCAATTTACTTCAGCACCAGTTGACTGATTAAAAAAAAAAAAAGTGTTCATCTATCTATAATTCCAGCAGTGTGTGTGTGTGTGTGTGTGTGTGTGTGTGTGTGTGTGTGTGTGTGTGTGTGTGTGTGTGTGTGTGTGTGTGTGTGTGTGTGTGTGTGTGTGTGTGTGTGTGTGTGTGTGTGTGTGTGTGTGTGTGTGTGTGTGTCTGCTGTTTCTCAACAATCGCTGGTTCGATCTAATTGAAACTTGCCAGATATATTGCTGGGGACCTGAGGATGTGCCTTTTCAAGGTTTGATATTAATCGGACAAGTGCTTCCCAAGTTATGGCCATTTATTTACCAAACCAATGACAAGACACGTTGTTGCGTGGGCGTGGCCGATGGGGAAGGGAAGCTCAGCCGTGTTCCCCATTAAGGGTTACAACGTATGGGCTTCCGGAGAGTGATTACTTCGTGTATTCTAATAATTTCTCGATTTCTTATGCGCATTTATAGATAAACACAATGACCCAAGTTATGATCGTTTTCATATTAGACGGTGCATAAATTTCGGGAACATCAGAGTGCTGGTATGCTCCGAACCAGGAAGTAATTTTTTTTTTTCTCTCTCTCTCTCTTCTCTTCTCTTTTTGGTTTTCCTTGCCACGAGATTGCGAAAAGGTAAAATACTGTTGCGGATTTCGCGCCCGCCGGCGTGCTGACGGCCACGTAACTCGAATCGCGGCACGTCGCCCACCGGACGGACAATCCAGTCGTGACCCTCTCGGACTAACGCCGGGAACCAGTCACGGGTGGACCTTTCGGTCTCACCGCGATCGTGCCAATCAGCCCCCGCGTGGGATAGGGTTGCTCGCCGAATTCGACCTACCTAAGTACCCACGCGGAGGGTAGACCGGGCGATCGCACCTCGCCGCAGGTCGACTTCGGACACGGGCCACTTAAGCGACCCGTTCCGTACTATCAGAATAACCGAGCGGTGTTATCGTCGACCTCGACGGTTCGATTAATTATCGGGCGTATTCAGCCCACTACCAACCCTTTACGTGAAGCAAGATGGGGATTCAATAGAGGAAAAGACGAAGCGAAGCGGGAGAACAGTTCAATAATAAAGCACATTTATTCGCGGCACACGGGAAGCACACATATACAATTCCACCAAATGCACACAGAAAAGAAAAACACAATGCCATTTACACAAAAAGCAAATATAAAAGCGAAAACACAATGCAGAGCTAATACCGACTACCGAGCACACGGCAACACTTATACAATTCTACTTCACAGACGGCGCCGACAACACATACCCAAAACCAAGGAAAATAAATACCCTCAAGGATGAGGCGGGCCTGAGGCCGAGACCGGGTCGGCCTACCCGTCTGGTGATGAGACGCGGAGCGGCGATGGCGCCTCAACTCCGCGGGCAGTGTCTGGTAGGGGGTGGGAAAGGGGCCCCCTTGGTCGCACTATCTCAGCGCGGGGGGAAACAGGAGGGGGTTGCTGATGCTCGGGGTATAGAGGATTTTTATTATCCCGCGACGAGCGTCTCCACCTCGGCCAGGTCGCGCTGTCGGCCTCCCTCGGGTGCAGCTCCCTGCACGACGCGAGCACCCCCTCGTCTGGTGTCGCCGCCTTTCCACAGCTCGTCCCCTCCGTTCCGACTCCAACGCACACGACGAGCAGCTCCACCGCCCACGAAGTCTTGACTCTCTGTTTCCGACTCTCCTACTCTCCGCCTCTGGACTCTCCGACCCCTTCTGACTGACGAACACGGTCCTTTTATCCCCCCGTAGCTTCGCCTTTGACCCCCTCCCTTTGACCTTTCACCTCGCTCCCCATTGGCCCGAGAAAAAGTGGGCGTGAAGGCTTTTTGATCCATAAATTTGCATATATCGATCGCCCTGGGGGCGGGCCAATTCGCCCCTCGCTCACCGATTGGACGGCAAAAAGTGGGCGTGTGTCGTTTTTGATCCGTTTTTGAAGCACAAAATCCGTGATTTTGTACACGCTGTTCGACGCGCGCCCTGCACGAGTCCAACACCGGTACCCACAGCGGGGCAAGAACGGTGGCGATGCTACGGTTGCGAGGTGTGACGGGAAGGTCGTGGCGGTTGTGGTGAAGCGGCGTTGTGGTTGGTGGTTGATGTTGTGATTGTGGTGTTAATCATGGCGGTTGGTCCAAAATAAAGATAGCAAAAGAAAAACGGCTATCCTGAAGAGTCGCAGCACGCATGAATAACATTTATTCCCACTAGACAACGGGTTTGGGCCTAACTACACATATACTTGCCGAGATACCTCACCTAAGGGACCTGAATGGTGGTTTGCGAATTTGGTAACCACAACACTACCCCCTCCCCTTTTTACAGACTCGTCCCGAGTCGTCAAATTTTCGTGTGCCATCATGTGTAGTTTTCCCCTAGTACATTTTACCTACGGATCCCTGAGTGCGACATTCATGGTATTCGTGTCCCCAAAATAAATAACCTGAGGGCTGCGTAACTATCTAAACAAACTCACTCACACGGACGACTTAAATAAAATTGCCGGCGCTAAGACAAACATGCCGGGGGCGCACTCATATTTACAGTACATCTTAACCTTAACTTACAAATTTTACACTAAACCATGGCCCAGGATCATTGAACTCTGCAAAAGAAAAGCAGTTAGCAGGGAGCCAGGCTGCTCGCATGCAGTCTCTGGCTCAAACAATGCAGGTGACAGGGAACGTGGCTGGCTGCTCACACGCAGTCCAAGGCCTTCCCTTTTGAACTGAACGCAGTGAACCACAACGGTGCATGGGCTGCACAAACGCAGTCTCCGTGCCAGCTCAAGTGGCACACGCAATGAGCACAACGAATGGATGGATGAACACAAACACGGTGCACGGGTCGCCACTGCAGGCCCGTGTTGTAGCTGCCAACAGGGCAGTTCTTGCAGCTTGCAAACTGTTGCCTTGCGGATCCTGGCGCACATGGAAATGAACAGGGGGGGCAAAGCAAAAATTGAACGGGGCTGGTGAACATGGGCAGTGGGCATGGCATGGCAAAGGTAGCAGGCAGACACAGCCCGCAGAATAAGGCCGCTGCAGGCAAACACAGCCCGCAGATGAACTGGCCGGCACAGGCCTTGAAGTACCACAGCTGCAGATGATCCGGCCGGCACAGGCCTTGAAGCAAAACACGGCCAGCCGATGGCACAGGCCTTGCAGCAAAACAACAGCTGCCGATGAAGTTGGCCGGCCTCTGCCTTGAAGCAAAACACGGCCAGCCGATGAAGTTGGCCAGCCTTTGCCGTTCAGTGGAGGTTGGTGGAGGGAGTGCGGTGGTGCTGGCCACTTGGAAGGCGGGCTCGGACCTACCTACCTGTCTCCCTCCCAACCTATCGCCTTTGCCTGTCACTGTACATACCCACTCCCGTAATTTGTCAAACCCCAATTTAGCCCCAACTTATTTTTTTGTTGTTTCTATTTTTACTTCCCCACTATAAATCGTCCCCTAACCCCCTTTATCGTCTTTGTTCGGCTAACCTATCCTGTCACCTAGCCTACTCCCAACCCCTACGTTCCCTTCCCGGAGGGGAACAAGGGAGAGCTCGCGTCCTGTGTCGAGGCCCAACGAAGCCTCAGAATGGCCTCCCCAGAGTTCGGCGATCTAACCCAAAGTGGGTCCAGCGGCCCACAACGAGAGCGAGGGGATGGATGGTGCGGAGGGGTACATCTCCTAATCTACCCTATCCATTTAACAGTTAAACTACCCCGGTGCTTTCAACAAGCGCCTCTCGCTTAAACTATTGGTTCTAACAACCCAGATTCCCGTCGCCTGTGTTGGTGTCCTTACAATTTCGGGCCTCGCCCCCCAATTTTCTCTCCGTGCCCTCACACGGTCTCCTGGCTGGGACACGTGGCTCCCTTTGGCAGGCACGACCCTCTGCCGATTCTCCCGCTATGGCACCCCCGGGCACTACACTGCCTCCGAGCCTACCAGCTCCCTAACACCGGGGAGTGCCCCCCATGGCACCTCCCCTGAAACGCACACGTGGCAGGCCGGCCTCCCGGGCCCCTTTCCGAGGGTCACCCGTGCCCACAACACTGCCCACGCGGCTAATGGCGCCCCGGGCCCCCGCACCAAGCAGGCGCACCCGTGCCCACTACGCTATCCCGGCCCCCCATGGGCCCTTGGCCTACCACGGCCGACTAGCCTGGTGCCCGGGGTACCCACTCAGCGATACTCACCTTTCGCAGCCACGCTCCCAAGCCCGTCAACAGGGCTCCTGCACCCCTCCAAATGGGTCTCGAGCCTACTTTCCCACCAACAACAAAACGACCTCCATATTTCAATTTAACTAACCCCCTAACTCACTTTATACTGACCCCGGGGTCCCTTGGGCGGGAGTCACTCCTCCCCCCAATCACTCATCGCACCATGCATTCCCCATTCACTCCATACACACAGACCCGCTGGCCTCACTCACTCACCATGTACTCACCTCACAACTCTCAAACTCTTCAACACACACACCGCTGAACTCTGCCATCCTTCTAACTACATCCCCTAACTAACTCGTGCTCCCACGTCGTCCCTTAAACTAGTAGCACGTTCCTTTTAACACTACGTAGCTAAACTACGTCAACTCTACACACTCAAAGTCTGTCTCTGTCTCCAAATCATCAAAAATCATTTCCCATTTTCCCATCCTAAATCTGGCTACAATCCCTCTAACTAATCCATTCCACGGACTCCATGAGGACTTACCCCTGCCCCATGAAGTCGGTCTAGCTAAGCTAACCCTTCCCCCTAACTAGTTTCCATCCTGTGCCCAGGTAAGGGGGTCTTTCACCCCTTGCCCAGGAATCCTGTGCACCCGAAAGTGAGGCTTGCTTTTTTTTTCTTTTTTTTTCCATGCGCAGCACCTGCGCGGCAACTCAGAGCTCGCGCACTTTGCACCTGCCCGTGACGTCATGCAGCTGCACGTGTTCCTCGTCCCTCCTTGGACGGTACCATCCGGCAGAGATACCCCTCCTGCCGGATTCCAACCACACGTGCAGCCATGACGTCACCGTGCGCATAAAAAAAAACACAAGCCCCACGTCTCGAGGGGTTCCCCACGCGAACACATGTGCTCTGCCCGTTGGAGCTTAACACACACGATCGCGTGGAGAACCCGTCCGGTCCAAATCCATTTACCTGCCTAAACTTTGTCCGTCCGCGGGATCGGCAAATCCACCGCGTGCGTTTCCGGACCGGGACTTCACTCTCGCAAGCGAGCACGTGGCGGTCTCGTGCGTTGCACAGCACGAACCTCGTGCTCACTGCTGGGTGAACCCGGCACGGTCCCCGAAACAACTACAGCCGCTACTCGGCTTTCTTTCCTGTCATGTCGCCGTCGTCGCCATTCGACCCACGCACACCTGCGTGTTACGACGCACACAGTCCACTCCATCACATTCACACCGGGAGACGCGGCTGCGTGCTCCCGCATGCCAACCGACATCTCCCTCACATACCGCTCTCTCACGCACACGGTCTCCCTTGCACACAGCGACCTTGCACACGGCCGTTCACTCACGCGTGCGGGGGCACTCACCCGCGGTGCCTCACTCGCACTCCGTGCCTCATCCACACACGCGGGGGCACTCAACCGCGGTGCCTCATCCACACTCCGTGCCTCATCCACACACGCGAGGGCACTCACCCGCGGTGCCTCATTCACACACATGGCGACACTCACGCACGGTGCCTCATCCACACACGGCGTGCTGGGAAGCACGTACTCTGGCACCATCGCCACACCACTCACACACGGGGTCGCACTCACACCTTGCACCACACACACAGGGACAACCACACTGGGGATTCGTGTCCCCACAAGGGTCTCCGGGGCCTCTATACCCCCCAAGCTCTCAGTGCACCTGTCCACAGCACTCCTCCCCTCGACCTCGCAAAGCACGACCGAACTCACCTGGTCGTGACTCGCCTCAAGGGGGCATACTCCCTCCCCTCGTTCCTGGAGGAGGCCATCCAGGTGCTCGCACTGGGTCTCTACACGCTCCGCGAGCTCACCCCCATTATCCTCCACTACCTCCGTGTGTGTGTGTGCGTCACTTACCCCGTCCTCACCGTGCAGTCTCTCCTCTATCGTTCCCTTCCCTGCTACCGTCACTGCCAACTCTTCACCCTTTACCTCCCTTGTCTCCACTATTATTATTTCCTTTGTCGTCATTTCGTGTCTCGTCTCACACGTTTTGGTCTCCCCATTTAATTTTTCCCTCTTGGTCACCGTCGATTCCTCTGTCACGACCCTTGCCCAACACGCCCCCCGAATTATTTTTTCACCAGCCTCCACCGCGGGCCTGTCAGCCGTTGCACCCCCTTCCAGCTCGCCTGCTCCCACACGTGGAGTCGCCATTCCCAGCTCCCTGGTCACGGCCTTCATGCCCGCCTGCAGGCATCGGCCCATGTTCTGCGTCTCACCCCGTAGCTCTTTCATTTCTTTTTTCATTTGCTTGCCCATGCTTTTCATTTCGTTTATAAATTCATTTGCGTTTGCATCCATCTTTTCGTTCATGCCTTTCATTTCGTTTTTCATATTCGCATCCATTTTTTCGATCATTTCCGCATTCATCTTTTCGTTCATTGCCGCCAGCATGGCGCATAGCTGGGCCATGTCGGATGCACTCAGCTGAGCCGTTTCGGCAGGGATCGGGGAAGGGTTTTGGTGGAGGGGGGAAGGGGAGGTGTCATACACCGCGGCCGCTGCCGCACCCATTTGGGGCTCTGGGTTCGGTTGGGCGAGTCCGTGTTCCTGCACAATCAACATTTCCTGCTCGGGGATTCCATCCTGGACCATGGATTCTACACATTCTACATGCATTTCTAATACCCCCGGCTCCCGCTCGCCTTGAGACGCCATCTTGCTTCTCGTGAAGGGTTAATTTCGCTCGCTCGTAATTTGGAGGGAATCGGGGGTCGCTTCTCTCACCCCTGGACCGATTCCCGTGAATTTAGCCGGAGACAGGAGAGCCTGTTTTCCTGTTCTCCGATACCAGTGCCGCGAGGAGGGCGATGAGTTTATATCGCACGACCTGACACCAGTGTTGCGGTATTTCGCGCCCGCCGGCGTGCTGACGGCCACGTAACTCGAATCGCGGCACGTCGCCCACCGGACGGACAATCCAGTCGTGACCCTCTCGGACTAACGCCGGGAACCAGTCACGGGTGGACCTTTCGGTCTTACCGCGATCGTGCCAATCAGCCCCCGCGTGGGATAGGGTTGCTCGCCGAATTCGACCTACCTAAGTACCCACGCGGAGGGTAGACCGGGCGATCGCACCTCGCCGCAGGTCGACTTCGGACACGGGCCACTTAAGCGACCCGTTCCGTACTATCAGAATAACCGAGCGGTGTTATCGTCGACCTCGACGGTTCGATTAATTATCGGGCGTATTCAGCCCACTACCAACCCTTTACGTGAAGCAAGATGGGGATTCAATAGAGGAAAAGACGAAGCGAAGCGGGAGAACAGTTCAATAATAAAGCACATTTATTCGCGGTACACGGGAAGCACACATATACAATTCCACCAAATGCACACAGAAAAGAAAAACACAATGCCATTTACACAAAAAGCAAATATAAAAGCGAAAACACAATGCAGAGCTAATACCGACTACCGAGCACACGGCAACACTTATACAATTCTACTTCACAGACGGCGCCGACAACACATACCCAAAACCAAGGCAAATAAATACCCTCAAGGATGAGGCGGGCCTGAGGCCGAGACCGGGTCGGCCTACCCGTCTGGTGATGAGACGCGGAGCGGCGATGGCGCCTCAACTCCGCGGGCAGTGTCTGGCAGTGTCTGGTAGGGGGTGGGAAAGGGGCCCCCTTGGTCGCACTATCTCAGCGCGGGGGGAAACAGGAGGGGGTTGCTGATGCTCGGGGTATGGAGGATTTTTATTATCCCGCGACGAGCGTCTCCACCTCGGCCAGGTCGCGCTGTCGGCCTCCCTCGGGTGCAGCTCCCTGCACGACGCGAGCACCCCCTCGTCTGGTGTCGCCGCCTTTCCACAGCTCGTCCCCTCCGTTCCGACTCCAACGCACACGACGAGCAGCTCCACCGCCCGCGAAGTCTTGACTCTCTGTTTCCGACTCTCCTACTCTCCGCCTCTGGACTCTCCTACTCTCCGCCTCTGGACTCTCCGACCCCTTCTGACTGACGAACACGGTCCTTTTATCCCCCCGTAGCTTCGCCTTTGACCCCCTCCCTTTGACCTTTCACCTCGCTCCCCATTGGCCCGAGAAAAAGTGGGCGTGAAGGCTTTTTGATCCATAAATTTGCATATATCGATCGCCCTGGGGGCGGGGCCAATTCGCCCCTCGCTCACCGATTGGACGGCAAAAAGTGGGCGTGTGTCGTTTTTGATCCGTTTTTGAAGCACAAAATCCGTGATTTTGTACACGCTGTTCGACGCGCGCCCTGCACGAGTCCAACACCGGTACCCACAGCGGGGCAAGAACGGTGGCGATGCTACGGTTGCGAGGTGTGACGGGAAGGTCGTGGCGGTTGTGGTGAAGCGACGTTGTGGTTGGTGGTTGATGTTGTGATTGTGGTGGTAATCATGGCGGTTGGTCCAAAATAAAGATAGCAAAAGAAAAACGGCTATCCTGAAGAGTCGCAGCACGCATGAATAACATTTATTCCCACTAGACAACGGGTTTGGGCCTAACTACACATATACTTGCCGAGATACCTCACCTAAGGGACCTGAATGGTGGTTTGCGAATTTGGTAACCACAACAATACGTTGGTGCTAATTGAATAATTGGGTATTGAAACTAAATTGCGAATAATCGTAACTGCGAATAATATGCCAACTTCCGGGCACGTACGGGCACGTGAGAGCGAAGAAACGGCCTGTGTGGTTGTTGTTTGTTGCTCGTGGTTTGAATATTTATTTATTTATTTATTTATTTTTTATTTTTACGGGCATGTACTAGTTTGTCCAATTCCGACATTGATTGACATTCCGGGTATATCCGGGTGCATGGTGTTTATATGACCGATCGCAAATCGCTTGCCAAGCCAGCCGATACTTATCAGTTGCTTCTTTGCAGTGCTTAACCCACTTTGCGAATGCTATACAAGCTGCATGGTTATTTGTTTCCAAGCCATCTTCATACACAACAAAAGTATTCGCACTGTCACTGAATATATTGATTGACTTGAACAAAATTCAGGCCCAACTCACCTGCGTGTGGCCCCGTGTGTCATGCTGGACAATTTTGGCTCACTCGCTGAAAATGTACAATTTTATTTTACACGATGTTTCCTGTTTTTGTGCGATCTTCTTTCATTATATGACCCACCACTTTGACAGGGATAGATACGTGTTCAAAAAAAAAAAACTACGTTTCGTTTTTAAAAGTTTCTTCAACTATTTTGTTGGAGTTCTTGCTTGAGTACTTAATCCACTTGGCGACGACAAGCTACCATGGTGACATCTCCGGAGTTAGGAAGGCAAAATAAATTCGATGATGACGATGAGTAAACTGGAGGGGGAGCACTTGGTAGAGTGCAAAACCTCCGCCACCAATACTGCTGGGTCACTTAAGTGAACCTGATATCCTATTCATTGTAGGTCGAAACGGATCAGACTCTACTGAACCACGATTGAATAAACTAAACTAGATCGACGTGCATGAAGAAATGCAAAAAAGTTAAAATCGGATTTTTTTTGAAAAAAAAATTGCAAATTTTTTTTGGGGGGGGGGGGGTTGTAAATCACTTAAAACATGAAGAAATGCAAAAAAAAATTCAAATATTTTTCAAATAAAATCGAAATTTAATCGGATTTTTTTTCAAATAAAAAGGGTGAGGGGTGTGGAGTGGGAGAGGGAGAGGGAGAGGCGTGTGGAGTGGGAGAGGGACAGGGTGAGGCGTGTGGAGTGGGAGAGGGAGAGGGGTGTGGAGTGGGAGAGGGAGAGGGAGAGGCGTGTGGAGTGGGAGAGGGAGAGGGAGAGGCGTGTGGAGTGGGAGAGGGAGAGGGAGAGGCGTGTGGAGTGGGAGAGAGAGAGGGAGAGGAGTGTGGAGTGGGAGTGGGAGAGGGAGAGGCGTGTGGAGTGGGAGTGGGAGAGGGAGAGGCGTGTGGAGTGGGAGAGGGAGAGGGAGAGGAGAGTGGAGTGGGAGGGGGAGAGGGAGAGGCGTGTGGAGTGGGAGAGGGAGAGGGAGAGGCGTGTGGAGTGGGAGAGGGAGAGGCGTGTGGAGTGGGAGAGGGAGAGGCGTGTGGAGTGGGAGAGGGAGAGGCGTGTGGAGTGGGAGAGGGAGAGGCGTGTGGAGTGGGAGAGGGAGAGGGAGAGGGAGAGGCGTGTGGAGTGGGAGAGGGAGAGGGAGAGGGAGAGGGAGAGGCGTGTGGAGTGGGAGAGGGAGAGGGAGAGGGAGAGGCGTGTGGAGTGGGAGAGGGAGAGGGAGAGGGAGAGGCGTGTGGAGTGGGAGAGGGAGAGGGAGAGGGAGAGGCGTGTGGAGTGGGAGAGGGAGAGGGAGAGGGAGAGGCGTGTGGAGTGGGAGAGGGAGAGGGAGAGGGAGAGGCGTGTGGAGTGGGAGAGGGAGAGGGAGAGGGAGAGGCGTGTGGAGTGGGAGAGGGAGAGGGAGAGGGAGAGGCGTGTGGAGTGGGAGAGGGAGAGGGAGAGGGAGAGGCGTGTGGAGTGGGAGAGGGAGTGGGAGAGGGAGAGGCGTGTGGAGTGGGAGAGGCGTGTGGCGTGTGGAGTGGGAGAGGGAGAGGCGTGTGGAGTGGGAGAGGGAGAGGGAGAGGGAGAGGCGTGTGGAGTGGGAGAGGGAGAGGGAGAGGGAGAGGCGTGTGGCGTGTGGAGTGGGAGAGGGAGAGGGAGAGGCGTGTGGAGTGGGAGAGGGAGAGGGAGAGGGAGAGGCGTGTGGAGTGGGAGAGGGAGAGGCGTGTGAGTGGGAGAGGAGAGGAGAGGGAGAGGGAGAGGCGTGTGGTGGGAGAGGGAGAGGGAGAGGGAGAGGGAGAGGGAGAGGGAGAGGCGTGTGGAGTGGGAGAGGGAGAGGGAGAGGGAGAGGCGTGTGGAGTGGGAGAGGGAGAGGAGAGGGAAAGCGTGTGGACTGGGAGAGAGGAGAGGGAGAGGGAGAGGCGTGTGGACTGGGAGAGGGAGAGGGAGAGGGAGAGGCGTGTGGACTGGGAGAGGGAGAGGGAGAGGGAGAGGCGTGTGGACTGGGAGAGGGAGAGGAGAGGGAGAGGCGTGTGGACTGGGAGAGGGAGAGGGAGAGGGAGAGGCGTGTGGACTGGGAGAGGGAGAGGGAGAGGGAGAGGCGTGTGAACTGGGGAGAGGGAAGAGGGAAAGGGAGAAAGCGTGTGGACTGGGAGAGGGAGAGGGAGAGGGAGAGGCGTGTGGACTGGGAGAGGGAGAGGGAGAGGGAGAGGCGTGTGGACTGGGAGAGGGAGAGGGAGAGGGAGAGGCGTGTGGACTGGGAGAGGGAGAGGGAGAGGGAGAGGCGTGTGGACTGGGAGAGGGAGAGGGAGAGGGAGAGGCGTGTGGAGTGGGAGAGGGAGAGGGAGAGAGCGTGTGGACTGGGAAAGGGAGAGGGAGAGGAGAGGCGTGTGGAGTGGGAGAGGGAGAGGGAGAGGCGTGTGGAGTGGGAGAGGGAGAGGGAGAGGCGTGTGGAGTGGGAGAGGGAGAGGGAGAGGCGTGTGGAGTGGGAGAGGGAGAGGGAGAGGCGTGTGGAGTGGGAGAGGGAGAGGGAGAGGCGTGTGGAGTGGGAGAGGGAGAGGGAGAGGGAGAGGCGTGTGGAGTGGGAGAGGGAGAGGGAGAGGGAGAGGCGTGTGGAGTGGGAGAGGGAGAGGGAGAGGCGTGTGGAGTGGGAGAGGGAGAGGGAGAGGGAGAGGCGTGTGGAGTGGGAGAGGGAGAGGGAGAGGGAGAGGCGTGTGGAGTGGGAGAGGCGTGTGGAGTGGGAGAGGCGTGTGGAGTGGGAGAGGCGTGTGGAGTGGGAGAGTCGTGTGGAGTGGGAGAGGCGTGTGGAGTGGGAGAGGCGTGTGGAGTGGGAGAGGGAGAGGCGTGTGGAGTGGGAGAGGGAGAGGGAGAGGCGTGTGGAGTGGGAGAGGGAGAGGGAGAGGGAGAGGCGTGTGGAGTGGGAGAGGGAGAGGCGTGTGGAGTGGGAAGAGGGAGAGAGAAGCGTGTGGAGTGGGAGAGGGAGAGGGAGAGGGAGAGGCGTGTGGAGTGGGAGAGGGAGAGGGAGAGGAGTGTGGAGTGGGAGTGGGAGAGGGAGAGGCGTGTGGAGTGGGAGTGGGAGAGGGAGAGGCGTGTGGAGTGGGAGAGGCGTGTGGAGTGGGAGAGGCGTGTGGAGTGGGAGAGGCGTGTGGAGGAAAGCGTGTGGAGGTGGCCAGAGAGGGAGAGGCGTGTGGAGTGGGGAGAGGGAGAGGCGTGGAGTGAGAAAGAGAGGGGGAGGCGTGTGGAGTGGGAGAGGGAGAGGGAGAGTCGTGTGGAGTGGGAGAGGCGTGTGGAGTGGGAGAGGCGTGTGGAGTGGGAGAGGGAGAGGCGTGTGGAGTGGGAGAGGGAGAGGCGTGTGGAGTGGGAGAGGGAGAGGCGTGTGGAGTGGGAGAGGGAGAGTGTGGAGGGAGAGGGAGAGGGAGAGGCGTGTGGAGTGGGAGAGGGAGAGGGAGAGGGAGAGGCGTGTGGAGTGGGAGAGGGAGAGGCGTGTGGAGTGGGGAGAGGGAGAGGGAGAGGGAGAGGGAGGCGTGTGGAGTGGGAGAGGGAGAGGGAGAGGCGTGTGGAGTGGGAGAGGGAGAGGCGTGTGGAGTGGGAGAGGAGAGGGGAGAGCGTGTGGAGTGGGAGAGGGAGAGGGAGAGAGGCGTGTGGAGAGGGAGAGTGGAGAGGGAGAGGCGTGTGGAGTGGGAGAGGGAGAGGGAGCGTGTGGAGAGGGAGAGGGAGAGGGAGAGAGTGTGGCGTGTGGGAGGGAGAGGGAGAGGGCGTGTGGAGTGGGAGAGAGAGAGGGAGGGGAGAGGCGTGTGGAGTGGGAGAGGGAGAGGGAGAGGGAGAGGCGTGTGGAGTGGGAGAGGGAGAGGGAGAGGGAGAGGCGTGTGTGAGTAGTGGAGAGAGGGAGAGGGAGAGGGAGAGGCGTGTGAGTGGGAGAGGGAGAGGGAGAGGGAGAGGCGTGTGGAGTGGGAGAGGGAGAGGGAGAGAGCGTGTGGAGTAGGGAGAGGGAGAGGGAGAGGGAGAGGCGTGTGGAAGTGGGAGAGGGAGAGGGAGAGGGAGAGGCGTGTGAGTGGGAGAGGGAGAGGGAGAGGGAGAGGCGTGTGGAGTGGGGAGAGGGAGAGGGAGAGGGAGAGGCGTGTGGAGTGGGAGAGGAGAGAGGAGAGGGAGAGGCGTGTGGACTGGGAGAGAGAGGGAGAGGGAGAGGCGTGTGAGTGGGAGAGGGAGAGGGAGAGGAGAGGCGTGTGAGTGGGAAAGAGGGAGAGAGAGGGAGAGGCGTGTGAGAGTGAGGGAGAGGGAGAGGGAGAGGCGTGTGGAGTGGGGAGAGGGAGAGGGAGAGGGAGGCGGTGTGGAGGAGAGAGAAAAGGGAGAGGGAGAGGCGTGTGGAGTGGGAGAGAAAAGGAGAGGGAGAGAGCGTGTGGACTGGGAGAGGGAAAAGGGAGAGGGAGCGTGTGGAGTGGGAGAGGGAGAGGGAGAGGCGTGTGGAGTGGAGAGGCGTGTGGGAGAGGGAGAGGCGTGTGGAGTGGGAGAGGTGAGAGTGGAGAGGGAGAGGCGTGTGGAGTGGGAGAGGAGAGGCGTGTGGAGTGGGAGAGGAGGGAGAGGCGTGTGGAGTGGGAGAGTGGAGTGGGAGGCGTGTGGAGTGGGGAGAGGAGAGGCGTGTGGGAGTGGGAGAGGAGAGGCGTGTGGGTAGAGGTGGGAGAGGAGAGGCGTGTGGAGTGGGAGAGGAGAGGCGTGTGGAGTGGGAGAGAGGAGAGGCGTGTGGAGTGGGAGAGGAGAGGCGTGTGGGAGTGGGAGAGGAGAGGCGTGGAGTGGGAGGGTGTGAGAGGAGAGGCGTGTGGAGTGGGAGAGAGTAGAGAGGCGTGTGGGAGGAGGAGAGGCGTGTGGAGTGGGAGAGGAGAGGCGTGTGGAGGGGAGAGGAGAGGCGTGTGGAGTGGGAGAGGAGGCGTGTGGAGTGGGAGAGGAGAGGCGTGTGGAGTGGGAGAGGAGAGGCGTGTGGAGTGGGAGAGGAGAGGCGTGTGGAGTGGGAGAGGAGAGGCGTGTGGAGTGGGAGAGGAGAGGCGTGTGGAGTGGGAGAGGAGAGGCGTGTGCAGTGGGAGAGGAGAGGCGGTGTGGAGGTGGAGAGAGAGAGGCGTGTGGAGTGGGAGAGGAGAGGCGTGTGGAGTGGGAGAGAGAGAGGCGTGTGGAGTGGGGAGAGGAGAGGCGTGTGGAGTGGGAGAGGAGAGGGCGTGTGGAGTGGGAGAGGAGAGGCGTGTGGAGTGGGGAGAGAGGAGAGGGCGTGTGGGAGTGGGAGAGGAGAGGCGTGTGGAGTGGGAGAGGAGAGGCGTGTGGAGTGGGAGAGGAGAGAGGCGTGTGGAGTGGGAGAGGAGAGGCGTGTGGAGAGGAGGCGTGGGAGAGGAGAGGCGTGTGGAAGTGGGAGAGGAGAGGCGTGTGGAGTGGGAGAGGAGAGGCGTGTGGAGTGGGAGAGGAGAGGCGTGCGTGGGAGAGAGGCGTGTGGAAGGAGAGGAGAGGCGTGTGGAGTGGGAGAGGAGGCGTGTGGAGTGGGAGAGGAGAGGCGTGTGGACTGGGAGAGGAGAGGCGTGTGGAGTGGGAGAGGAGAGAGGGGCGTGTGGAGAGGGAGAGGCGTGTGGACTGGGAGAGAGGGAGAGGGAGAGGGAGAGGCGTGTGGACTGGGAGAGGGAGAGGGAGAGGGAGAGGCGTGTGGACTGGGAGAGGGAGAGGGAGAGGGAGAGGCGTGTGGACTGGGAGAGGGAGAGGAGAGGGAGAGGCGTGTGGACTGGGAGAGGGAGAGGGAGAGGCGTGTGGACTGGGAGAGGGAGAGGGAGAGGGAGAGGGCGTGTGGACTGGGAGAGGGAGAGGGAGAGGGAGAGGCGTGTGGACTGGGAGAGGGAGAGGGAGAGGGAGAGGCGTGGTGGACTGGGAGAGGGAGAGAGGGAGAGGGAGAGGCGTGTGGACTGGGAGAGAGGGAGAGGGAGAGGGAGAGGCGTGTGGACTGGGAGAGGGAGAGGGAGAGGGAGAGGCGTGTGGACTGGGAGAGGGAGAGGGAGAGGGAGAGGGAGAGGCGTGTGGACTGGGAGAGGGAGAGGGAGAGGGAGAGGCGTGTGGAGTGGGGGAGAGGGAGAGGGAGAGGGAGAGGCGTGTGAGTGGGAGAGAGAGAGGAGAGGGAGAGGCGTGTGGAGTGGGAGAGAGAGGAGAGGCGTGGTGGAGTGTGGAGAGGGAGAGGCGTGGGAGTGGGAGAGGCGTGTGGAGTTTGCAGGGAGAGGGAGAGGAGAGAGGCGTGTGGAGTGGGAGAGGGAGTGGAGGAGAGGCGTGTGGAGTGGGAGTGGGAGAGGGAGAGGCGTGGTGGAGTGGGAGAGGGAGAGGGAGAGGCGGTGGAGTATGGACATGATGACATACCGCGATGACATTTAATATTTATCCGCGGTTTATTATTACGACATTTTTTTGATGACATACCATGATGACACGGTGATGATGATACCTGCGATGATACTGCGATGATACCCGCGATGACATTTTGATGACATACCAAGTGAGTGGGATACCCGTGGAGATGATACTATGATGACATACCGGTGATGATACCGCGAGGATACCATGATGAAGATCCGCAAGTGATGATATTTTGATGATACCATGATGATGATGCGATGATGATACCACGCTTGTGATGATGATACTATGATGATGATACCTGCGATGATGATATACCTGCGGATGATGACGCCCGCGATGATGATGATACCTGCGATGATGATACCATGACGACATTTATTCTGATGATACCACCCGCGATGATGATGATACCATGATGATGATGATGATACCCACCCGCGATGATGATGACATGACATTCGCGATTGATGATGATACCAAGTGATTTATTGATGATGATGACACCGCGATGATGATGATGATGATATCACTATGATGATGATGACATGATACGCGATGACATGATACGCGATGATGACATGATGACATGATGATGATGATACCCAGAAATGATGTATGATGATGATGATACCGCGAATGCAGATGATGATGATGGACATCTATGAGGCGATGATGGATGATACCATGGGGAGAGGGAGAGGGAGAGGGAGAGGCGTGTGGAGTGGGAGAGGGAGAGGGAGAGGGAGAGGCGTGTGAGTGGGAGAGGGAGAGGAGAGGGAGAGGCGTGTGGGAGTGGGGAGAGAGGAGAGGGAGAGGGAGAGGGCGTGTGAGAGGGAGAGGGAGAGGGGAGAGGGAGAGGTGCTGTGAGTGGGAGAGGGAGAGGCGAGAGGGAGAGGCGTGTGGAGTGGGAGAGGCGCAGGAGTGAGGAGTCGTGAGAGGGAGAGAGGCGTGTGGACTGGAGAGCCTGGGAGAGGGAGAGGGAGAGGCGTGGTGGACTGGGGAGAGGGAGAGGGAGAGGGGTGTGGAGTGGGAGAGGGAGAGGGAGAGGCGTGTGGGAGTGGGAGAGGGAGAGGGAGAGGCGTGTGGGAGTGGGAGAGGGAGAGGGAGAGGAGTGTGGTGGAGTGGGAGTGGGAGAGGGAGAGGCGTGTGGAGTGGGAGAGGGAGAGGGAGAGGCGTGGTGGGGAGGGGAGAGGGAGAGGGAGAGGCGGTGGACCGGGAGAGGGAGAGTGGGAGAGGGAGAGGGACAGAGGCGTAGGGACTGGGGAGAGGGAGAGGGAGAGGGAGAGGCGTGTGGAGTGGGAGGGAGAGGGAGAGGGAGAGGCGTGTGGAGTGGGAGAGGGGAGATGGGAGAGGCGTGTGGAGTGGGAGGGAGAGTGTGGAGACAGAGAGGGAGAGTGGAGAGGGAGAGGCGTTGTGGACTGGGAGAGGGAGAGGGAGAGGCGTGTGGAGAGGGAGAGGCGTGTGGACTGGGAGAGGGAGAGGAGAGAGGGAGGAGTGCGGCAGGGGAGAGGCGGTGGGAGAGGAGAGGGAGAGGGAGAGGCGTGTGGAGTGGGAGAGGGAGAGGGAGAGGAGGTGGGAGTGGGAGTGGGAGGGAGAGGCGTGTGGAGTGGGAGTGGAGTGGAGAGGGAGAGGCGGTGGAGTGGAGTGGGAGGAGAGGCGTGGTGGAGTGGGAGGGAGAGGGAGAGGCGTGTGGAGTGGGAGAGGGAGAGGGAGAGGCGTGTGGAGGAGAGGGAGAGGAGGCGTGTGGAGTGGG
>NC_140964.1:42370859-42403099 GCF_056783735.1 Eptatretus burgeri | reverse complement strand
GGAGAGGGAGAGGCGTGTGGACTGGGAGAGGGAGAGGGAGAGGGAGAGGCGGTGGGACTGGGAGAGGGAGAGGGAGAGGGAGAGGTGTGGACTGGGAGAGGGAGAGAGAGGGAGAGGGAGAGGCGTGTGGAGTGGAGAGAGGGAGAGGGAGGGAGAGGCGTGGAGTGGGAGAGGGAGAGAGGGAGAGGAGTGTGGACTGGGAGTGGGAGTGGGAGAGGGAGAGGCGTGTGGACTGTGGGAGAGGGAGAGCGTGTGGAGTGCGGAGAGGGAGAGGAGAAGCGTGTGGAGTGGGGGCAGGGAGAGGCGTGTGGAGTGGGAGAGGGTGAGGGAGAGGCGGTGGGAGGGAGAGGGAGTAGAGGGAGAGGCGTGTGGAGTGGGAGGAGGCGTGTGGGAGTGGGAGAGGCGTGTGGAGTGGGAGAGGCGTGTGAGTGGGGAGAGGCGACGTGAGTGGAGGGGAGAGAGCGCAGGGAGTGGGAGAGGCGTGGCAGAGGGAGTGGGAGAGAGAGAGGCGTGTGAGTGAGAGGAGAGGCGTGTGAGGTGGAGAGGGAGAGGCGTGTGGAGGGGAGAGGGAGAGGGAGAGGCGTGTGGGAGTGGGAGAGGAGAGGGAGAGCGTGTGAGAGTGGGAGAGGAGAGGAAGAGGCGGTGTGAGTGGGAGAGGAGAGGCGTGTGCAGTGGAAGGAGAGGGAGAGGCGTGTGAGGAGTGTGGAGTGAGGAGAGGCGTGTGGAGTGGGAGAGGAGAGGCGGTGGGAGTGGGAGAGGAGAGGCGTGTGGAGGGGAGAGGAGAGGCGTGTGAGTGGGAGAGGAGAGGCGGTGTGGAGTGGGAGAGGAGAGGCGTGTGGAGTGGGAGAGGAGAGGCGTGTGGAGGGGAGGAGAGGCGTGTGGAGTGGGAGAGGAGAGAGCGTGTGGAGTGGGAGAGGAGGCGTGTGGGAGTGGGAGAGGGAGAGGCGTGTGAGAGTGGGAGAGGAGAGGGGCGGGTGGGAGTGGGAGAGGAGAGGCGTGTGAGTGGGAGAGGCGTGGGAGAGGAGAGGCGGTGTGAGTGGGAGAGAGGAGAGGCGTGTGGGAGTGGGAGAGGAGAGGCGTGTGGGAGAGGGAGAGGAGAGGCGTGGTGAGAGGGAGAGGGAGAGGCTGTGGGAGGGGAGAGGGAGAGGCGGTGGGAGGGGAGAGGAGAGGCGCAGTGGAGTGGGAGAGGGAGAGGCGTGTGAGTGGAGTGGGAGAGGAGAGGCGTGTGGGAGGGAGGAGAGGCCAGGTGGGAGAGGGAGAGGGAGAGGCGTGCAGAGTGGGAGGGGAGAGGGAGAGGCGTGTGAGGGAGAGGGAGAGGGAGAGGGAGAGGCGTGGTGGGAGGGGAGAGGGAGAGGGAGAGGGAGAGGCGTGTGGGAGTGGGAGAGGGAGAGGGAGAGGGAGAGGCGTGGTGGGACTGGGGAGAGGGAGAGGGATGAGGGAGAGGCGTGTGGGAGTGAGAGGCGCAGAGGGAGAGGCGTGGAGAGAGGCGTGTGGGAGTGGGAGAGGAGGGAGAGGGAGAGGGAGAGGGCGTGTGGGAGTGGGAGAGGGAGAGGAGAGAGGAGAGGCGTGTGGAGTGGGAGTGAGAGAGAGGGAGAGGAGTGTGGAGTGAGGAGTGGGAGAGGGAGAGGCGGTGGGAGGGGAGAGGGAGAGGGAGAGGCGTGGTGGAGTGGGAGAGGGAGAGGGAGAGGCGTGGTGGAGGGAGAGAGGGAGAGGGAGAGGCGTGTGAGTGAGAGGAGAGAGGGAGAGGCGTGTGGAGGGTGGTGGAGAGGGAGAGGCGGTGGAGTGGGAGAGGCGGTGGAGTGGGAGAGGGGAGAGGGAGAGGCGCAGAGTGGGAGAGGAGAGGGAGAGGCGGTGGAGTGGGAGTGGGAGAGGAGAGGCGTGTGGAGTGGGAGGGGAGAGGGAGAGGCGTGTGGAGTGGGAGAGAGAGGCGTGTGGAGAGGGAGAGGCGAGGCGTGGAGGAGAGGGAGAGGAGAGGCGGTGGAGGAGAGGAGAGGGAGAGGCGTGGTGAGGTGGGAGAGGAGAGAGGGAGAGAGCGTGAGTGGAGAGGCGTGGGAGAGGGAGAGGGAGAGGCGTGTGGAAGTGGGAGAGGGAGAGGGAGAGGCGTGTGGAGTGGGAGAGGAGAGGCGTGTGGAGTGGGAGAGGAGAGGCGTGTGGAGTGGGAGAGGAGAGGCGTGTGGAGTGGGAGAGAGAGGCGTGTGGAGTGGGAGAAGGAGAGGCGTGTGGGAGTGGGAGAGGAGAGGCGTGTGGGAGTGGGAGAGGGAGAGGCGTGTGTGGAGAGGGAGAGGAGAGGCGTGTGGGAGTGGGAGAGGAGAGGCGTGGTGGAGAGGGAGAGGAGAGGCGGTGTGGAGTGGGAGAGAGGAGAGGCGGTGTGGAGTGGGAGAGGAGAGGCGTGTGGGAGGGAGAGGAGAGGCGTGTGGGAGGGGGAGAGGAGAGGCGTGTGGAGTGGGGAGAGGAGAGGCGTGTGGAGTGGGAGAGGAGAGGCGTGGTGGGAGTGGGAGAGGGAGAGAGGCGTGTGGAGTGGGAGAGGAGAGGCGTGTGGAGTGGGAGAGGAGAGGCGTGTGGAGTGGGAGAGGGAGAGGCGTGTGAGTGGGAGAGGAGAGGCGGTGGGAGGGAGAGAGAGGCGTGTGGGAGGGAGAGGGAGAGGTCGTGGAGTGGGAGAGGAGAGGCGTGTGGACTGGGAGAGAGGGAGAGGCGTGTGGACTGGGAGAGGGAGAGGGAGAAGGCGTGTGGACTGGGAGAAGGGAGAGGGAGAGAAAGAGTGTGGAACTGGAGGAGAGGGAGAGGGAGAGAGAGGCGTGGGAAAGTGGAGAGAGAGAGAGGGAGAGGAGAGGCGTGGTGGGTGGGAGAGGGAGAGGGAGAGGAGTGTGGGAGGAGTGGGAGTGGGAGAAAGAAAGGCGCAGAGGTGGGGAGTGGGAGAGGGAGAGTATGGGAGTGGGAGTGAGTGGAGAGGCGTGTGGGAGGGAGTGGAGAGAGAGGAGAGGAAGAGGCGTGTGGAGGGAGAGAGAGAAAGAGAGGGAGAGGCGGTGGAGTGGGAGAGGGAGAGGGAGAGGGAGAGGCGTGTGGAGTGGGAGAGGGAGAGGGAGAGGCGTGTGAGTGGGAGAGGGAGAGGGAGAGGGAGAGGCGGTGTGGAGAGGAGAGGGAGAGGCGTGTGGAGGGAGAGGGAGAGGCGTGTGGAGGGGGAGAGGGAGAGAGGCGTGTGGAGTGGGAGGAGGGAGAGGCGGTGGGAGTGGGAGAGGGAGAGGGAGAGGGAGAGGCGTGGTGGAGTGGGAGGGAGAGGGAGAGGGAGAGGCGTGTGGAGTGGGAGAGGGAGAGGGAGAGGGGAGAGGCGTGTGGAGGGGAGAGGGAGAGGAGAGGGA
Source organism: Eptatretus burgeri (assembly GCF_056783735.1). Lineage (NCBI taxonomy): Eukaryota > Metazoa > Chordata > Myxini > Myxiniformes > Myxinidae > Eptatretus > Eptatretus burgeri. The sequence goes on along the minus strand of NC_140964.1, from coordinate 42,399,743 downwards.
GAGGCGGTGGAGGGGAGAGGGAGAGGGAGAGGGAGAGGCGGTGTGGAGTGGGGAGAGGGAGAGTAGAGGCGTGTGGAGTGGGAGAGAGAAGGCAGGAGAGGCGTGTGGAAGAGGGAGAGGGAGAGGAGAAGAGCGTGTGGGAGTGGGAGAGAGAGGAGAGGGAGAGGGAGAGGCGCAGGGAGTGGGAGAGGAGAGGGAGAGGGAGAGGCGTGTGGAAGTGAGAGAGGGAGAGGGAGAGGGGGGAGGCGTGTGAGCTGAGGGAGAGGGAGAGGCGGAGGGAGAGGGAGAGGGAGAGGGAGAGGGAGAGGAAAGGCGTGGGGGAGTGGGAGAGGGAGAGGCGTGTGAGTGGGAGAGGGAGAGGCGTGTGAGTGGGAGAGAGGAGAGAGGGAGAGGGAGAGGCGTGGTGGACTGGGAGAGGGAGAGGGGAGAGGGAGAGGCGTGTGGACTGGGAGAGAGGGAGAGGGAGAGGGAGAGGCGTGTGGGACTGGGAGAGGGAGAGGGAGAGGGAGAGGCGTGTGGACTGGGAGAGGGAGAGGGAGAGGGAGAGGCGTGTGGACTGGGAGAGGGAGAGGGAGAGGGAGAGGCGTGGACTGGGAGAGGCGTGTGGAGAGGGAGAGGGAGAGGCGTGTGGACTGGGAGAGGGAGAGGAGAGAGAGGCGTGTGGACCGGGAGAGGGAGAGGGGAGAGGGAGAGGCGGTGGACTGGGAGAGGGAGAGGGAGAGGGAGAGGGAGAGGCGTGTGGACTGGGAGAGGGAGAGAGAGGGAGAGGCGTGTGGACTGGGAGAGGGAGAGGGAGAGGGAGAGGCGTGTGGACTGGGAGAGGGAGAGGAGAGGGAGAGGCGTGTGGACTGGGAGAGGGGAGAGGGAGAGGCGTAGGAGTGAGGAGAGGGAGAGGGAGAGGGAGAGGCGTGTGGAGTGGGAGAGGGAGAGGGAGAGGAGTGTGGAGTGGAGGAGGGAGAGCGGTGAGAGGCGTGTGGGAGTGGGAGAGGAAGAGAGGCGTGTGGAGTGGGAGTGGGAGAGGGAGAGGCGTGTGAGAGTGGGAGGGAGAGGGAGAGGCGTGTGAGGAGAGGGAGAGGGAGAGGCGTGTGGAGTGGGAGAGGAGAGGGAGAGGCGGTGAGAGGGAGAGGGAGAGGAGAGGCGTGTGGGAGTGGGAGAGGGAGAGGGAGAGGCGGAGTGGGAGAGGGAGAGGGAGAGGCGTGTGAGTGGGAGAGGGAGAGGGAGAGGCGTGTGGAGGGGAGAGGGAGAGGGAGAGGCGTGCGTGGGAGTGGGAGAGGGAGAGGGAGAGGAGAGGCGTGTGGAGTGGGAGGGAGAGGAGAGGGAGAGGCGTGTGGAGTGGGAGAGGCGTGTGGGAGTGGGAGAGGCGTGTGGGAGTGGGAGAGGCGTGGTGAGTGGGAGAGGCGTGGTGGAGTGAGAGGCGAGGGAGTGGGGAGAGGCGTGTGGAGTGGGAGAGGCGTGGTGGGAGTGGAGAGGCGTAGTAGAGGGGGAGGCGTGTGGGAGTGGGAGAGGGAGAGGGAGAGGAGAGGGAGAGGACTGGGAGAGGGAGAGGGAGAGGGAGAGGCGTGTGGGAGTGGGAGAGAGGGAGAGGCGTAGAGTGGGAGGGGAGAGGCGTGTGGGAGGGGAGAGGGAGAGGCGTGTGAGTGGGAGAGGGAGAGGCGTGTGGGAGTGGGAGAGGGAGAGGCGTGTGAGTGGGAGGGAGAGGCGTGTGGAGGGAGAGGGAGAGGGCGTAGGAGTGGGAGAGGAGAAAGGCAGGAGGGGAGAGGGAGAGGCGTGTGGAGGGAGAGGGAGAGGGAGAGGGAGAGGCGTGTGGACTGGGAGAGGAGAGGAGAGAGGGAGAGGCGCAGACTGGGAGAGGGAGGAGAGGGAGAGAGGCTGCAGAGGCGTGTGGAGGAGAGGGAGAGGGAGAGGGAGAGGCGTGTACGAGTGGAGGAGAGGGAGAGGGAGAGGGAGAGGCGTGTGGCGTGTGGAGGAGAGGGAGAGGAGAGGGAGAGGCTGCATGGGTGGAGGGAGAGGGAGAGGGGAGAGGGAGAGGCGTGGCGGTGGGAGGGAGAGGGAGAGGGAGAGGGAGAGGCGTGTGAGTGAGAGGGAGAGGAGAGGGAGAGGGAGAGGGAGAGGGGTGTGGAGGGGAGGGAGAGGGAGAGGGAGAGGCGGTGTGGGAGTGGGAGAGGGAGAGGGGTGTGGAGTGGGAGAGGGAGAGGTGTGAGGGAGAGGGAGAGGGGTGTGGGAGTGGGGAGAGAGGGAGAGGCGTGTGGAGGGAGAGGGAGAGGGGTGTGGAGTGGGAGAGGGAGAGAGGCGTGTGGAGTGGGAGAGGGAGAGGTGTGGAGTGGGAGAGGGAGAGGAGAGAGAGCGTGAGAGTGGGAGAGGGCGAGACTCCGTCCCCCCCCCCCCCCCCCCCCCCCCCCCCCCCCCCCCCCCCCCCCCCCCCCTCCGCTCCGTGTGGAGGAGAGGGAGAGGGAGAGGCGTGTGAAGTGGGAGAGAGGGAGAGGGAGAGGGAGAGGGAGAGGGAAGAGGCGTGTGGGAGAGGGAGAGGGAGAGGGAGAGGGAGAGGCGTGTGAGTGGGAGAGGGAGAGGGAGAGGGAGAAAAGTTATCTCGATCAGAAAAGGCGGTGGAGTGGGAGAGGCGAGAGGAGAGGAGGCGTGTGAGAGGAGCATGAGAGAAGGCGGAGAGGGATGAGAGGCGTGGTGGGAGAGGGAGAGCTATCATCGGGAGAGGGAGAGGGAGAGGCGTGTAAGGGAGAGGGAGAGGGAGAGGAGAGGCGTGAGTGGGAGAGGGAGAGGGAGAGGGAGAGGCGTAGATATTTCATTGGGACTGGGAGAGGGAGAGGGAGAGGCGTGTGGACATGGGAGAGGGGAGAGGGATCTCATCGGGGTGTGACATTGGAGGGGAGAGGGATGAGGATGAGAGGCGTGTCAGGGAGGATGAGAGGGAGAGGGAGAGGCAGTGTGGAGTGGGAGAGGGAGAGGGATGAGAGTGTGAGGAGTGGGAGAGGAGAGGCGTGTGGAGTGGGAGTGAGAGGGAGAGGCGGTGGAGTGGGAGAGGGAGAGGGAGAGGCGTGTGGAGGGAGAGGGAGAGGGAGAGGCGGTGTGAGTGGGAGAGGGAGAGGGAGAGGCGTGTGGAGGGGAGAGGAGAGGGAGAGGGAGAGGCGTGTGGAGGGAGAGGGAGAGGGAGAGGGAGAGGCGTGTGAGAGTGAGAGGGAGAGGGAAGAGGGAGAGGGAGAGGCGGTGGGCGGGAGAGGGAGAGGAGAGGGAGAGGGAGAGGCGAGAGGGGAGAGGGAGAGGGAGAGGGAGAGGGAGAGGCGTGTGGAGTGGGAGAGGGAGAGGGAGAGGGAGAGGGAGAGGCGTGTGGAGGGAGAGGGAGAGGGAGAGGGAGAGGGAGAGGCGCAGGGGAGGGGAGAGAGGGAGAGGGAGAGGGGAGAGGGAGAGGCGGTGGGAGTGGGAGAGGGAGAGGGGAGAGGGAGAGGGAGAGGCGCAGGGAGGGGAGAGGGAGAGGGGAGAGGGAGAGGCGAGAGGAGAGAGGGAGAGGGAGGAGGGAGAGGGAGAGGCGGTGGGAGTGGGAGAGGGAGAGGGAGAGGGAGAGGCGCAGGAGTGTGGAGAGGGAGAGGGAGAGGCGTAGAGAGGGAGAGGCGTGTGGAGTGGGAGAGGAGAGAAGCATGGGGAGAGGGAGAGGCGGAGAGTGGGAGAGGCATGTGAGGGAGAGGGAGAGGGAGAGGGAGAGGGAAATCGAGGCGTGTGGGAGGAGAGGGAGAGGGAGAGGGAGAGGGAGAGGCGTGTGGAGTGGGAGAGGGAGAGGGAGAGGGAGAGGGAGAGGCGTGTGGAGTGGGAGAGGGAGAGAGAGGGAGAGGGAGAGGCGGTGGGAGTGGGAGAGGGAGAGGGAGAGGGAGAGGGAGAGGCGGTGGGAGGGAGAGAGGGAGAGGGAGAGGGAGAGGGAGAGGCGGTGGAGTGGGAGAGGGAGAGGGAGAGGGAGAGGCGTGTGGGAGTGAGAGGGAGAGGGAGAGGGAGAGGGAGAGGCGCAGAGTGGGAGAGTGAGTGGGAGAGTGAGTGGGAGAGTGAGTGTGAGTGGGAGAGGGAGAGGGAGAGAGAGAGAGGCGTGTGAGGGAGAGGGAGAGGGAGAGGGAGAAGGTGGTGGAGGGAGAGGGAGAGGGAGAGGGAGAGGCGTGGTGGAGTGAGAGGGAGAGGGAGAGGGAGAGGCGTGTGGAGAGGGAGAGGGAGAGGGAGAGGGAGAGGCGTGTGGAGTGGGAGAGGGAGAGGAGAGGGAGAGGCGTGTGGAGTGGGAGAGGGAGAGGGAGAGGAGAGGCGTGTGGAGTGGGAGAGGGAGAGGGAGAGGAGAGGCGTGTGGAGGAGAGGGAGAGGGAGAGGGAGAGGCGTGGGGAGAGGGAGAGGGAGAGGCGTGGTGGAGTGGGAGAGGGAGAGGGAGGGAGAGGCGTGTGGAGGGAGAGGGAGAGGGAGAGGGAGAGGGAGAGGAGAGAGGGAGAGGCGGAGGAGAGGGAGAGGGAGAGGGAGAGGAGAGGCGTGTGGAGTGGGAGAGGGAGAGTGGAGAGGGAGAGGGAGAGGCGTGGTGGGAGGGAGAGGGAGAGGGAGAGAGAGGGAGAGGGAGAGGCGTGTGAGTGGGAGAGAGAGAGGGAGAGGAGAGGGAGAGGCGTGTGAGTGGGAGAGGGAGAGGAGAGAGGAGAGAGGGAGAGGGGCGTGTGAGGAGAGAGAGGGAGAGGGAGAGGGAGAGGCGCAGGAGTGGGAGAGGGAGAGGGAGAGGGAGAGGGAGAGGCGTTGTGAGAGTGGGAGAGGGAGAGGGAGAGGGAGAGGGAGAGGCGCAGGAGTGGGAGAGGGAGAGGGAGAGAGGGAGAGGGAGAGCGTGTGAGAGTGGGAGAGGGAGAGGGAGAGGGAGAGGAGAGGAGAGGCGTGGAGTGGGAGAGGGAGAGGGAGGGAGAGGCGGTGGGAGGGAGAGGGAGAGAGGGAGAGGGAGAGTGGGAGAGGCGTGTGGGAGAGGGAGAGGGAGAGGGGAGAGGCGTGTGGAGGGAGAGGGAGAGGGAGAGGGAGAGGGAGAGGCGTGTGGGAGGGAGAGGGAGAGGGAGAGGGAGAGGGAGAGGCGTGTGGAGTGGGAGAGGGAGAGAGAGAGGGAGAGTGGAGAGGGAGAGGGAGAGGAGAGGCGGTGGGAGGGAGAGGGAGAGGGAGAGGGAGAGGGAGAGGCGTGTGAGTGGGAGAGGGAGAGGGAGAGAGGAGAGAGGGAGAGGTGTGGAGTGGGAGAGAGGGAGAGGGAGAGGGAGAGGAGAGGCGGTGGGAGGGAGAGGGAGAGGGAGAGGGAGAGGCGTGGAGTGGGAGAGGGAGAGGGAGAGGGAGAGGAGAGGCGTGGTAGGAGTGGGAGAGGGAGAGGGAGAGGGAGAGAGGAGGCGGTGGGAGTGGGAGAGGGAGAGGGAGAGGGAGAGGGAGAGGCGTGGTGGAGTGGGAGAGGGAGAGGAGAGGGAGGGAGAGGCGAGTGGAGGAGGGAGAGGGGAGAGGGAGAGGCGGTGAGTGGGAGAGGAGAGGGAGAGGGAGAGGCGTGTGGAGGAGAGGGAGAGGAGAGGGAGAGCGTGTGAGAGTGGGAGAGAGGGAGAGGGAGAGGGAGAGGCGTGTGGAGTGGGAGAGAGGGAGAGGGAGAGGGAGAGGCGTGTGAGTGGGGAGAGGGAGAGGGAGAGAGGGAGAGGCGTGTGGAGTGGGAGAGGGAGAGGGAGAGGGGAGAGGCGTGTGAGTGGGAGAGGGAGAGGGAGAGGGAGAGGCGTGTGGAGTGGGAGAGGGAGAGGGAGAGGGAGAGGCGCAGGGAGTGGGAGAGAGGGAGAGGGGAGAGGAGAGGCGTGTGAGGGGAGAGAGGGAGAGGGAGAGGGAGAGGCGTGTGAGTGGGAGAGGGAGAGGGAGAGAGGGAGAGGCGTGTGGGAGTGGGAGAGGGAGAGGGAGAGGGAGAGGCGTGAGGAGAGGGAGAGGGAGAGGGAGGCGTGTGGGAGTGGGAGAGGGTGAGAGAGGGAGAGGCGTGTGAGGAGAGGGAGAGGGAGAGGGAGAGGCGTGTGGAGTGGGAGAGGGAGAGGAGAGGGAGAGGCGTGTGGACTGGGAGAGGGAGAGGGAGAGGGAGAGGCGTGGACTGGGAGAGGGAGAGGGAGAGGCGTGGTGGAGTGGGAGAGGGAGAGGCGTGTGGAGTGGGAGTGGGAGAGGGAGAGGCGTGTGGAGTGGGAGAGAGGGAGAGGGAGAGGCGTGTGGGAGGGAGAGGGAGAGGCGAGGAGGGAGAGGCGTGTGGAGTGGGAGAGGCGTGTGAGTGGGAGAGGCGGTGGAGGAGAGGCGTGTGGGAGAGGGAGAGAGGGAGAGAGGCGTGGTGGAGAGGGAGAGGGAGAGGCGTGTGGAGAGGAGAGGGAGAGGCGTGGTGGAGAGGGAGAGGGAGAGGCGGTGGAGAGGGAGAGGGAGAGGCGTGTGGAGAGGGAGAGGGAGAGGCGGTGGAGAGGGGAGAGGAGAGGCTGGGTGGGAGAGAGGAGGGAGAGAGCGTGAGAGAGGGAGAGGGAGAGTGGGCGTGCAGGAGAGGGAGAGAGGAGAGGCAGTGGGAGAGGGAGAGGGAGAGGCGTGTGGAGAGGGAGAGGGAGAGGCGGTGGAGAGGGAGAGGGAGAGGCGTGTGGAGAGGGAGAGAGGGAGAGGCGTGGTGGAGAGGGAGAGGGAGAGGCGTGTGGAGAGGGAGAGGGAGAGGCATGTGGAGAGGAGAGAGGGAGAGGGAGAGGCGTGTGGAGAGGGAGAGGGAGAGGGAGAGGCGGTGTGGAGAGGGAGAGGGAGAGGGAGAGAGGCGGTGGAGAGGGAGAGGGAGAGGGAGAGGCGGTGGAGAGGGGAGAGGGAGAGGGAGAGGCGCAGGGAGAGGGAGAGGGAGAGGGAGAGGCGTGTGGAGAGAGAGGGAGAGGGAGAGAGAGGCGTGTGGAGAGGGGAGAGGGAGAGGGAGAGGCGGTGGAGAGGGGAGAGAGGGAGAGGGAGAGGCGTGTGGAGAGAGAGGGAGAGGCGTGTGGAGAGGGAGAGGGAGAGGCGTGTGGGAGAGGGAGAGGGAGAGGCGGTGGGAGAGGGAGAGGGAGAGGCGTGTGGAGGGAGAGGGAGAGGGGAGAGTGGAGAGGGAGAGGCGGTGAGGAGAGTGGAGAGGGAGAGGGAGAGGCGTGTGGAGAGGGGAGAGGCGTGTGGAGAGGGAGAGGCGGTGGAGAGGGAGAGGGAGAGGCGGTGGAGTGGGAGAGAGGGAGAGGGAGAGGGAGAGGCGTGTGAGGGGAGAGGGAGAGGGAGAGGGAGAGGCGTGTGGGAGGGGAGAGGGAGAGGGAGAGGGAGAGGCGTGTGGGAGTGAGAGGAGAGGGAGAGGGAGAGGCGTGTGGAGTGGGAGAGGGAGAGGGGAGGGAGAGGGAGAGGCGTGTGAGGGAGAGGGAGAGGGAGAGGAGAGGCGGTGGAGGGAGAGTGGAGAGGGAGAGGGAGAGAGGGAGAGGCGTGTGGAGTGGGAGAGGGAGAGGGAGAGGGAGAGGGAGAGGCGTGTGGAGTGGGAGGGAGAGGGAGAGGGAGAGGGAGAGGGGTGTGGGAGGGGGAGAGGGAGAGGAGAGGGAGAGGGAGAGGCGGTGGAGTGGGAGAGGGAGAGAGGAGAGGAGAGGGAGAGGCGTGTGGAGAGGAGAGGAGAGGCGTGGTGGAGTGGGAGAGGGAGAGGGAGAGGGAGAGAGGGAGAGGCGTGTGGAGGAGAGAGGAGAGGGAGAGGGAGAGGGAGAGGCGGTGTGGAGGGGAGAGGGAGAGGGAGAGGCGTGGAGTGGGAGAGGAGAGGGAGAGGGAGAGGGAGAGGCGTGGTGGAGTGAGAGGGAGAGGAGGGAGAGGGGAGAGGCGTGTGAGTGGGAGAGGGAGAGGGAGAGGGAGAGGGAGAGGCGTGTGGAGGGAGGAGGGAGTGTGGAGAGGGGAGAGGGAGAGGGAGAGGGAGAGGCGGTGGGAAGTGGGAGAGAGGGAGAGGGAGAGGGAGAGGGAGAGGCGTGTGGAGTGGGAGAGGGAGAGGGAGAGGGAGAGGGAGAGGCGTGTGGAGTGGGAGAGAGGGAGAGGGAGAGGGAGAGCGGCAGGGGAGTGGGAAGAGGGAGAGGGAGAGGGAGAGGCGTGTGGGAGTGGGAGAGGGAGAGGGAGAGGGAGAGGCGGTGGGAGTGGAGAGAGAGGAGAGGGAGAGGGAGAGGCGTGTGGAGTGGGAGAGGGAGAGGGAGAGGGAGAGGGCGTGTGGGAGGGGAGAGGGAGAGGGAGAGGGAGAGGCGTGTGAGAGATTAGGGGAGAGAGGAGAGGGAGAGGGAGAGAGGCGTGTGGAGGGAGAGGGAGAGAGGGAGAGGCGAGAGGCGCCATTTAGGGAGTGCGGAGAGGGAGAGGGAGAGGGAGAGGCGGTGGGAGGAGAGGGAGAGGGAGAGGGAGAGGCGTGTGGAGTGGGAGAGGGAGAAAGAGAGAGGGAGAGGCGTGCCATGGAGGAGGAGGGATGAGGAGAGGAGAGGGATTACTTTACGTCTTCATTTATTACTTACTGAGCGTGTGGAGGAGAGGGAGAGGAGAGGAGAGGCGTGTGGAGGAGGGAGAGGGAGAGGGAGGAGAGGCTGTGGAAGGAGAGAAAGGAGAGGGAGAAAGGGAGAGGGAGAGGCGTGGAGTGGGAGAGGGAGAGGGAGAGAGAGGAGAGGCGTGGTGGAGGGGAGAGGGAGAGGGCTAAGAGGCGCCACTGTGGAGTGGGAGAGAGGGAGAGGGAGAGGGCGTGGTGGGAGTGGGAGTAGGGAGAGGGAGAGGGAGAGGGAGAGGCGTTTAAGTGGAGGGAGAGGGAGAGGGAAGAGGGAGAGGGAGAGGCGGTGGAGGGAAAGAGGGAGACTTAATAGGGAGTAGGGGAGAGGGAGAGGCGTGTGGAGGGAGAGGGAGAGGGAGAGGGAGAGGGAGAGGCGTACGTGGGAGGGAGAGGGAGAAGGGAGAGGGAGAGGGAGAGGGAGAGCGGTGAGGGGAGAGGGAGAGGGAGAGTGGACTTACTAGAGAGGGAGAGGCGGTGGGAGGGAGAGGGCCATTTACTATCATTTAAGAGGGATCCGCCAGGGAGAGGGAGAGGCGTGTGGAAGTGGGAGAGGGAGAGGGAGAAAAATTTAACAAGAAATACTTAATACTAATACTATCTTCGCCATTTGGGAGAGGGAGAGGCGTGTGGGAGGGAGAGGGAGAGGGAGAGCGTGTGGGTAGAGGGAGGGAAGGCGTGAGTGGGAGAGGAGAGAGGGAGAGGGAGAGGGAGAGGCGTGGAGTGGAGAGAGGGAGGGAGAGGGAGAGGCGTGTGGGAGTGGGAGAGAGGGCCAGAGGGAGAGGGAGAGGCGGTGGGAGTGGGAGAAGGGAAGAGGGAGAAAGGCGTGTGAGTGGGAGAGAGGGAGAGGGAGAAAGGGAAGAGGGAGAGGCGTGTGGAGTGGGAGAGAGAAAGGGAAGCGTGTGTGAGTAGAGAAGGGAGAGGAGAGAAAGCGTGTGGAAGTGGGAGAGGAGAGGGAGAGGGAGAGGCGTGTGGAGTGGGAGAGGGAGAGGGAGAGGAGAGAGCGTGTGGAGGTGGGAGAGGGAGAGGAGAGGGAAGAGGCGTGTGGAGGGGAGAGAGGGAGAGGGAGAGGCTGTAGGAGTGAGGGAGAGAGGAGAGGAGAGGCGTGTGGAGGAGAGGAGAGGGAGAGGAGAGGCCAGGAGTGGAGAGGGAGAGGGAGAGGAGAGGCGTGTGGAGAGGAGAGGAGAGAGGCGTGTGGAGGAGAGGGAGAGGGAGAGGGAGAGGCGTGTGTGGAGTGGGAGGGACGTGAGAGAGGGAGAAGGGGGAGAGGGACCCGACATGGAGTGGGAGAAGGGAGAGGGAGAGGAGAAGGGAATAGAGGCGTGTGTGGGAGTGGGAGAAAGGGAGAGGGAGAGGGAGAGGCGTGTGGAGTGGGGAGAGGGAGAGAGGGAGAAGGGAGAGGGCGTGTGGAGGGAGAGGGAGAGGGAGAGGGAGAGGCGTGTGGGAGGGGAGAAGGGAGAGGGAGAGGGAGAGGCGCAGGGAGTGGGAGAGCGGGAGGGAGAGGGAGAGGCGCAGAGTGGGGAGAGGAGAGGGAGAGGGAGAAGGCGTGTGGGAGTGGGAGAAGGGAGAGGGAGAGGAGAGAGGCGGTGTGAGGTGGGAGAGAGAAGGAGGGAGAGGGAAAGGAAGGCGTGTGGAGTGGGAGAGAGGAGAGGGAGAGGGAGAGGCGGTGGAGGAGTGGGAAAGGGAGAGGGAGAGGCGCAGTGGAGTGGGAGAGGGAGAGGGAGAGGGAGAAGGGAGAGGGAGAGGCGATGTGGAGTGGGAGAGGGAGAGGGAGAGGTGGAGAGGCGTGTGGAGTGGGAGAGGGAGAAAGGGAGAGGGAGAGTATGGTGTGGAGTGGGGAGAGGGAGAGGGAGAGGGAGAGGCGTGTGGAGTGGGAGAGGGAGAGGGAGAGGGAGAGGCGTGTGAGTGGGAGAGGGAGAGGAGAGGGAGAGGCGTGTGGAGTGGGAGAGGGAGAGGGAGAGGGAGAGGCGTGTGGAGTGGGAGAGGGAGAGGGAGAGGGAGAGGCGTGTGGAGTGGGAGAGGGAGGGAGAGGCGTGTGAGTGGGAGAGGGAGAGGGAGAGGGAGAGGCGTGTGGAGGGGAGAAGGGAGAGGGAGAGAGGCGTGTGAGTGAGAGGGAGAGGGAGAGGGAGAGGCGTGTGGAGTGAGAGGGAGAGGGAGAGGGAGAGTGCAGGGAGGAGAGGGAGAGGGAGAGGGAGAGGCGTGTGGAGTGGGAGAGGGAGAGGGAGAGGGAGAGGCGTGTGGAGGAGAGGGAGAGGGAGAGGGAGAGGCGTGGTGGAGTGGGAGAGGGAGAGGGAGAGGGAGAGGCGTGTGGAGTGGGAGAGGGAGAGGGAGAGGGAGAGGCGTGTGGAGTGGGAGAGGGAGAGGGAGAGGGAGAGGCGTGTGGAGTGGGAGAGGGAGAGAGGAGAGGGAGAGGCGTGTGGAGGAGGGAGAGGGAGAGGGAGAGGCGTGTGAGTGGGAGAGGGGAGAGGGAGAGGGAGAGGCGCAGGAGTGGGAGAGGGAGAGGGAGAGGGAGAGGCGTGTGGGAGTGGGAGAGGGAGAGGGAGAGGGAGAGGCGTGTGGAGTGGGAGAGGGAGAGGGAGAGAGGAGAGGCGTGTTGAGTGGGAGAGGGAGAGAGGCGCAGAGGAGTGGGGAGAGGGAGAGGGAGAGGCGTGTGTGGAGTGAGAGGGAGAGGGAGAGGCGTGTGGAGTGGGAGAGGGAGAGGGAGAGGCGGTGGGAGAGGGAGAGGGAGAGGCGGTGGGAGTGGGAGAGGGAGAGGGAGAGGCGTGTGGAGTGGGAGAGGGAGAGGGAGAGGCGTGTGAGTGGGAGAGAGGGAGAGGGAGAGGCTTGTGGAGTGGGAGAGGGAGAGGGAGAGGCGTGTGGAGTGGGAGAGGCGTGTGGAGTGGGAGAGGGACAGCGGTGGGGTGGGAGATCTAGTCTCCCACCCCACTCCCACACTTTTTATTTGAAAAAAGTAAAATTTTCCAAGTTTTTTTTTTTTTTTCTTTTCTCCAACAGATATTTTTTTTGGGGGGAGGGGGGTTGGAAATCACTTAAAACACCAAGAAATGCAAAAAAAAAAAATTCAAATATTTTTTCAAAATGGCCGCCATAGCGGCCATATTGGACTTTGGCCCAAATCCACAATCTCATGGCATGATCCTTGGACCATACCTAATTCCCCACCAAGTTTCGTTGAAATCCGTCCAGGAGTTTTTCCGTAACACTGTTCACAAACAAACAGACAGGGGTGAAAACAGTAACCTCCGTCCATTTCGATGGCAGAGGTTAAAAATGTTTTCAGTTGTTACAAAGCAGGATAGCCGAGAGGTATGCACACTTGGTTTCAGCTGTCTCGCCTGGGTTTGAATTCTGACCCAGCTATAAACGGTCATCTCAGTGGTTCACAGGCAGGGTTTGATCAGTGTGTGTGCCGTCTCTCGAATGGATGTTAAAAATCTGCCTGACCCCCCCTCTCCCTCTCCCACTCCACACCCCTCTCCCACTCCACACCCCTTTCCCTCTCCCACTCCACACCCCTCTCCCTCTCCCACTCCACACCCCTCTCCCTCTCCCACACCACACCCCTCTCCCTCTCCCACTCCACACCCCATACCCCTCTCCCCACTCCCACCCCATACCCCTCTCCCACTCCCACCCCATACCCCTCTCCCACTCCCCACCCCATACCCCTCTCCCACTCCCACCCCATACCCCTCTCCCACTCCCACTCCCACCCCATACCCCTCTCCCACTCCCCACCCCATACCCTCTCCCACTCCCACCCCATACCCCTCTCCAACTCCCACCCCATACCCCTCTCCCTCTCCCCACTCCCACCCCATACCCTCTCTCCCCTCTCCCACTCCCACCCCATACCCTCTTCCTCTCCCTCCCACCACATACCCTCTCCCTCTCCCACTCCCACCCCATACCCTCTCCCTCTCCCACTCCCACCCCATACCCCCTCTCCCTCTCCCACTCCCACCCCATACCCCTCTCCTCTCTCCACCCTCTCCCACTCCCACCCTCATACCCCTCTCCCACTCCCACCCCATACCCCTCTCCCTCTCTCCCACTCCCACCCCATACCCCTCTCCCTCTCCCACTCCCACCCCATACCCCTCTCCCTCTCCCACCCCATATCCCTCTCCCTCTCACTCCACACCCCATACCCCTCTCCCACTCCACACCCCATACCCCTTCTCCCACTCCACACCCCATACCCCTCTCCCACTCCACACCCCATACCCCTCTCCCACTCCACACCCCATACCCTCTCCCACTCCACACCCCATACCCCTCTCCCACTCCACACCCCTACCCTCTACACCCACACCTCCACTCCACACCCCATACCCCTCTCCCACTCCACACCCCATACCCCTCTCCCACTCCACACCCCATACCCCTCTCCCACTCCACACCCCATACCCCTCTCTCCCACTCCACACCCCATACCCCTCTCCCACTCCACACCCCATACCCCTCTCCCACTCCACACCCCATACCCTCTCCCACTCCACACCCCATACCCCTCTCCCACTCCACACCCCATACCCCTCTCCCACTCCACACCCCATACCCCTCTCCCACTCCACACCCCATACCCCTCTCCCACTCCACACCCCATACCCCTCTCCCACTCCACACCCCATACCCCTCTCCCACTCCACACCCCATACCCTCTCCCACTCCACACCCCATACCCTCTCCCACTCCACACCCCATACCCCTCTCCCACTCCACACCCCATACCCCCTCTCCCACTCCACACCCCATACCCCTCTCCCACTCCACACCCCATACCCTCTCCCACTCCACACCCCATACCCTCTCCCACCCCCACCCCATACCCTCTCCCACCCACACCCCTCTCCCTCTCCCACTCCACACCCCTCTCCCTCTCCCACTCCACACCCCTCTCCCTCTCCACACCCCTCTCCCTCTCCCACTCCACACCCCTCTCCCTCTCCCACTCCACACCCCTCCCTCTCCCACTCCACACTCTCCCCTCTCCCACTCCCACTCCACACCCTCCCCCTCTCCCACTCCCACCCCGTCCCTCCCCTCTCCCACCCCCCCTCTCCCACCCCATACCCCTCTCCCACTCCCACCCCGTACCCCTCTCCCACTCCCACCCCGCACCCCTCTCCCACTCCCACCCCGTACCCCTCTCCCACTCCCACCCCGTACCCCTCTCCCACTCCCACCCCATACCCCTCTCCCACTCCCACCCCATACCCCTCTCCCACTCCCACCCCATACCCCTCTCCCATTCCCACCCCATACCCCTCTCCCACTCCCACCCCATACCCCCTCTCCCTCTCCCTCTCCCACTCCCACCCCATACCCCTCTCCCACTCCCACCCCATACCCCTCTCCCACTCCCACCCCATACCCCTCTCCCACTCCCACCCCATACCCCTCTCCCTCTCCCACTCCACACCCCATACCCCTCTCCCACTCCACACCCCATACCCCTCTCCCACTCCACACCCCATACCCCTCTCCCACTTCACACCCCATACCCCTCTCCCACTCCACACCCCTCTCCCTCTCCCACTCCACACACTTCTCCCTCTCCCTCTCACTCCCACCCTTCTCCCTCTCACTTCCACCCTTCTCCCTCTGTTCTCCACCCCTCCCCCCCTCTGTTAAGGAGACTGCTAAGGACTGACTACCATTTTAGTTTGAATTTGAAACAGCTACTGCAGAGTTTAGCATGTACGAATCCGATTCGGAGTTTGCCAACCGGAGGGGTGCAAAGGTTGCTGCATGTGCAAGCAAGCAGGCAGGGCTTTGCCAAGTAGATAGCCTGGGTTTTAAATTCTCCTGCCTGCTTTTATGTAGAACCCAGCAGTTATAAAGAAAATGTAGCTGTTTTGGGTATGTTTTATCGTCCTTTCCTTCCCATCATGCTGCCTCTCGCATTCCCTCCCTCCTCTCGCATTCCCTCCCCTCACACTGCATTCCCTCCCCTCGCGCCGCATTCCCTCCCCTCGCGCCACATTCCCTCCCCCTCACACCGCATTCCCTCCCCTCACACCGCATTCCCTCCCCCTCGCATTGCATTCCCTCCCCTCGCATTGCATTCCCTCCCCTCGCACTGCATTCCTTCCCCCTCGCACTGCATTCCTTCCCCCCCGCACTGCATTCCCTCCCCTCGCGCTGCATTCCCTCCCCTCGCGCTGCATTCCCTCCCCTCGCGCTGCATTCCCTCCCCTCGCGCTGCATTCCCTCCCCTCGCGCTGCATTCCCTCCCCTCGCACCGCATTCCCTCCCCCTCGTGCTGCCTTCCCTTCCCCTCACCCTCGTGCTGCCATCCCTCCCCCGTTACCTCCCCGTCAAGAAGAGCAATATTCTGTCAGTGAAGCAGCAGGTAAACGTGAGAAGCAATGGAATGGAATGGTGTGTGTGTGTCAGACAGACAGACAGACAGACAAACAGAGGAAAAAAAGAAAGAAAAGAGAGAGCCATCTTCAAGTAAAAGTAGTGACTTATGGAGAGTTGATGGTGAAAAAAACCATTTTATGGTTGGGATATGAAATTGTGGTGTACCACAAACTTTAAGCCCTGGAAGGAAGAGTAAGCTTGTACGGCCTCAGGAAGGCAGTCCAACAAATGGAAGAAAATAGGAGATTATAGCTGGATTTTAGGAGTTTAACCAGGAGAGGATTCCCGTAAGAATGCACGCGTCTTGGAGAAGGTGATTCGGGTCCGAGATCTGAGAGTGCAGAGGGAGGGACGACAGGTGGTAAAAAAGACAGGTTGGTCCAGGAGAGGTCATAGCTGACAGATTTCATAATGATTCTTTAATCTTCATCTGGCCAAGCTCTATTATTAATTGTTTTTTGTTATTTGATCGATTTCATTTGTTTGCGCTTGTTGCAGATTTTTCCCAACGATAAGGAACGCTTCGAACCAACAGGAACTGGTTGATCGCTACGGACCTATGTTTGACCACGAGCAATGTCCACGTGCAAGGATATTCCGTCGGGATCAGGGATCCGTCACCGATGTAATCTCTATGCTCAAGATGATGAGGTGATGTTTGTTTTGAGGGTTAATATGGATGAAGATCATAATCTCGCAAATTCCAGTTGCACCGGGGTTTATTTATGATTTGGACTGCTGGTTGCATCGTTAGTGAGGTGTGGTTATGCCGTGATAAGCAACTGCGCATTCCAGCAGGAACTTGGAATTTGGCCAGTCTGTCCATTCCTACTTCTTTTAATGACCCCAATTATTCCCAACTTCTCAAAAATATCCATCCACACACCATCCCATTTTCATTCCAGTATTTCTGCAACACAGACCATGCCCCTTGTAAACAAGAGAAGCGATGCTATCATTTGGACGCACCAGATACGAGTCCAAGAAAAACTGTTGAGGATAGCTGAATGAACGTTACTCCTTGTAACTTTGATTTTACACAATTCTACAAGAGTTTGTGACTGTTTGTTTTAACACGTCATTCTTTGAAAATGAAAAAAATGTTGGGGTGGGGTGGGGGATGGAAGAGGGATGGTGAGAAATGTCTTCCCATGTTCCAATTGTTGTTCCCCTCCCTTTTTCAGGTACAATGATTTTCAACACGATCCACTATCGTTGTGCCCTCTCTGCCAACCGCATCCGAACGCCGAGTTGTCAATTGCCTCACGCTCAGACTTGAACCCTGCCAACGGATCTTTCCCCCTGCCCTTTCTTTCACAGCGGTGTCATGGAGCAACTGATGCCAAGGTAGCTTCTTCTCTAAAGCCCCTCTCGTTTTGTTTTGCCATTTCCCTTCTCTCATTCATTATGATTCATTCCCTTTCCTAATCCCCCAGATCTCTTGGTCCGCTCTGCATCCGACTCAGAATTTTTTTGCACAGTCCGGCCCAACGGCTGCACAACAACCACTGTTCTGCTGGTCAAGCTCTCCGTATGCTCATTATCCCCACTTTGGACATCCTGACTGTTGGAACTTCTTTCCGGTTTTTATATCCTGGAATTGAGCTTTCTTCACTGAAAATTTACACAAATGCTGATTTCGTAGAATTTTGTTAAGGTAACTTGAGCATGTTTTTGAAAATAATTTTGTGTGATTTGTTACAGCAATAATAGATTCAAATGATCAACGGTCTAAATAATCCACTTTTAACATTTACGTTCGTGCACTAGTGAACAGAAATATGAAATTTCAAAGTTGTAATATTTTAGGAATGAAACATTTTGAACTTTTTATTTTTGCACAAATTGCCAGCCTAGGTGGATGGGGGAACCAGCCTTCAACAATTATGATGTCCGAATGATTTACCATACTCCGTTACAGAGAGTCGGTGCTGCCGAAGCAGTTTCTTGGCAAGGGTCATGCTGAGTGGTTTGCCATCCCTCTCCCAGCAGCAGTTAGGAGAGGAATTTTGAATTTCTTCAGGTTGCCGGTACGATAGCTCACCTACTCTTCGTGAAGGACATTGGGGGATCTTTAACGTCCACCAACTAATGCCGGCAGATGAGACACCCCGTTTTAACGTGTATCAGGGATGGCACACATTGATGAATCACCCTGCCTGTGAAACACTGTGATGACAGTTTATAGCAAGGTTGGGATTCGAACCCGGGCTAGACGGCTTAGAGGTGAGTGTGCGTACCTCTAGGCCATCCTGTCAGCACGATCATGATGTTATCTCGTTCCGTCAGGTCGTGGCCAACTTTCGGTGACATTCATGATCAGATTTCTCCAAACTTCCCTATCGTGCTGTAGAGACAGCTTGGTTTCAAGCCTTTACCCCCATCCATCCAGCACATACAAGGTCAGCCTCTTTCTCTTCTTCCCTCAATCACACCCAGCGTGGTTGACTCCTCCAGACTTTTGTTTAATGCACAAATGATGAGTCCAAAGTATGACGGTTTCTGTTTTAGCATAAGCACTTTTAATGTACATGGTGGTCTAATTTACAATGTACGATGTCCAAAAGGAACAAATACAGTCGTGCAATTTTTCAGAACAAGTTTGATGTGAAAAACATCAAAACAACAGTTTTCTCTTTATTCCCAGAATGTAAAATTGAAATTCCTGATTAAATATGGATTGGTATCTACCAAAGAATATTGAATTGGAAGATTTGACACATGGTATTGCGTTTTTGATTCTGGTGACCCCACGCTCTCCCACAAAGGAATAAGAGAAATGACACAAATGGGTGTTGATTCTCTGCCATCACTATTTTCTGCTTTTAAACAAATTGTGTTCTTCATTGGCACATTTGTAACATTGTAGTGACCATAGTCGTGACAAGCGCGGAACATCATACGCCATTGCACCCTGGAATGTGGTAAAATTGACCACAAGGTTTTATTCATTTCTCTTTTGGGAAAGAGAAGGCACAGGTTTGCAATTTCATTTAGGGAGACCTGATTGGGGGGCATCTGTCTTGGTCCACTTTCCATGCTGATAAAGATGGTGTTTACTGTGGGCCAATTTGGAATGGCCATTATGTAAGTACTCTAGAGTTTAACATCTTTAATTATTAAGAAATCTGATTACAATGATGCATCTATATGGTGACTGAACAAAAACAAAAAAATTTAATAAAAACCTCATGATTTATGCCTTGGTTTAATCATTACCTCCGCCACCAAAGGTGGATGGACGTTGTTTTCACTTCAGTCTGTGAGCACGATATCTCAAAAAGTTATGGATGGATTCGGACAAAATTTAGTGGAAAAGTTGGGTGTGTGACAAGGACGAATTGACTCTATTTTGGTGAAGATCTGGATCCGAATTACGAGAATGTTGTTTTTTTTTCAGTGATTCTTCACCATTGAGAGATGGGACACCAACGAAAAAATTGTGGACAAGTTATGACAAAACTTGGTAGATGAGTTTGGTGTGTGACAAGAACAAGCTGATTCGAATTTGGTTCAGGTCCGGATCCAGATCCGACATATCAGTGTGATACGAAACATGAATTGTTCAGCCTGGCACAGGTATGTGGCTATGTGCTCTACTGAGTGCCGTTCTAGTTTTATTACATTTGTTGCTGGCCAGTGGCATGCGCTTGTAATCTGGCTACTCGCAGGCTGGGGTGAGCAATCGCTTGAGGATAGGGGTCCTGCATTGTGCAATATGAATAGAGGGTACAAAGCAGCCCGGCCGATACGGCGATACCCAACCCTGATTGCAGGTCAGGCAAGATCAGATCTGTGACTTGCTACGGGCAACATGTAAAACCCGCAGACTAACCTGTTCCTGGTTGAGTGTTGCTGACAAAACGGACTCCCCCCACCAGGTCCCCCTGGTGAGGAGGGTGTATGGACATGGACACCAGCAGAATTAAATACAAAACCTGACAAAGGGTGGAGGAGCTCCTTATGAGCCAACGGCCATCCATATCTGGTCCCAACTGCGTCTGCGGATGTCCTCCTGCAGTTGGTTACCTTCCCTTGGAGGTTGGTGGCAGGATTTGCACTCCAGCCACCGCAAAACACACTGTAGTGTGTTTCGGGATGGTGTTGAGGTGTCGTCTCCCAGACAGCGGTCTCCTCGAGTTAACCTGAGGCGGTCCCTTCCAGTGGGTACCTGGAATGTCCTATCCCAAAGAGATGGGTATGAGCTCGGCATCTGCCTGGGGGATGGTCAAACAGAGGTCCCTGGAGTACCGGCAGAAAGTGAACACAGCAACACACAGTGGTACATGCTCCCCTTGTAGGTATGTATGCATATTTGTTTATCATGTTTACCAAAACTGTTCTTTAGTTACGTTGGTAACTGAGAAACTGTTTGGTTCTAAGAACATGATATCATCGAAATCACTTTCCCAGACTTGAAGGAGGTAGTGCACTGACATCTTCCCTCCTTACCTACTATTTTCGATTTTTAATGCCTCCGCTCACGAAGTTTTTGGATTGTCCATCCGGCTGCCCGTCCGTGATAGGTTTTGGCTATGGCGATGACTTAAGAATAGCTGAAGGGATCCAAGTCAAACCTGGTACAAGTATGTATAATGATGTAAAGATAAACCGATTCGATTTTGGGATCAAGAAGTCAAAGGTCCCGTGAGGTAAAAATTCTGTTACCGCACTAACTTGTGAACCAGTGATGGGATTTTGACCGAACTTGGTAAAGTATGCAGTATGATACAACGATGAACTGATTAAATTTTCACATCAAGAGGTCAAAGGTCAGAGGTCACGTCAGGTAAAAATGTGATACTTGAGAACAGCTGAAGGGGTTTCAATCAAACTTGGTACAAGTATTATAATGATGTAATAATGTGGACGGAGGCATATCTGTTGACGTCGCGACGAAGAGTGCCATTCTAGTTTTAATCCCCATTGATCCTGCCTCACCCAACCCTCTTGCGTGTTTCTGTGTTTCCAACCCCTTCCCCCCACTTTTCTTTTCTTGTTCGTTCATTCCTTTGCTTTGCATCCAACTACCTCCTCAGCTCATCTCCCATCCACATTTATGATCTTTTCTACCTTCATTAACCTTTGACAAACACCTTCCATTCCAGGTTATTATGCTTCTCTCCTCTCCCTCCACCAACCTGTTTGTTTGTTTTTGTTCCATTGCTGTTTCATCCTTGGTTTTTAGTTTTCTTTCATCCCATTCTTGCTCTGTTTGATTTTTTTTTTTTTTGTATCCTACTTGTTCACCCCATGTCCTCATCCCCAGTCTCTTTCTCCAATTATTCCTCCGTCTCATTTTGTCATGTCTCTTTCGTTTGTTGGTCTTTCTGTGAACCTCGACTTTGTATCTCAAATGTTGCCCCACTGTCAGTTCGCATGTCACCTTGCTCTTCCATGAGCCTCGACCTTTTAAAGAAAAAAAGATGTGTTGCAGACTTCATTTGGCACATTAATCTGCAATAAAGTGCATTTTGCAAAGGGGAATGATTTTTCTTTTCAGAGGTGGAACAGGAGTTTTCTTTTTTCCTTAAAGCGAGTTAGACACCAAGACAATTCATCTGTGAATTACAAGAAATTAACCTATTACATTGCCTTTATCAGTGAAATAAAAAATACCGATTATGAATCCCAGGGAGACTTAAAATTCCTCAAAATATTTAAAACCATCATCCAGCCAAATCTCTCCCTCCTTAAGAACTGTCTGGCAAACCCTCCCATCTACTTTCTTAAGGCGCTGTCACACCTTGAAGATTTTGCCAGCAATGGCAACGTATAAAAATGTATAAAACGTTGGCGTACGCTGAAATTTTGATGTTTTTTTAAAGTTTTGGTCGTATTCATAACGTGTTGGTCGTATGCATAACATATGAGTAACGGGCACAGAACGTTTCGTTGTCTTTTCGATAACTTGTACCAACGAATGCTTCGCCTGTTGTCGGCGTTCACAACCTATGCCCAACGATAGTTTAACTTAGGCATAGCGCGCTGCACGTATCGCCGACGAACTCGTGGCGTAGCCTGTTAAAAACCTGCCGCTCGCCGATTTAAATCATAACCACCTGAGAATTTGAAGTGTCAACCACGCAGTCACACCTTGATGATTTAGCCAGCGTGTGCCGACCTATGAAAAATGTGTCTAAAACGCTGGGACACGTCGAATACGGTATGGGTAAGTTGTGTATACGTTAAGAGCACACTGAAAAACGATGAAGTATGCTGTCATATTTCGTGGAAAGTTAAGTACGTCGTGAAATTTCAAGCATGCTGAAAATTTTACGACGAACTCGCCGTATGGCTCACACGTTCCGCTGCGCTGGGAATAAGTTGTAGGTGCGATATGCGATCGTTGACACGCGTCGACACAAGTTCCTTGTAAGTTACTCATAAGTCGAAACACGTCGAGGTAATGTTTAGCATACCCAAAACTTATTTTCTCCGTCAAGGCACATTTTCTTTTTTTCTCCTTGGTTCCGTGAAGGCACGTGACGAAATATCTGAAGTTGTTGTTTGTTTTTGTTTTTTTAGTCTGTCCGAATATATTTTAAAATTCATGATATTTGCTTTTAAGTTTCGACGTCGATGTGACTATCCTCGAACAGAAAATATTCACAGAGGAGGAACTAAGAATAAGACGAGCAAACTGAAGAGGAAATCGGACGTGACGTGACGTAATGGTACGTGACGAAATATCGGAAGTTATTGTTGTTGCTGTTTTTTTTTTTTTTTTTAAACGCTGCCAATACGCCATTATACGGTAGCTGTAAATTAGAAACGCGTTCAGTAAGTTCTGTGATCGTCCGGAAGACGTCAATCAAATACTTCAATATGCGTTGGAGGTACGTTACACATAGGTTCAAAGCACGTTACTCATAGGTTAGAAATAAGTTTTGGGTACGCTAAGCATTACCTTGACGTGTTTCGACTTATGAGTAACTTACAAGTAACGTGCGTTGACGTGTGTCAACGATCGCATGACGTGCCTACAACTTATGGCCAGCGTAGCGGAACATGTGAGTCATACGCTGGCATACGTCGTAAAATTTGAAGCATGCTAAAATTTGAGGACAACCGCAAGGTACAACGATGAAAGCCAGCGTACTACGACGTATGGCAGTGTTTTTCAGCGTGCTCTTAACGTATACAAACTTACCCATAACGTATTCGACGTGTGCCAGCATTTTAGCCCAATTTTGCATACGTTGGCTAAATCGTCAAGGTGTGACGGGGCCTTTAGCAATCCTCTTGAGGACGTTCAGTCATCACCATCAACCATGATCTTTCTTGGGCAAACCACATTTCAAAGTTGGCCTCCACAAAGTGGGTATTCTCCAATGTGCAAAGTCCTTTCTTGGCACATCTGACCTGCTATTCACCTTCTAGGCTTTCATCTGCAGCTTGGAGGAGTATTGCTCTCCCCTCTAGGCTATCTCTTCTGCCTCATATCTTGCGCAGCTTGACACAGTGGAAACCAAGGCCTTCAAGATTATTGGAATCTCCCACAATGACGCTGAGTCAATGGGCCTATCACTTCGTCATTGCAGACAGGTCGGTGGTCTAACACATACACACATACACATTTTCACACACACAAATACATATACACACGTATATACTCGTACATATATACACACGTACACATACATACACATATACACACATTCATATACACATACGTATACAGACAAATCACGCAGGATTGCCTAACCAGAGTTGATTAAACGACATGAAAAAAACATTAATCCATCGTTTGTTGAGGCTTTTGTTGCTTTGCATAAATTTTAGACCAAAATGTGAAATTGGAATAATTGTGTTTACAGTCAGGTCAGGTATGGGAGATGCGCCAGAGCAATGCATCACTGCGTCCACTCTCCGCCGCTACTCCAGGGCCTCCATCTGACCATCCCTCAGGCAGATGCCTGCCCCATTCCCATCTCCTTGCTGCAACCACGAGGCACGTGGTTGGCCCATTGGCCTCCTCCACTCACGAGGCTCCCTCGCTGAGAAAATCTGGTGAGCAGGATCAGCGTGAGGAAAAACGAGCCACATGTCCATACAGCCGCAGCTCACGGACTCTACTGGTAAAAAATCTCATCTGAATCTCTCTCAGCAACCACTCGTTGGACACAAAGCCTGACTAGGGTTAGCCAAGCATTCTTCGAAGAGACCTGGTACCGAAGGAGTTAAGCGTCCATCTCAGATCTGTGGTCAGAGTCCGTCTCGCATCCATAGAACGAGACTGGAAGCACCAAGAACTTCAACTGAGACTTTCGTCCTCCGACAGAGGTATGAAGTGAAGGCCTGCTGGGCCGGTTACTTTGAGCGGTTGTACCAGGCTGATTCCCCAGCTGTCGAGTTGGACGTCAAGGGTGTTACTATCCCTGTTGCTGACCCTCCAATCAACTGTGGTCCATCTTCGCTTGTGGAAACACGGGCTGCGGTGAACCGGTTGAAACGGGGTAAAGCTCCAGGGATCTGTGGCATCCATGCTGAACTTCTCAAGGCTGGTGGAAATGCTGCACTCTTACCGTTGCATGCAGTTTTGTGCTCTGCCTGGAACATAGGCATCATCCCAACTGATTGGAAGAGGGGCCTTGTTGTCCCTCTCTGGAAAGGGAAGGGTGATCGCCAAGACTGCAACAACTACCGAGGGGTGACGCTGCTCTCAGTGCCGGGCAAGGTCTTTGCTCGGATAATTCTCGATAGGGTTCGCCACCATCTGCTTGAGCACCAGCGTCCAGAGCAGTCAGGCTTTACACCAAAGAGGTCAACGATTGACCGTATCCTTGCTCTTCGTGTCCTCACCAAACGCAGACGAGAGTTTCGGCAGGGGCTGCTTGCAGCCTATGTTGATCTCTGTAAAGCGTTCGATTCAGTGAATCGGGATGCCCTCTGGAGGATTCTTGGTCTTCGTGGGGTGCCACCAAAACTGATCGATCTGATGTCTGAACTCCACTCTGGTACTGAGAGTGCTGTGAAGTGTGGTGGTACCATCTCTGACTTATTTCAGTTGTTACTGGAGTTCGTCAGGGGTGTGTACTGGCCCACACACTTTTCAGCACTTGTATGGACTGGATTTTAGGGAGGATGTCAGAAAGATCAAGCTGCGGTGCATCTTTTGCGAATGTCAAGATCTCAGACCATGATTTCGCAGATGATGCGGTCATCTTTGCAGAGACTTTAGATATCCTTTTGGGGGCCCTCGAGGTGCTGAATGAGGAGTCGGAGCCGCTGGGATTATGGGTGTCTTGGGTCAAAACTAAGATCCAGGCTTTCAATGATATCTTGGATGCTGCTGTCCTGTCTGTGTCTGTTTGTGGTAAGGATGTTGACGTTGTGGCGAGATTCACTTACCTTGGCAGTGATTATTCATGTCTCCACATGTTGAGCCAGAGGTCAATAGATGTCTGGGTCGGGCCTGGGGAGTCATGGATTCACTGGATCATGGGGTGTGGCGCTGCCGGTACCTGTGCGGGAGGACGAAAGTCCGAGTCTTCAGGTCCTTGGTGCTTCCAGTCTTGCTCTATGGATGTGAGACTTGGACTCTGACCAAGGATCTGAGATGGAGACCTAATTCCTTTGGTACCAGGTCTCTTCGGAGAATCTTTTGCTATCACTGGTCAGATTTTGTGTCCAACGAGCAGTTGCTGAGAGAGATTTGGATGAGATTTGTTACCTGCATAGTCCGTGAGCGTCAGTTGCGGCTGTATGGACATGTGGCTCGTTTTCCTGACACTGATCCTGCTCACCAGATTCTCTCAGCGAGGGAGTCTCGTGAGTGGAGGAGGCCAATGGGCCGACCACGTGCCTCGTGGTTGCAGCAGGTTGACCAGCATCTCAAGGAGATGGGGATGGGCCTGGGATCTGCCTGGGGAAAGGCCAGACGGAGGCCCCTGGAGTACCAGCGGAAAGTGGACGCAGCGACGCGCGGTTCTGGCACATGCTCCCATACCTGACTGACCGAGGTATCGACAGCGTCACACCACATGTTCCAGTGAATCCATAACTCCCGACTCAGCCTGAACCAGCTGTCTATTGACCTCTGGGTCAACATGTGGAGACATGAATATCACTGCCAAGGTAAGTGAATCTCTCTGTGACCTCAACATCCTCACCACAAACAGGTACAGACATGATTGCAGCATCCAAGATATCATTGAAAGCCTGGATCTTGGTTTTGATCCAGGAAACCCACAATCCCAGCAGCTTAGACTCCTCATTCAGTGCCTTTAGGGCCCCTATAAGGATATCCAGGGTCTCTGTAAAGATGATTGAATCATCTGTGAAATAAGTCAGAGATCTTGACATTCCCAAAGGATGCACCACAAATTGATCTCTCCGACATCCTCCCAATAATGTAGTCCATACAAGTGCTGAAAAGTGTGGGGGCCAGTACACACCCCTGGTGAACTCCATTAACAACTGAAAATAAGTAAGAGATGGAACTACCACATCTCACAGCACTCTCAGTACCAGAGTATATTTCAGAAATCAGTTTACAGTAACACACATGAAAATTACCACAAGTACAGCACAACATGTTTTATTTGAAATTCACACAATATTTACACCAAGATAAATCAAAGGGTGTACTAAACTATAAAGCAGAGCATGAGGTTGGTGGAATGAAGAGCCAAGTAAATTTAAGGCAGGTCGACCTCAAGCTTGTTCTTCCATGCCCAGGATACAGTCATGGACATCTATAAGGCAAAAGATGATAACCTTATGGAAAAGTAATCTACCAATAATATTCACATCGCCAACAACACAGCCTTCACTTCACTTCAATCAGAATCCCTTCATTTGGTCCTTCCTGGTGGTTGCTCTTTAATAAATTCATGGAAAGCTGTCATTTCTCACCTTCCTTTCCATCGACTCACTTTTTCTCAGTTGTCTCTCTTATTTTTTTTTTTTTTCGACTTGTTCTGTTCTTCTCTCCCACACCTCAATCTTCAGTCCCTGTCCCTGACCCTTTCCCAGTCTTTATTCCTTTTCCATTCTCTGACATCCTCTGTGTTATTATGGCGATTCCGACAAGGCCATTCCTTTTCTCGAGTGTCCCTCGACCTCACTTCGTTTGCTTGCTCACCTTCCTCAGTCCGTCTTCCCCTCTCGCCGCTCACCCTTCCTTTATCCCTTATTGGTTTGCCATCAGACGCAAAAGCTCTTGCAAAGTTTCTTCTTCTTCGTTCCCCACCGAATCTCTCCCAACCAAATCTCCCTTCACGTCCTCGTGTTGTCATCAAGATGGGTTTTCGAAATGGACGATCTCGTCCGCCAAACCTCAGCTGACCAGATTCCTTCTTGCCCCCGAGGCCTCCGCCGAGACGTCGAGGAACCCAGCCAGCGAGAGTCCGCCCGAGCTCCCAATCTATAAACACCTGAAGGCAAAATGAAAAACAATAGGAAAATGAGGAAGATTAATAATAATGATGAAAATTGAGATATAATGTGACATTCCTGCTTCCATTGCAACAATACTCAACACATAAACTGATACACTCAAGGAAACTATGTATGAATGTAAGTAGAGTCCTTGCTCAAATGTTTTACAAGTTATGTAACCATTCCAAGTAATGTATAACACAATGATGTCTGTTCGTGTTCGTGTTCATTTTGCATCCATCTCTGCAACAACATTGTAGAGTGTATCAAAGGATGAGTGGATTTAGAACCTGAACCAATGCTTAAGAGCGATGACCCTTTGCTCACATACTGTATATGGATGGTTTCTCCCCGAAAAACAGGTGACGGGGGTCACAGACCGCCTCTCCCCAAAGTTATGACCAAAAAGATGACTCGTACATAGCTTGTGTTATGTCGAGGCAAAATGAGGAGACCAATTAAGATAAATAAATGTGACAAAAGGGAAGAGAGTCGGGGGGGGGGAAAATGGGGGAAGGAGAATGTGATGATCTAGGGGTAATACATAAATGGACCTGTCATATATACAACAACTTGAATCACCTGATCAAGATCACCTTCTTTGTCGATCACAACTCAACTCGGTCCAATTATTTCTTGTATTTTCCTGCACTTTTGTCATTCTTGCAGTTGTTGGTGGATAATTGTTGATATTTCTTTTTATATATTTTTCTTTTTTGCAATTATTGGGGCTGTATTTGTTGCCGTTTCATTTTTCTGTGAAGTATCTTCTATTCGCACTTGTTTTTGGAAATTCCTTGCAAGGTGAATTAGGGAGACTTTTTCAGGTTTGTTGTGTTCATGTTTGTTTACAAATTGAATCCGAAAGTCTGTTGAGCATTTCCCGTACTCAGCTAGTCCTACACTCGTCGCTCTGTGCACCTGGTTGAGTTCTATCAGGCCGCTCCCTCCCTCCAGTCTTGGCAGGTACATTCTCAGGATGCACTGATTTTTACAGAACATTTTGTGGATGGTATGGAGTTTTCTTGTTTTGATGTCTAACTTATTGATTTTTGATTGGGGCCAGTTTATTGTTCCACAGCTATATTGTAACACTGAGGTGGTTTATGGCTTTTATTTTATTTCTTGGGGAGAGGTACGTTTTCAGGATCAGCTTCGTTCTCTGAAGGTATTCTTTGGCGATTGTTTTGCGCATTTGTTTGTGACATATTTGGTGGCCCTCTTCTACCCTGAGGTATTTGTATGATGCTCCATTTTCTATCTGCTGTGTCATTGTTTCAAGGTCAATTCTGATTTTGTCTTTGTTGGTTTACCTTGTACAAATGTGCACTTGGCACACTTATCTCGTATAAATTAATTTGAATGTCCTCAGAGAACCGCTTTCGTTGTTTTAGCTGTTCTGTCAATTTTTCGTCATTTGGTGCGAAGACCTTTAAATCATCCCTGTATAGTAGGTGTCACCTTTCCTTTTTCTTGAGATGTTCTTGTATTGGTTGTTAGGGTGTATCTGTGTCTTTGTTTGTTGATGAGGTTACTCAGTGGGTCCAGAGCCAGACAAAACAAGAGGGGGGAAAGACTGTCTCCCTGGAAGATCCTACGCCATTTTTTCACATCTGGTATTTCGATATTTCCTTCTGAGTGCTAAAATATAAATGTGATATTCCAGAGCTCCATTGCTTTCTCAATCAGTTTGATTATTTGGAGATTGATTTTGTATATTTGCATGCATTTTATCATCCACGAATGTGGGACACTGTCAAAAGCTTCCTCATGTCTACCCAGGCAGTGGACAATTTGGTTCCTCGCATTTTGCAATTTTCAAGGATGGCCTTGTTCAGTAGTATGTGGTCAATTGTTCGATAGCAACCTCTCTTACATCGCTTTTGTTCTGCCTCCAAACCTTGTTGTGTTCGGTGATGGTACATAATTTCTGTAATGATGCCTGTTAGAAATTTGTATGTTGACGGAGGGCATGATATTGGCTGGTATTTGTGAGGAAGATGGGTTTCTCCAGATTTTGGGATGAGAAATGTGTTTCCTTCTATAAGAAGCTTATCTACTGCCTTTTCCTCTTGGATCATTTCATTGAATATCCTGGTGTATATCCAGTGATTGTGGAGAGCATCAAGTTGTTTCAGCCAGAAGTTTAGAATTCCATCTGGGCCTGGGCTTTTAAGGTTGGACATTGTTATCCCCCCCCCCCCGGAGGGAGGGAGCGGGATATTGTAATTGTCCGGTTTGTTTGTCTGTCTGTTAGCAACTTTACGGCAAAACGGCGATAGCAAACACTATCAAATTTAATCCACAGGTGGGCAATGAACCTTTGACGACCCCATTAACTTTTGGGTCCAATTGGATCAAAGATCAAGGTCAAGGTCCCGAAAAGATCAAAATAGTTTTTCACTCAACTTCATCAAAAATGATGTGATTTACTTCAAACTAAGCTTATAGTGAACTTATTCTATTTGTCACTTATAATCATATCCATTCCTTTAGTGAAAAATGCATATTTTATTTGTGAAGATCGGTAGGGTCTGAAGTTTTGGGGGACATGGTCATTGGTCAAAATTACAAAATGGGCAAGATTTATTGTGCCTGGCACC
>NC_140964.1:42258359-42353359 GCF_056783735.1 Eptatretus burgeri | reverse complement strand
AATATTTGCATATTAGCTGCTCCTGCCGGCCTATAAAGCGGCGAGTGTAAGGCGAATCGGGGCAGAGTGAGTCAGTTTTGGTTGGAGAGCAGAGTGAAGTCGAGTCGGTGATCGGTGTGGAAGTCAGTCGAGTCGGGTGGTGAAGTGATCGGTGTGGCAGAGAGTGGAGTCGGGTGGCAAAGTCATCGGTGTGGCATGGAGTTGGGTTCTGCAGTCGGCTGAGGAGAGTTGCCGGAAGAGGCAAAGGAGCTCGGGTCAGAGGCGATAAGGACGGCGGTCGGCGAAGAAGTCGCGGTGTGAGATCGTTCGGTGCGGGACCCAAGCCAGCCAGCCATTCTCCTCCCCCAGGGCATCAACAATTCCCCCTTTCCCCAGTGCTGAGATAGTGCAAAAAGAGGGCCCCGTTCCCACCCCACTCCAAACGTTGTGCCAACGAAACCCACCAAGGAGCAAAGAGTCAGGGCACAGCCACGCGGCCACATCTGCGGCTCGTCCGCCAACGTGTCACGAGGACGCGGGTAGGACCCCCCCCCCCCCGCTCTCGCGGACCTGGCCGCTCCTCCAGGCCCGTCTGCCCCCTTGTCAATGAGGGTGGCTTCTTTTCTTTGCTTTTGTGTAAATGTGTGTTGGCGCCGTCTGTAGAGTAGAACTGTATAAGTGTTGCTGTGTGTACGCGTAGTCGGTCGTAACTCTGCGTCGTTGTTGCTTTATGTGCATTTTGACTGTATGGCTGTATGGCTGTATATATGTGCTTTCCGTGTGCCGGGAAATAAATGTGCTTTGTGTGAACTGTTTTCCCGTTTCGCTTCGTCTTTTCTTTATTGACCCTCCATCCTGCTTCACGTCAAGGGTTCGTAGTGGGCTAAATACACCCAGTAATTAATCGGAACCGTCGAGGCCAATGATAACACCGCTCGGTTATCACTGTAGCACGGAACGGACCGCTTAAGCGGTTCGTGTCCGGAGTCGGCCTGTGGCGTGGTACGATCGCCCGGTCGACCTTCCGCGCAGGTAATTAGGTAGATCAAATTTGGCGAGCAACCCTATCCTGCGCGGGTGGGCAATTGGCACGGTCGTGGTGGGGTTAAACCCCCACCCGTGACAGGCTCCCGGCGTTGTTCCGAGAGGGTCACGACTGAATTGTCCGTCCAGTGGGTGACGCGGTCGCGATTCCAGTGACGTGGCCATCCGCACGCCGGCGGGCGCGACTTCGCAGCACTATATATATATATATATATATATATATATTGGATAAGAAATGGAGACACCAAGGTACGTGGACCGTACAACATCTATACAGAGTATGGGGCCGCCACGTGAAATGTGCAAATATCTTCCCGGCAACCCTCTCATACATGTGTGTGTGTGTATATATATATATACATATATACATATATACACATACATACATACATATACATACACATACACATACATATAC
Source organism: Eptatretus burgeri (assembly GCF_056783735.1). Classification (NCBI taxonomy): domain Eukaryota; kingdom Metazoa; phylum Chordata; class Myxini; order Myxiniformes; family Myxinidae; genus Eptatretus; species Eptatretus burgeri. Next base: position 42,351,918 of record NC_140964.1, on the reverse strand, counting down.
ATACACAGTGGGGAGAACAAGTATTTGATACACTGCCGATCTTGCAGGTTTTCCCACTTACAAAGCACGTAGAGGTCTGTAATTTTTATCATAGGTACACTTCAACTGTGAAAGACGGAATCTAAAACAAAAATCCTGAAAATCACATTGTATGATTTTTCAATAATAAATTTGCATTTTATTGCATGAAATAAGTATTTGATCACCTTCCAGCCAGTAAAAATTCCAGCTCTCACAGACCTGTTGGTTTTGTCTTTATGAAGCCCTCCTATTCTCCACTCATTACCTGTATTAACTGCACCTGTTTGAACTCGTTATCTGCAGAAAAGACAGCTGTCCACACTCAATCAGACTCCAACCTCTCCACAATGGACAAGACCAGAGAGCTGTTTCAGGACATCAGGGACAAAATTGTAGACTTGCACAAGGCTGGGATGGGCTACAGGACAATAGGCAAGCAGCTTGGTGAGAAGGCAACAACTGTTGGTGCAATTATTAGAAAATGGAAGAAGTTCAAGATAACAGTCAATCTCCCTCGGTCTGGAGCTCCATGCAAGATCTCACCTCATGGAGCCTCAATGATCATGAGAAAGGTGAGGGATCAGCCCAGAACTACATGGCAGGACCTAGTCAATGACCTGAAGAGAGCTGGGACCACAGTATCAAAGAAAACCATAAGTAACACACTACGCCGTCATGGATTAAAATCCTGCAGCGCATGCAAGGTCCGTCTGCTCAAGCCAGCGCATGTCCAGGCCCGTCTGAAGTTTACCAATGACCATCTGGATGATCCAGAGGAGGAATGGGAGGAGGTCATGTGGTCTGATGAGACCAAAATAGAGCTTTTTGGTTTAAACTCCACTCGCCGTGTTTGGAGGAAGAAGAAGGATGAGTACAACCCCAAGAACACCATCCCAACCGTGAAGCATGGAGGTGGAAACACCATTCTTTGGGGATGCTTTTCTGCAAAGGGGACAGGACGACTGCACCGTATTGAGGGGAGGATGGATGGGGCCATGTATCACGAGATCTTGGCCAACAACCTCCTTCCCTCAACAAGAGCATTGAAGATGGGGCGTGGCTGGGTCTTCCAGCATGACAACGACCCAAAACACACAGCCAGGGCAACTAAGGAGTGGCTCCGTAAGAAGCATCTCAAGGTCCTGGAGTGGCCTCGCCAGTCTCCAGACCTGAACCCAATAGAAAATCTTTGGAGGGAGCTGAAAGTCTGTGTTGCCCAGCGACAGCCCTGAAACCTGAAGGATCTGGAGAAGATCTACATGGAGGAGTGGGCCAAAATCCCTGTTGCAGTCTGTGCAAACCTGGTTAAGAACTACAGAAATGTCTGATCTCTAATTGCAAACAAAGGTTTCTGTACCAAATATTAAATTCTGTTTTTCTGATGTATCAAATACTTATTTCATGCAATAAAATGCAAATTACTTATTTAAAAATCATACAATGTGATTTTCAGGATTTTTGTTTCAGATTGTCTTTCATAGTTGACGTGTACCTATGATAAAAATTAGACCTCTACGTGCTTTGTTAGTGGGAAAACCTGCAAAATCGGCAGTGTATCAAATACTTGTTCTCCCCACTGTACATATACATACATCTACATACATTCTGCCAAGGCCCATTACCATAAATCATGTTACCGCAAATACACCCGTGGAACAATGGAGAAAACATCAAAAGTCACTGAAGATGATGACGCTTATCTGGCAGCAGAGCGGGAGGCCTACCTTCTTCTGTTCAAGCATGTGCGCAAGACATTATTTCTTCAACCTGAAGTTGTCAGAATGATGGAACCGACTGAAAAGTTGTTGAATTTCCTGCACGAACTTGGCATCAATGATGTGAAACCCTTGACGAAGAAACATATTCGCCGGAAGCTGGAATGTGAATTCAAGAAGTCACTTCATTTAGTCTCTGATGATAAAGGAAAACTTCTTGTATATCCAGATGGCCTTTCCTTGGAGCAGGACGTGGTCAAAATGATGAAGGCCGAAGAACAACTTCAGGATGCAAAGTACTGAGATGATCTTGAGAACATTGTCAAACTTTCTGCGAACCACTTGAGAGGACAAATTAAAAACATGAAAGAAAAGCCTTGGCCTCCACACCCTGCTGAACTGAAATCTGGCTATACTGAATTGCCAGAATCTTTAAAGATGTTTCTGAAGCTGCTACTTCATGGAACAGAACAAGATGGAACGCAGAAGGTGCAACGAGTTGTCCAATCGGGAGGTCAGGATTGTATCTATGCTGTCAGTAGAGGAAAAGTCGTCCCTGCTCAACACATATTGCTACCATGGGGTGTTAAGTCACTGACAGGAAATGTTGAGCTCATCAAAATGCTCAGTCACCTTGGCCATGGTGTTTCCTTCTCCAAGCTGGAAGAAATAGACACTGCATTGTGCCTTCAAAAGCAGATGAAAGAAACAGACCGAGGTATAGTTCTCCCATCATATTCCCATCCGTGCATTCCCTCCTCACTTGCCTATGACAACATAGATAGGCTTGAAGAAACTTTAAGTGGTGTTTTTAGTGGTCGCGGTATGCTCGCTGCACTGAAATTGTTGATGCCACATGATCACTTCAGAGATGTATTCGCAAAACTGGGAAAAGAATGGCAGCTCACTGATGAAATTCTTAAGGTCTTGGAAGAATTCACATGTCGTCTCTACGTAAGCCAGTCAGAAATCTGTGATGTGAATGAGATGCGATATGAACTGTTCCGTGTAAAAGATGGAAACGTAGAATCTGGACAGTTGCCCCCCTGCCAAAACTGTCTGCATCGACATGCAACGAGGGCCAACTCTCAGGCTGCCATCTAGCACAGAGCATTGCAGGCAGACCCAGAAGTCCCAAGTCCGCTGGAGAACAAAGGCTGGTCCTTGGGTGATGACTGAGAACTTGTTATCAACTGGATGACAGCTGCACCAGCACGAGACACAGTCTTGGAGTTCCTGTCTTGCAAATGCAAGAAGTCATGCAAGTTGCCCACCTGCCAGTGTATGGTGAATGGACTGCACTGTACTCAGGCCTGCTTACTGCAGGAATGTGAGAACATGAAAAACGAGGAGGTCCATGCTGAGCAGGAAGAGGGATCTGATGGTTCGGACAGTGACAGCGATAGTGACACATTATAAACCATAATCAATATCATTTGGTGTGATTCAATTCATGTAATTCTCTCCAGTGGTACATCCCATGGAAATGGACTTGTTTTTCATGTTGTTGGTGTCAATAAATACTTGCGAGTACACAATGTGTTTGTTCTTATGTCAGAAAATATGACGTTTTTCTGAGTAGACCCCACCTGTTTAAAAGGCTCTACTGAGCTTAAGCTGCGAGTCGCAGATGTCCATCATGGTGCATTGAGTTACAGATACATATAGCTATCAGAAAATCACAATAAAGTTTGGTGCCCCCAGGTGGTACTAATTGGTCAAAATCAGGCGACTGGCTCATGGACTACATTTCTCAAACATTAAAAAAAATATATTTTGTACACAGTCCTGTGGCTGCTGGTTCCATCATTAAGCTGGTACTCATTTTGCTGACCTCGGAAGGTCGAGAGGCAAAGTCAACCCACCTGGTGCTCAAACATGAGATCCTAAGATCTTAAGCCAACCACCTTAACTATCAAGCCAACCCCAGACTTTCTCAAACATTTAATATACAACAGATGGACACACCTTTACATCATCGATGTTCATATGGTTTCCATGGTGACAAACCCTTTTAGCAATCTCCCTGTCGCAGAACTCCACAAAAGCATAGCACTTTGATGCGCCGGTCACCACATCCCGCACGAGGCGGATGGAACGAATCGAACCCCAAACTGAAAATGCCGCTCGCAAGCTGTCCTCGGTCGTGTTGGGGGAGAGCCGACCAATAAAGAGTGTCCGAGAAGGATCCCCTTGGACTCCCTGGATGTGGATTTTAGGGGTTGGGGATTTCAAGTGAGATCAGTTATGCAATTAAATACAATAATCATTTCATCTCGTCCTAATTTCTGGCAAGCCACAACAACTACCTAGCTGGGTGTTTCAGGTGAAACCATTTTCTAATCGAGTCAGACCTGAGAACTGGTGCATCCAGAAATCATTCCAACCTTTTGTAATTCGGTTAGGGGGATTTTGGGTTGCATTACATTTTCATCAGCAACATTTGTGTCCATTGCCTCAAGGGCAATAACAATCAAACCACAAAGTATCGACTGGCATTCATTTGTATACTCAGACTCAGCAAGACATGTAGAATGCATCTCCCTGAAGGTCATTAATGAAGCAGCTGGGTTTTTACCAAGTCTGACCTGATACCAACACAAAATTAGGAATATTTCTCGAAGCAATCGAGAAATATATTTTTTAAAAGTGCACGGAAGGAGCACACAAACAAGAACCAGTCAATCGGAGTTAACCCAGAGCATTCCGTGTTGTGAGGCCCGTGCTCACGGCTCACAGAGCTAGACAGGTAACAGTTGCAGTGCTCGATTATGTGAACATTTTCCTTTGAAACTCACAAAAAGAAACATCATGACCATTGTATAGCACATCCGATTCATATACTAACGCACATTTCCACTGCATACGCTTGCAATATCCTGCAATCAGTTCATTTCGTGTGACAGGAAAATATCCGAGTTAATTTACGAGTTGACATCCAAACCCGACTTGACTCGGACTCGGCTCAGAAGAGAAATTTGCAGAGTTAAAGTTCGGGTACAACACCAATACATCCCACTACATCTTTGCAAAGCGAGAGGAGATGTAGCTGCCTGGTGTTCGTGAATGAAAAGTGAAGTCATGAGTAATGTGTTCCTCAAAGGCCGCCTTCACCTAGCTGCGGCTACCCAAGTTGTAATAGAGAGCCTCCTCAAGAAAATTTGTGGCTGTTAACTTTAGCAGAATCCCGCAAGAGCCTGTTATGTGATTGCATACTTGAAACCATCTTTGAAGGTGTATGCCAAAAGATCGACTTTAAAGATTCATTTATTCGTCAGTGTATGAACCTCAAAGGTCCCATTGACACTCAAAACTATCAGGTTATTTATATATTAACTTGACCTTCCGAGTGAAGAAATCACCCATGTTTCTTTTTTTAAATCAAAAATGGGATAATTAGACCAATATTTCGAACATTTCTAGTGCCTTTCACAACTTTCTATGCCCCGCCCCTCAAAAAAAGTTGAGTTCAGCGAACCGCACGTCACGTGACCGTTGACGTCATCTCCAAAACACGACTCGCTCAGAGTGGATTGATTAGACGTCGCGCGCCGTATAAAGTACGTACAAATGCATTGTGCACGTGTTTGCTATCTCACTGATCGTCTTAATTCCTGTGATTGTTTCGCGGAAAATAAATTCTGCTTCTGAGCTGTGTCTGCACAACAATCAGGAGGCAATTATTTATCCCTTTACTACCTTGTCGTAGTCGTGTACAAATCCAATACATGTATGCACAATAAAGGGCTTTACCATGTCCACAAAATATTAAATGGGACTGTTGAACGTTTCCATTAAAAAAGAAACTTAACAGGGACATACAAGTAAAATACTAAAGATTAATATTGCATCATTTCAAGGCCCAAGGAGATAAATTTAAAATCAAACAATGTAAAAAACCTGCACGCACATTTTGCAGAATTATTGAATTGTTAATTGAAACCAGCCTACTGGGATAGGTACGATTCCACATACATGCAAGCCAGGTATGGCTGCACTCAACATACATGGTATTCTAAAGTGAAGGTCCTGCTTCCATTGGCTTGCTATTCATTAACATTTAGCCAAAATGCTGTAATAAATGAACAGGGAAAAATATGTTGGCACAACTATGAAAGACATTTATCTGTCCTATTGCACGGCCTCATATCCTCGCGACTCTTATGCATTGACTTATACATTGTGTGCATGCTAATACAAGTTATTTGTCCACTCTAGAGTCTGGACTAGTCCGATAAATCTGACGTGCTGCAGCTTTCTTTTATTATCCTCTTTTCTACTGGCGCTACATGACGACAGTAGGAATAAAATAAATAAAAATGCAACAGAACGTCAGATTTATCAGACTACACGAGACAATTGTGTCACAAGGCGTGTTCTGCACAGAAGTTTTCATCGTATCCGGACAGCGAGATTGCTTCGTTTTATGCGCGGAGAGATACGGCGGATGACATGGGCTGGCCTTGCTTGCGATTCATTCGCCGCGGAGCAACATTTCCGATGCGCTGCGCTGATCACGTCACGAAAATATTTCTGATATCGAGCAGGATGCAAGTAGAATTTACATTATTGAATTACGAATAGGATTTAGTCTAACCAGTTGTTATTGCCAAGACTCCCAAGTATCTCTCCCCGGTTACTCCCTCTTACGATATGACAGACCTGAGCCTCGTCCTGGTGGAGGTGTTGCTCTCTTCAAAGACTCTATTCCTCACTCTCCATGCACTGCTCTCACTCCCCCACACCCCCAGGAATACCTCTGGCTTCGGCTTCCCCTCCACTCCCACCTCATGTTTATGTGTGTACTGTACCGTCCACCGAACAGTGATGACTCCATCTACACCTCACTATCCGAAAACATGGACCATCTTCTATCTTCTCATCCAAACTCTCTCTTCCTCTTATGTGGTGACTTCAATTGTCATCACGCCAGTTGGCTCGGTGTGGGTACCTCTCTCACCTGCCATGACACCTCAGCAAAAGCTTTCTGCGACTCATTGGGACTGACTCAATCGGTCAACTTCCCGACCCGGATCTCAACCAATGGTACTCCATCTCTTCTGGATCTGATTTTGAGAAATTTCCCTGACAATATCTGCTGCTCTTCCTTCACTCCAATCGGTTCTTCTGACCACGTCCTTGTCAAAGTGGACATCTCTCTGGCTGTTATCAGAGAACCACCTCACCTCCGTCGAGTTTGGCATTTCACTCAAGCCGACTGGCAGGGTCTCCGAGCAGCCATCAAACTTACAGACTGGTCTCCTATCACTACTTTCTCAAACATCAACTCATCCTGGGAATTCTTTCAAAGAAACTTGCTCTCCCTCATGCACAGATTTATCCCCTCTCATGTTCAGTTGTCCTACCCTTCCTCCCGCCCTTGGTTTACTGAAGCTTGTGGCGAGGCAGTTGTCCTGAAACAACTTGCCTTTGCCTCATGGAAAGCAAACCCAACTGAGGGCAATCTCAGTTCTTTCCACAAAGCTCGGAACAAGTGTGTATCTACCCTCAGGAGAGCCAGAAAACAACATCTTTCTCATCTCAAGTCTGAACTCTCAAACCTCTCTCCCTCCTCAAAATCCTGGTGGCGTTTAATCAATGTTCCCCCTCCATCCCCTCCCTTACCTCAAATGGCCGCACTGCTGATTCCACACGTGATAAAGCTGAATGTCTAAACATTCATGAATGGTGTTTGCAGCTAAATCTTGTGTCCTAAACCCATCACTATCTCTACCCACTTTACCCAGTCGCACCCAACTGTCCCTGGACTCTGTATCCTTTTCTCCTGACAAGGTGGAGAGCTTGCTTTCAAACCTCGAGTCAGATTCTGCAACCGGTCCAGACGGCATCAGCCCACGTGTCCTCAAAGCCTGCTCTTCTGCTCTTGCTCACCCTCTCTGTTCTATTCACCCTCTCATTTGCCCAAGGTCATCTGCCATCTGCTTGGAAATCTGCTAACATCACTGCCCTGCATAAAAAAGGTGCAAAAACAGATCCCTGTAACTACAGACCAATCAGCCTTCTCCCAATCATCAGCAAGGTGATGGAATCCATCATCGCTTCAGACATGAAATCCTTCCTCTTCTCCAATGGCTTGATTTCCAATCATCAATTTGGTTTCAGACAAGGTCACTCTACCCTGGATATGCTGCTTCTGCTCTCCCATCAATGGATGGAGGTCCTCAATGCCAGACAGGAAATCCGAGCCGTATCCCTGGACATATCATGTGCTTTTGACAGTCTGGCACCCTGCCCTACTCACCAAACTCTCTTCCCATGGTATTCAAGGCCATCTTCACTCATGGCTCGCAGACTTCCTCTCCTGTCGCAGTCAACGTGTGGCCCTAAATGGAGTTCTTTCATCCCCTCTTCCTGTGCAGGCTGGATTTCCTCAAGGTAGCGTTCTGGGCCCTGTTGTTTTTCTGGTTTTCATCAATGATCTGAACAACTCTGGAAAATCCTCTATTTCTCTTTGCCGACGACTCCACCCTCTGCCGTACCATCTGTCATCCCTCAGACCGGCAAGCAGCAGCTTCTTCGCTCACTGCAGATCTGGATAAAATCACAAACTGGTCCAACACATGGAACATGTCTTTCAATCCAGACAAATCTCACACTCTCACTATGTCTCTTCGAAAGGACCATTTATTAGAAAAAAAATTTAGGTTTAGAAAACCCCCCCATCCACTTTCTCAACAATCCTCTGGAAGAAGTCTTTTCTTTCAAGCTTCTGAGTCTCACTATCTGCCATGACCTTTCCTGGGAAAGTCACATTTCCAACTTCACCTCAAAAGCCAGTCGCCGACTGGGAATCCTCCGTCGTGCAAAGTCCTTCCTCGGCCCTCTTGAGCTCCTGACCACTTACAAAGCTTTTGTCCGTAGCCTGATGGAGTACTGCTCTCCCCTCTGGGCTGGTGCTCCTGCCTCCCACCTTTCTTGGCTTCACGCTGTCGAAACCAGGGCATTTAAGATCATCGGCATCTCCCGCAATGAAGCTGAGTCTTTGGGCCTCTCACTCAATCACCGCAGGTTGGTCGGTGGTCTTTCTGTCTTCTACCGACTCCTCTCCAGCCTTGCCCCCCCCTGCTCTCTCTGCGATTTGTCCCCACCACATTTCCACAGGGCGCTCAAGGTCCGCCAACAACCCCCTTCTGGTAAAACTACCAAAATCACGAATCACTGCTCATCTTCACTCTTTCATTCCTCTTTTTTCCCGCCTTTGGAATAAACTTCCTCACTCTAGTCTTTCCCATTCTTCCCTCCAGGCTTTCAAAACAGCTGTTCACCACCACCTCTTATCTTCCCCCATCCAAATCCTCGATCTTTTCTACCCCCGATAATCCACCCAAGGCCACTTCGCTCAAATTCTCCTGCTTTCCTTCCTGAAAGTCCCTGAAATGTCCATCTTCTCTTCGCCATGTTCCCCGTCCCATCCCCATCCCTCTCCCTTCCACAGTTCACCTAATGTGTCTGTTCCCCACTGTTTTGTCCCTTCCACTCCCGCCCCTCTTGTCTCATGCCTCCTTGCTGTGAGTTGTATGTTAGCTCTCATACGAGCCTCGACCAAGGTATACAAAAAAAAAAAGTCTTCCTTCAATGTCCTCCAGATCATCATGAACTCCGGGAATTTCATCGCCATTTTCCTCTGCTTGTCCTGCTTCAGGCTCGAACTGGTAAGGCCGTATTCCATTTCCAGCTGCCTGAACTTCACCTCCCGCGACTATGTTATCCGACAATTCTCCATCTGATTCAGACCAAAATCCTTCATTTCTCTCACACTCACTGTCGCTACCAGACAAATCAAAGTCCATGCCATCCATTATTCAAAACCAAATGTTTGATTTTTTTTAAGCAGAAATGAACGAAGCGTTTGAGTCGACCAATCGAATGTGGAAACACACAGGAAGCCAATAGAATCACGTAGACCACCAACCCGAGTAATTTACGTGCAGCCTTTGTCGTCCTGCAGTGACGTCATGTGGGTTATGCCCCGTTCAGTAGATTTCGGCACAATTTTTAGGGGCATTCCCGAAGAGGTTTGTTTTTTTAAATTTTACAGAACGAGTATTGTGAAAAAACATTGTCAGATCAGAAATCACGATGAAAACTCCTATAGGACATGTGTGTGTGTATGTATATATATATATATATATATATATATATATATATATATATATATATATATATATATATATATATATATATATATATATATGCAATTTCAGTACTTTTGAGTGTCATGGGACCTTTAAATCCTCTGCTGCTCAGCTTTTGGAAGAGCCTGAGCTTTAATCACTCCACAATGTGCAAACTACCCGCTGTTGGAGAGCAGAAACGCCGTACACAATCCTGAAGGAACACACACCTTGTTCGGCTTGTATCTTGCGTGAATGGCCCGGGCTATCCCTCGATCGTGTGGTTTATCATCCGTTCCATCGATGCTGCCTGCTCGAAGTGGATTGTATGTCCTTGCTATGGGAGACCAGCTTTCAATGTCCTCTTCCATTCTCAAAGAGGAAAAGAGCACTACAAAAACAAAGAGAAAGCAAAGGAAGCAATATGTGTAAAACAAACAAGTAATAACCTTTCCAAAAGGCCACAGAGGCCAAATACTACATTTTAGATTCATGACAATTTATTTTGATACATTAACCCGCAGATAACCTAGTTCCACTGGGCTGGTGTGGTTCGTCTCTACGTAAGCCAGTCGTCACATATATTTACCTGTAAAGGAATAAAAGAGACCATTAGACGGAGCGAGAAATCATGAGGCGATCGCCACAACGTACGACGACACGTCCACAATCCTTGCATGCCTCTGCACTTTCAAGGTCTCGCAAGTTCTGCTCACAGACAAACGGGGGAAAACATCACCGCCATCCACCTCCGGTGGCAGAGGTGACACCCAACCTAGTTATCCATGAACAAATTGATCGACACACGAACTTACTCTCGACCACAGCGTCTTGGTGTCCGGGATACGAAACATTCATTACTTCGACCACGGAAGGTGGACAGAGGTCGTTTTCACCCCCGTTTGTCTGTCTGTCTGTGAGCAGGACATCTCAAGAAGTTATGGACGTATTCTGATGAAAATTGGTGGACAGTTTGGGTGTGTGACAAGGACAAATCTATTCGATTTTGGTGTAGCTCTGGATCCAGATCCGACCCATCAGTGGGATACAAAATGTAAACTGTTCAGCCTGGCGGAGGTATGCGCTCAACCGAGTGCCGTTCTAGTTTTTATCTGTGATGGCTTCGTCTGCGTCTGCATGCAGTGCTTTGCTACAGGATGTAAATAGGAAGGTCACTTCTCTTTGGGCTGTCTAATCTGGGTTCAGTTGATGAACTGACTATCAACTGTCGGATTGGCACATTACAAACAGGAAGGCTTTGCTTTACAAGTAGTGTCGTCTTACATAAGCCTGGTGTTGGCTTCGTGGTTAGGGTGGCGGCTTGGGATCCTAGGGTCCTGAGTTCAAGCCCCGTTGGCCGCCAAATTAATATACACTAGGAGGTTGACTCAGCCTGTCATCCTTTCGAGGTCGGCAAAATGAGTACCCGTGTACTGGTAAGGGGGACACTGCATAAGCGGCATAGCCGCGTCCCGACCAATGATGCAACCAGCAGCCATAGGCTGCATTCGATAGAGAGCGTCGTCTTCCAGATGGACGTTAAGCTGGGTGTCCTGTCTACTTAGAAGAGTTGGTGGACGTTAAACATCCTCCGGTGTTTTTCAGGAAGAATAGGCGAGTTATCACTGTAAACCTGAACAAAAAAACAAAAAACAAAAAACAAAAAACATCGAATCCAGTTGAACATCAGGATTGGCCAGCCGGTTCGTGAATGACTAACACCAAAAAGATGAGGATGAAGACCGTTGCAAGTTGAGCGAACGATGGGATGAACACACACCGACAGCACATTCCATTCTTGACGAGACCCTTAAACAGACATCATAATCGCTACACAGGTACCGATAATCGACCGATACACAGGTACAGGTACATCAGGTACAGGACCGATACACAGGTACATGAGGTACAGGACCGATACATCAGGTACAGGTACAGCACCAATCGACAGGTACAGGTACATCAGGTACAGGCCCGACACAGGTATAGGTACATCAGGCACCAGTACATGACCGATACATCAGGTACAGGTACAGCACCGATACACAGGTACAGGTACATCAGGTACAGGACCGATACACAGGTACAGGACCGATACACAGGTACAGGTACATCAGGTACAGGACCGATACACAGGTACATCAGGTACAGGACCGATACACAGGTACAGGTACATCAGATACAGGACCGATACACAGGTACAGGTACATCAGATACAGGACCGATACACAGGTACAGGTACATCAGATACAGGACCGATACACAGGTACAGGTACATCAGATACAGGACCGATACACAGGTACAGGTACATGAGGTACAGGACCGATACATCAGGTACAGGTACAGCACCGATACACAGGTACAGGACGGATACACAGGTACAGGACAGATACACAGGTACAGGTACATCAGATACAGGTACATCAGGTACAGGACCGATACACAGGTACAAAACCAATACACAGGTACATCAGGTACATCATAATCGACCAATACTACTGATCCTGTCAATATTATGTACCTCTCCATCCCCATTGCTTACAGGTAGGTACTACCCATCGAATCCACTTGAACACATCTACTGTTTCTGCTTCCACTACCTTCCCAGGGATTCCACGCAATAACCGGAACGTGTATGCAAATGAAGCCTTATTTAAACACATGGCCTCCAACGACATCAACACCAACACCAAAGACAAAAAAAACAAAACGGCTTTTCATCTCAGGTCCACCAGACCAATCCTTTGACCTTTATTTTTTGGAGACCCGGAAGTGACGTTTTATTTGGTCGTGATTACGTAGGTTCAATGTCGTACTATACAAGGATCTATAAATATAATCATGCATTAACCATCATTTCCGACTTTCAATTCGTGAGTCACAGAACAGTGAGTGAGAGTGAGAGTGAGAGAGAAAAGGACGAAGACCCCCAACTGTGCTAAGACTGGAACATATGTACGTTTCATAATCTTTTTTTTAAAAATGTTTTTGTTGTTGAGGGTTTCATGGCGCTGTCAGAGCCAGGAGGCTCTATCGACGCCACGCACCAGAATCTGATCAAACTCGCCTACAGCCATCGCCCTTCAAAGGCAGATACATTTTAAATTGGTCTCCCACATTCCTTCAGGAATCTTAATACCGCCTTACAGAGTTGAGGGGCTTCCAGTTCATCTGCCGCAGCATCACCTGCAGGTCCAACACCCTTATCCCCATAACTCTTATACACCGTACAAGATGCTGCCTCGATTCCCCGTAGAGAGGGCAATTTGGAAGTAAGTGGTTTAAATCTTCAGGTTTTCCGCACACATCACAGAACCCCGTTGGGTGACATCCAGTTCTATGGAGGGATGCATTTCAGTGACAGTGCCCGAGTCTGATTCAACAAAGCACGACCTGGTCCCTCCGGGAGAGCCTGGGGAGCTTAACAAGCGGAACCACCTCCGACTGCACCTTGTGAAAAAATGTCCCCTTTGTGCAGGAGTCCCACTGACATTGCCATTTTCCCACAATACGGTCCTTGACCAGACTAATGATTTCTGAAGGTCCCAAGGGGATTTGGGTGACATTGTCCATTCTGAGGGCATGCTTTGCCGCAAGGTCACTGGCCTCATTCCCCCCGATGCCCACATGTGCAGGGATCCAGCACAAATCCACCACCAGACCCCTCCAGTTCATGATGTTATACAAGTGCCAAGGTTCGAGGACCAAGTCATACCTGGAGCCACCCTGGAAGGATTCCAGTACCTGTAATGCCGAAAGTGAGTCCGAGAGGATAACTGCACCAAGAGGATTGAACTCGAGTATCCATTCCATAGCTAGGATGAATGCAAATAGTTCCGTTGAGAAAACTGAAAGATGATCGGTTAACTGAAAAGCTCTGACCACACGGACATCGGGGACACATATCGCCGCCGCTGTCCTTCCTCGAGAGGGTTCTTTGGACCCATCCGCATATATATATATATATATATATATATATATATATATATATATATATATATATATATATATATATATATATATATATATATATATATATATATATATATATATATATATATATGCAAAGATTGACTCCAACTTGTATTTATAAACTCGATAGCCAGGTTGTGCTTTACCACAGGATTAACTGAATCCATTTTTCCCCAGAGATCCATGCGGAGACGGAGGGGTTCGAGTGTCCAGGGGGGCCAAATGGGGACTTTATGTTGGGGGCTGACTGGAAGGGAGTCCAGCCTCATTTCCTTGGCTAACTTGACACAGGCCAGGCCAAGAGGCAAGGAAGCGGAGTTGTTGTCTAACTTCAGGTATTCCCAACAATTTTCAAATCAGGATTTACCAGGATGGCTGTCCCCAGAAGAAATGGATTTAGCCCAATATTTCATTCTCAGCATCTCCCAGCGAAGGGACAAGGGCATCTCACCTATTTCCACCAGAAGGCCAGACACTGGAGAGCTAGTAAAAGCACCCAAACATACACGAAGGGCTTTTGACTGGACAGTCTCAAGTTTTTTTTCGGTTGCTCTTGGCCATATCACCGAAAGCCAGGCATCCGTAATCCAGGTGGGAACGAATTTTAGCTTTGTATATCATGAGAAGACTGTCACGATGTGCTCCCCACTCTGTTCCAGAGAGACAACGTAATAAATTTATGCCTTTGGCACATTTACCTATCAGCTCCTTCACCTGTGGGGTCCAGGTGAGTCCCTGATCGAAGGTGACTCCGAAGAAGGACACCACTCGAGATGGATGGATGCAAGTACCATTAATTACCATCGCTATATCATCCGTTTTCTTCTTTCGGGAAAATATGATAAACTTGGACTTGTCAGCTGATAGTTTAAAACCCCAGTCTTCGGCCCATTCCTCCACGAGCCGGATATCGCCCTGGAGTTTTTTTACTCGAAAAAGCAAGATTTTTACACCGAATCCACATAGCAATGTCGTCAGCAAACAGGAATAACTTGCTATGGAGCTTGTGGATGGAGGCAACATCATTTATCATAATACTAAAGAGTGTTGGGCTAAAGCAGCTTCCCTGGGGAATGCCCTTTTCAGAATGAAACGAAGAGGAGAGGCTCAGGCCAACCCTCACCTGAAATGTTCTATTCGATAAAAAGTCACCAATCCAATCGTGCATTCTGCCATTGACCCCGAGATTACTCAGTTTATAAAGGAGGCCATTCTTCCAGACTGAATCGTATGCCTTTTGAATATCGAGGAACACTCCCAGAAGAGACTCCTGATTACCTTGGGATTTCCTTGCATCATTTGCCAGTGCAGAAATGTGATCCATAACGGACCGTCCCTTTCGAAAACCGCTCGGGCCTTTATACAATAGGTTGTTCTTTTCCAAGAAGAAGACCAATCGGTTGTTCACCATTTTCTCCATTAATTTGCAAACTGAGATAAGGGAGATCGGGTGATATGAAGATGGGACAGTGCCATCTTTACCCTCTTTCAGGATAGGAATTACAATAGTGTGTTTCCAATCGCCGGGATTTCCAATCGCCTATTGAAGAAACTCAGGAACACTCTCAACACCCGATCCTCCAAGTGTTTGAACACAAGGAACGATAACCGATCCGGGCCTGGGGCGCTATTCTTAGCCGAACGAATCACCTGCTTCAGTTCCCAAATAGTGAAGTCAAGATTGAGTGAAGGGTTTGAAGGCAGAACTGTATTGGTGATCACCCTGGTTTGACTTACAACTTGGGGAAAACGAGCCTCTAAAACGTCATCCTTTATGATATTCTCACTTCGAGAAAAGAATTTGCCCACAGCTTCTGCCTTGTCTGCATTAGAACACAGGGCTATGTTCTGGGAAATAATCACTGGAAAAGATCTCCCTCCCGACTTAACTCCCTGTATACTTTTGACTCTTCCCCATATAGTTTTGAGAGGGGTATCCGGATTAACTGATGAACAAAATGATTTCCAAGAGGCAGACTTGGCCCGTTTTATAGTTATTTGGGCTATCGCCCTTTTCCTCTTGTACTCTATAACGTCCTCCAACCTGAGGGTTTTCCTAAATCTCTTTAGAGCCGCCCATCTTCCCTGGATTGCCAATTTGCAATCCTCATTCCACCAGGGGACCTTAATTTTCCAACCCCTTGAAGGAATTGAGGTTGGGATTGTTTCCCAAGCAATGCTATTCATGATTTGAACAATATTCTTATTGATGCTATCTATGTTGTGAACACCAATCTCTTCCTTCACTTCCCTGACACATCGATCAGAAAACTGATCCCAATTCGCCTTAGAAAAGTTCCAAGAAGCCGGACCGAGTGAGTCCACAGAACCCCTTTCACATTGGAGATTTGTGATCACAGGAAAGTGATCACTCCCTCGGTTGTCATCATGGACTTCCCAATCGCATCTCGAAGCTTCTATTGAAGAAATAAGAGTGAGATCCAGAGGGGACATCTTCCCTGTGGATGGATTTAAACATGTTCCCTGTCCGTCATTTAATATCACCATATCGAACTCATCGATCAAATCCTCAATAATATCGCCGTTCCTATCAGTGTCATTGGAGCCCCAGAGAATATTATGGCTGTTGAAATCGCCACAGACA
Organism: Eptatretus burgeri; assembly: GCF_056783735.1. Taxonomy (NCBI): domain Eukaryota; kingdom Metazoa; phylum Chordata; class Myxini; order Myxiniformes; family Myxinidae; genus Eptatretus; species Eptatretus burgeri. Next base: position 42,335,469 of record NC_140964.1, on the reverse strand, counting down.
AGTCCCACCCCCTCACACCTTCTAAAAACCTCCTGAAGACTCTTGTGCATCAATGGTTGGCAAGGATTATAGAAGTTTATAATTGTAACCCTCCCCCTCGAGCCATGGACCTTGATAAGAATACACTCCAGCTCCGTAATGTCTTCCGTTTCCGTGAAGGGAAGACCAAATTTCACCATAATGCCACACCCACCCCCTTTACCTCGAGCTCTATCCCTCCGAATAAGGGTATACCCGGCATATGAAATCGATTCTGCTCCTTGAGCCATGTTTCTTGAAAACAAATAATATCCGGTTTAGTTAACATATCAGAGATGTATTTTTTAAATTCGGACCCGTGTGCCACGAGACTTTTAGCATTCCATTGGATTATTAACATCAATTACATTGGGTCCTGAGACTGTTTGGCATCAGGACTGGTTTCTCTCTCTTTATTATTGCCTGTCTTGTTAAATATCTTATTAATATCCTTGGTAGAAATACCATCCCATCCCACATGTTTACATGCTGTTGAAGCAAGAATGCTAATTTTCTCCGATCTCCTTTGTACAACAGCTGTGCAATTTACCACCTCAGTAATAAATCCAATGAACCCCAATTTAGAAATGTTCAAAACCACCATGGCACTTGAATCCTCGGTTTGGCAATCCTGATCTATTGTCTCCGTCTGACAACCAACCGAAACTGTTTGTATCCTAACCGGAGCTGGAGTTTTAGTAATCCTATTCGTTTCTTTGACTGGCAACACAACTTTGGGGACCTTGAGCACCGCCTCCACATACGATAACTTCCCAGTGGTTTTCACTTGCTGGATCTGGGCTGCTCTTTGAAATTCCAGACTGCCTCTGTAGGCTGCACTGTGCTCCCCACCACAATTGGCACAGCACATCTTAGCGCACAGACAACTCTCATACTCATGATCCCCATTACACTTGCTGCAACGCTGTTTACCCCGACAGGATGCTGCAGTATAACCGGATCTTTGGCATTTGTAACATCTTAAGGGGGAGGGATATACTCCCGAACAGGAAAGGCTTGGTAGCCCAGGAACACTTTAGGGGGAAGGACCGGGATGGAGAAGGACACCACCACACATGTGGTATCGACCTTCACACCATCCCTCACCGACGTAAGACGACGGGCTTCACCTACTCCCATGTCAGCCAAATTCCTCTTGATAACCTCCATATCAATGTCCAGGTCAATCCCGTAAATTACCCCCCGGCATTCCCTTAAAGACCTGGGGATGTGAACAGATATTCCAATATCCCCCAAAAGAGAGACCCTCAGAATCATTTCCCGCTGGGCCACCGATTTGCACTGGATCAGAAGGTCACCCGATCGACGTTTCCTTGCACAATGTACGTCACCAAATTATTTTCCAATTACGGGAGCCAATTTTATCGGGTTATTGAAAAATTAACGACTTTGACCCTTCCACAGCCGAAATTATAATCGGGAATTTATCCCCCGGCTCCTCTTTATCCTTCACCCCTTCCCGCACCTCCGACTCCTCACTACTTCCCTCACCGGGCCTGCCCCTCCTCATGGCCGACACTCGAGAAGTTCGAACACTTCTTGACGAGGGCGCCCAATCATCCTCCCCCGATACCCCCTCCATATACTCTCATCCCCTGGGGATCCCCAAGAGTGAAAATAAGGACCTTACCGATCAATACCAAATAATAACAAGAACTCAGAACCAGAGGTGAGACCGAAATACCGGAAGTACTTGGAAGCACACTCTCCTCCCAGCTGATCCAAGTCACTCGCGACATATTCATTTAAAATAGCTTTAACTTTATATAACAGCTGAACACAAATTTAAAACAAATAATTGTAAACAATAATCTGAGATTTAAGTGCAGAAAATTTTGAATGAAAAAGGAATCGAAAAAAAAATAATCGCATTTCTTCGTGAAGGAAAATTCTGGCGAGCCGACATCGCTTACATTTAAACTGATTATACACCCTAGAAATTGTGAACCTCCCCAACGGATTTGGAGGCACATTATTGTCTTGTCTTTGTATTGTTTATATTTTACACACGTACGACACTTCACCACTTATAGCACTGGGTATTCAATTAGTGGCCTTTCTGTAGATCCTGATACATCAAAACTGTGGCTTATTCAATTCACGTGCAATTGGATGCAAATCACGTGACATCACGCAGTCCGTCGTTAAGACCTGAGTAAAGGCAATTTGGCCTATTTTTACGTCTTTTATAATTATACCGGAGTTCACCCGGATTTCAGTCGACAGCACTCCCGGTTGAGCAAATCGAGAAATATCTCAATGCATGGGATAATTCCCCCAGAATACCCCGTTCCACTGGGAGCAGCGCGATCTCACCCGTAGTTACATTGAGGGAGTTGTGGTCATCCTCATCCCCCACACAAATTCTCTGGACTATGAATTGTTTCTTACCATTGAGTTGCAGGTGCAGTGCAGCATCATAAAGTGGAAAAAGAAAAAGAAGAAGAAAAAGAAAATGAAGAAGAAGAAAAAGAAGAAGAAAAAGAAGAAGAAAAAGAAGAAGAAGAAAAAGAAAAAGAAGAAGAAGAGTCCCGTGAGATGCCGAAGCTGAATTTACTTGTTTTCGGCGTCAGTGGCGACGGGTCGAGGTCCCCACCTCCAGGTAGGGGAGAGTATTGCAAGTCTCCATTTTTACAGTACACTATTCCTGTCCCCACGTTTTCCAGTACAGTGAGGTGTTTCTAATTATAAGCAGTAGGTACGTTTTCACTTCATGTACGTAATCCGGTTTTTTTTTTTAACTACATAGAGCTGTCAGTTGCCTATACACCGCCCAACTAAAGGTATGCGTTAGAAGAACGTGTTGCCTGCTTGTAACAAGATCGCCCGTATGACGGGTACTCTGCGAGTATGTATACATGTATCAAATAGTACCGCTTCACTGGAATGGTGATCGCGAACCCTTGTGACACACCACCATTTCGTCCAAGGGTTCTGAGCAATAAGATGATGTTTTGCACCTGGAAAACGGGAATGGCACTCGGTAGGTAAAGCACGTACCTTCGTCAGGCCGAACCACTGATCTCTACACCTGGATTGGTCGCGTCCACAGCGATTGGAAACCGAGGAGTGAAGTCACCGGAAGTTCACTTTCCGCCATCTTGTCTCCCCCAAACCATCACTGCAGCGAAGTACGGAAAGAGAGGACTGGCAGAAAGAAACCTCCAAATGCAAACAACAAACTTTGCCTGTAACTCATGTAAAGATTTATTAGTTGGTGTAATGAACTTGTGGAGATCACAGACCTCGTGTGACCGTGAGAGAATGTCACTTTGCGTGGTTTAATCACCTTTCACGTCTGTGCGCTGACAGGGAACGTTGCCGTTTCACATTTTCATGTGTTAAGTGTATTTTGTGACGTCATACACTCGGTGATTAAACGCAGGTGGAGACCTTTCGGCCCATCACACCTGCACCACATCAACACAAGAAAATTCAAAATGTTTTTTTGTAACGGTTTTTATGGAGTTTTTTTTTGTCCAACTTCCAGAGGAGTGGACATGGCCGGACAGTCTTGGGTGAAAAAAACAAAAAAAACATCAACCACACAACACCCCTTGACAAGACTCCCCCCCCTCACCCCCATCAACGACACTCTGCAGACGTGCACACAATCATCCATCAATGCTCAAACTTGCAAAAAGTCCTGCCAACATCCCTCTACCCTATCTCTATCGAGTGCAGCCTGTGGCTGCTGGTTGCATCATTGGTTGGGACGCGGCTGTGCCGCTGATGCAGTGTCCCCCTTACCAGTACACTGGTACTCATTTGGCCAACCTCGGAAGGATGACAGGCTGAGTCAACCTCCTGGTGTATTTTTATTCAGCGGCCAACGGGGTTTGAACTCAGGACCCTAGGATCCCAAGCCGCCACCCGAACCACGAAGCCAACACCAGGCTTTTCCTTCCAATGATAACTGTGCTCTGCAGAATTTTTATACGTGATTACAGACAAACAAACAAACAAAAAAAAACATACAAGCTGACTAACATATCTTGCAAAAACTTCGTTTTGGCAAGATAACAAAAACACAAACAAACTAGAACGGGCACTCGGTAGAGCGCATACCTTCGCCGCCGCAACTTTTTTCCGGGCACATTTGAAAAACGTCATTTTAAAACGTCCATGACGTCACAACCGTCAGTCCGATTGACGTCAAATTTGGTGTGTAACCTCCTTGAAGGCAGTCCAACAAAATGGAATGATAAACACTGAAAAATTAAAAAGTTGAAAAATGACGTCATCTTTTGACGTCATTTTGACGCACTTCCGGGGACGTCACGTCCAATCGGGGACTACCATTCTGAAAGCTCGTAGTTCACTGAACGTTTTAACGTTGGTTTCATGTCAATAGCTCTATTAGATCTGAAGCTATGCCTACAAGTATATTTTGACCTTGAGTGTAACCTTGACTACAGAGTTAATTGGCAAAACCTGTACATCAATAAACAGATAATGTTTATGGATTTGGGATTTGTCTAATGCCTGGATTTGGGAGACTTTGCTTTATAAATTATATAGATATTTGAATGTAAAATATCAGGACATTTTAGCCACAATTGAAAAACGTCATGTTCAAACGTCAATGACGTCATAACGGTCAGTCCGATCGGTCAAATTTGGTGTGTGACGTCCTTAAGGTAAGTCCTACAAAACGGTATGATCAAAACTGATGAGATCGAAAATTGAAAATTTACGTCATCTTGTGACGTCATTTAGACGCACTTCCGATGACGTTACGTCAAATCCGACACTACATATCTGAAAGGTATCTCGTCATGGAACAATATGGCGGTGGTTGCATGTCGATAGCTGTATTATGAAGGAAGTTATGCTCAAAAGAGTGTTTTTGACCTTTTCATGACCTTGACCTTTGACCCGATCGCTCCCAAAATCTAATCAAATCGTTCTTGGATACTCACGAATCATCCCACCAAATTTCATGCAATTCGGTTTAATACTTTCTGAATTATGCGAATAACAAACAAACACACATATTCACAAATAAATAAATACACAGCGACCAAAACATAACCTTTCGCAGAATGTGAAGGTAACAAACGGAGGCGATCAACATACTTCCAAAAAAAATTTTGGGGGGGCAAGTAACAAGGGTGAGAACATAACCTCCGTTCATCTTCGGTGGTGGAAGTGATGAAACATTACAGATGAAATAAATGTTTCTGGATTTTAGCTGCGACCTGTGAAAGACACTGAACCACCCCCTGCAAACAACCTGTTTGCTACTACATTGCTGCCCTCAGTATCAGCCAGCAGCGTTTTTTTCTTTTCTTTTTTTTTTAGCAATGCCAGCCCACCCCTCAGGCTCACTGGCTCTCATCAGCACGGAGAGGACTTCCTGCAAGAGTTCACTCTTCACCGAGTCTGGGAGGTTTTCAGTTTGATTCAAACCCTGGCTGAGTCATAAAAAAAAAGACTTCAGTAATGATACATGCTACATCATTGATGCTCAGCATTTCAGGAATAGAATGTAGTTTCATGTGGGTTGGCATCCCATGAGGGGGTGGGGGCCATGATGGGAGAGGAAAGATTCTTCCTTAGAAATGCCTCGACTCCAGAGAGAAAGACGCCGCCAGGAGATGGCACAACCGGCATGTAGTGTGTTCCGGGAAATTACTTCTCTCAAGGTCAACGGCTATGTTTGTCTGGTGTCAAGTCCTGTGTTGTCTGGTGTCTGCATGTGTGAAGCTCGTCTGAGCCGTAAAAAAAAAAAGGAGCAAAAAAAGTGATAAACTGGTACATACATTCCAGAAGAACCTTCATTTTATCAGAATGCAGTTGGGATTATAACTTATAAGTGTTTAATCTTCTGCCTTATTTGTCCAGGTACATCACCGTACGATTTCCGCCTCTTTCGAGGAGAATCAAGTTTCCGAGTGATGAGGATATGAAAGCAGATGTCCTAAAATGGCTCGGTGTCAGACCTCAAGGTTTCTACGCTTCTGACAGGCCACAGGATCGACGTACATTGGTTGTTTGAAAGGACATCTGCTTCCACAGCACCGAAAGGAACAAGCTATGATGTGTGCGTGGGTATGGCATCACCTTGAAACAAAATTTCAAAAAAAAATTGCTCGAGTTTCATTAACTTCACTTCTCTTTAGAAATCCCAGGAGAAAGGTTGCAGGTCCATGAGCCTTTCTCCGTCCACCTCCCTTGATCTCACTCTCATTTCCACTCTGCTGTCCTCGTTTCCTCCTTTCCCTTTTGTTCTATTCTGCTGTAGCTCTTCCATGAGCCTTGACTATGTTAATGTAACAAAACAAAAAAATACAAAGAAAATCCTCTTCTTTTATGAAAAGGCACATGAATATTTATTGCTGCGAGTCCTGCCACATAATGAATAAGAAAATATAGTGCGTGTCGTGGAAAATCATTGTCATCATTACAAATAAGAGTCAACATGAAATAGATTACACAAAACACAATCTTCCACTTGTATGTCCTTTCAGAACAGTGTACTAAACAATATAGATGGCTGGTAATTTTGAAAGATCTACTGGTATAGATATAATATTTGGACAAGTTTATAAATATTTTCCATTTCTAGTTTGCCTCTACAGCAATAGTTTGAAGGCTGGTTGGCAGGGGGGTTGAGAAGGAGGGGGATGTGGTGAGAATGGTGCAGAACTAAGAAAGGTGAGGGACATTGTAATTGGCAGCCTCACTGCAAGCCAAGTACCCAACCAACAGATGTCGGTGATTATTGCAACCAGCAGAGCAAATTGTTAACCAAACCCCAGTCAAATATGCATTTCCTCAGTGAAATATAACAAAAATACGACTACTGGATCTGGAGCTTATCCTGGCTTAATGTTGTATTGATTATCTAGGTCCTGGCTTAATGTTGTAACCCAAATTTCGTAGCATTCTGACTTTTCGAAGGGATTTATGCAATTTTTCCCAAAAAATTTACCAAGTCCACCATTTTGACACACTTTTGGTCACGTGATCAGCATGACCTCCGCATTTTAACATCACAACCCTGTCCTAATGTTGTAACCCGGATTTGGTAGCATTCATTCGGACTGGTGGGTCTGGAGAATAAGATTTTTGAAGGTATTTACCAAGTCCGCCATTTTGACCTACTGAGTCACGTGGCCGGAATGAGCTTTGCAATCCCCGTTATCAGTCAGGAGAGGAACATTGCTGCCAAACATCAGCCGGAATGGCCCAGCGGTTTGCCGGAAAAGTTGAAATGGGAGACGGATGGACAGACAGACAGACAGACAGACAGACAGACGGATGGTGCGTGATGACAAGACCTTATATGGAATTCCAATTCCAGATGAGCTAAAAACCGGCCCTTCTGACTGAATACGACATGATGCTGACGTCATGCATATATAAGCAATGGCTTAGACGTCATGAGCATATGTAAACCATCAGCATCATGTCATATTCAAAGTTGGAGGAGCCAGTTTTTGTTTCATTTATTTCGTCTGCCTACACCCCCATCTCCTAACTGGTGATCAACAGGGCAGAGACAATGCGTTTGTATGGGAGACACTTGTTGCAAACAGGTTGTACTGCAGTTACTGTTATGGCACTCTCTCTGTGCCTCGCTGTTCCGCCAAGTATATTCCCATTCCCTGCTACAAAGTGTCAGGTGCTGACGAAGCAGTTTCTTGGCAAGGGTTATGCTGGGTGGTTTGCCATTGCCTTCCGAGAAGGAATTTGGAATTTGTTCATGGTGCTGGCAATAGCTCACCCACTCTTGCGAAGGATATCGTAGGATGTTCAACATCCACCAAGTAATACTGGCAGACGGGACGCCCAGTTTAACATCCATCAGAGAAACGGCACACACATTGATGAATCACTCTACCTGTGAAACAGAGAGTGTTTATAGCTTGGTCAGGATACAAGTCCAGCCTAGACAGCTGAGAGGTGTGAGTGTGAGTGTGTGTATAATATATATATTATATATATATATATATATAAATATATATATATATATATATATATATATATATATATATTAGCAGGGTATGCTTACACATTGTGTAATATTAGACAGACAGACAGACATTGTGTAAGCATACGAACCGTGCTTCCCCATTATCTTGGGTCGCTCAGCTGCATTTGATTTTTCTTTATTTTTTCTTCATTTATTTATGCTTTCCAACGGTTCTGTGAATTTTCCTGGTGTATCGGCTTTGATGTCTGTTGGCACACAAAATTACCGTGCTTCCCTATTGTCTAAGCTCACCTGCATTTTTACAGCACGACGACATCGCGCTGTTATATAACTGGCGATTCTGTCCTGTGTCTTCTGTCACGTCTTCTGCCACACCTATGGCCGCGTACTTCTCCTTGATCTGAGGGCTATAAATAGAAATTTGTCCAATGTCACAACTCTTCCCATCATGCATGCTAATTCACAGTGTCTACATTTAAATTTTACAACTGCAAAATTGTTTCATCGTTCTTCTTAACCGAGACTTTTACTGCCCCCAGCCGCGCGATATCGAAGTATTCGCTTCTTGTTTTCATTAATTATTTTTCATTGATTTATATTTTCATTTATGGATGTTGTCTGACGATTCTGTGATTTTTTTCCCCCGGTGTACCGTCTTTGATGTCCAACGGCACACAGAATTTCAGCTTTCTCCGTCACCCGGAAGCTACCGATCTTTAATATCGGTCAGTCAGTCAACCAGTCAGGGGTTAGAAAGAGCTTTGTATATTAGATAAGCCTTGCTCAAATCCCAAAAATGTAATTTCCTTCACATGTTTCAGAAGTTGTTTTCGTCTCACAAACTATGATTGGAATGGAGCAAATGCTGTTATAATTATTTATACAAAAAGCATGAACAGTTATCAATTCATACAAACCCAAAGATGTTCTCGGTTATTTATGAAGTATCAAAGTTCGTAGAGCATCAACAACATTGAAATGTATACATTTTGTTGTTTTGTTTTTTTTTTAGGAAAAAAAAATGAACAGACGGCTCGGGACAACATACAAACCCACACTACTCAGACCTGGACGACATTAAAAGGGTGACATAGACAACTGTGAACCATGAAAATAAAGAGGTTGTTAAATGAGAGATGTTCAGCAAGATTGTTAACTGCAATAAAAAAATTAAAAAAAAAAGATGTGAAACGATGGTTGACAAACAGCACAAATCACACAAATCACACAAACACACACCAATACACAGTATGCATAGCTAGGTGCAGACAGCAAAAGTTATCATGCTAGCAGCTACAAACGTCACATAACACGTGATGCTATTCGCAATAATCACATCACTGTCAAAGTGGTATACAAGTCGTTTGGATTGAACATCTGGTCAGTCATTCCAGAGTGGTCAAGGCTGGAGATGAATTGGAAGAGCAAACTATTCTGGACAGAAGCCCTGGAGCTCGTCAAGTTTGCAAAAAGGACAGCCCTCATTCCCTCCCCCCCCCACCCTCCCCACATTATAACGCCCAGAAATTAAGCGTTGATCTTCAATCATTCACCCCAAAATAAGTTGCTTTAATTTAAAGAAAAAAAAAAAAACCGAGTCTAAAATTTCCCCTAAATGGCCATGGGGTACAGTGTCTTTTACATGTGGATAACATAAGGAACGTGTATGCAGGAGGTCATTTGTCCCACCAGGCCTGCGCTATATCTTTTCTCATACACGTATATCTCTTTAAACCCTGCAAGCTGAGAATATAGACAGGTATTTTGAGCAGTAACAGCATTCAAGCAACCCGTCGAGTGTGCAACCAGCCAATCGAACACTACATCACCTTGCGGATCATTCATGTAGATATGTTCCTTTTGCTTGCTCTGTAACCACAACGAGGCGAAAGCAGTGATGTGCAAACGTCTTTTGTCACTCTGACCGTGCACGTCTTCATCTATATATTGCTTGCACACTGCCAATGGATGCAAGAACATAAACCTTTCCCAGTGAAACCAACTTTTGCGAACCTGAGCAACGCTTATCACTCACATTGCACAAATTGTGACACAGACCCGAGGCCGTGAACTAAACACTTGCATTACAGTTACAGTAGGTAAGCTCTTCAGTAACCTTTGTCCGTTGTGTACAAACTGGTTACCAAAAACAAACTGGCTAATGCACATCAGATGAGTTTCATATTAAAGTGTCGGGAGGGCAAACGTCGGTGTGGGAGTTGCGGACGAATCTCTCGCAACCTAGGCATGTAGGTAATGGAAGTGGCTTGCTTTCGTCGCCCACGTCCCCTCGTCCACACGAAAAGGAAAGCCAAGCAGAAAAGCACAACGCCCAGAAAGGTGAAGCAGCCCATTGCCGTCGCGATGACAATCGTCATGACAGCGATTGGCTCAAATGCGGCAAGTCCCATCGTGCTATTTGCCGTCACATTCTCGGTAAAGTCATGGGTAATGAGTTCATCCTTGATACTGGCGAGGCCTACGAAACAGGAGGAATGGGGCCGCCTAAGCCCTGCACTCTTGTGCATTTCATTCGCTATTCTTTGGTCAGTGACCTCAATTTTACTTATCTCTCTGATCCCATTATTCGTGTTCTCTCCTTGCCATGCTGCAGGTTCTTTTACCCAGCTGGTGTTGGATGGAGTCTGACAAGCTGGCCACACTTCTGTACTTGAGCGCTGCTGCTTTTGCCGTTCAAGGTCTCGTGTGTCACAGCGTCTAAGGCTGGATAACGGAGAAGACAGCAAGGCAGAAAGTTTCAAACCTCGGATCTCTGGTGGGTTATAACAGACTGGGTCTGGCTTTCCAAAGTTCAGCTGCGCTGTCAGCAACCATGACAACTGACAATCACACATCAGAGGGTTTCCAAAGAGACGTAAAAGCTGGAGAGAGAAAGGAGGTTGACCAAATGAGGATGTCTTCAAATCTTGAAGTTCATTGTTTGAAAGGTCAAGAATCCTCAGAGCTGGCACTCCTGCGAGCGCACTATTAGCCACACTCTCCAGTCCCGTGTCTTCCAGATACAGCTCCTGAAGACAGTGGAGGGGTGGGAAGGCAAAGGGTAACAATCTGCTGAGGGGGTTATGTGAGATGTCAAGGTGACGGAGCCATGGCTGTGACACCAAAGCAAGATGTGGCACAACTGACAGGTTTGTCCACGTCACTGAAAAAGAACAAAGTTTTAGTCCCAACAAAGAATCTGGGTTCATCGAAGAGAGATGTGGCCAACCCTCCAGTGTGATGTTGTGCAAAGTGTGAAGGCCAGCAAAAGAGTTGGCTGGGAGCATGGTGAGAGGAAACCAACGAAGTCGGAGCTCCTGCAGTGAAGTCAATGGCGCAAGGGCTGAAGTTGGAATTGCAGAGAGGTTTCCGCCATCCAGTGACAGCCGGAGCAGTCCAGTAAGTCCCTGTAAAGCCTGTGGAGCTACAAAGACCAGCTCATTGAAACTAAGATTGAGGCACTTAAGTGAGCTTAAGTGGCGAAACCCACCATCAAGCAATACAACGAGTCCATTGTAGCTAAGATCGAGGCTACTGAGATGGTGAAGCCCATCGAAAGCTCCAGCCACCACCAGAGTCAGGTAGTTCTTGGTTAGATTCAGCCTCTGCAGCCTGGGAAGGCCAGCAAAAGCTGCACGGTCAATGATGGATATTTCATTTGAGCTGAGATCCAGGTGTTCAATTCCAGGTGGAAGGCTGAACAGTTCACGTGGAGTGGCGGCGAGTAGGCGGTTGCCTGAAAGATCAAGAATTCTTGTCTCGTCGGGCAAAGATATTGGTGCTGAGGTGAGTAAAACAGCACGACAAGATACAGAATCATTGGATGGTGAACATGAGCAAGATGTTGGGCAAGCCAAACAAGGCCGCATCAATATAGCCAATAATAACAGGAAAAGCAATGCAACAAAGGGTGGAAGGCTTTTGTGAGAGATGGATAATGTGTTTGATAAACAAGTATAAGAATGAGGATTTGACCGAGGGAGAGAAGTGGAAAAGTAAGGTACATGGAGGCAGGATGGAAAACGAGGAGATGCTTGTGGATAAAAGGGAGAGTGAACGTTGGAAGGGCATATTGATGGAGGCTGAGAATAGAAACGACAAGTACGTAAGGAGATTGGATTAGAAGGAGGAGAGCATTGCATAGGACGGAAACAGGAAGAGGTGCAAGTCGAGATGGCGTTAGAGATGGGAGGAGGCGTAAAAGCGGGAAGAGAGTGTGAATGTGGAAAGTTCACGAGTGGAATGGAAGAGCTGGGGTGATGAGGAAAGGAGCGCTGCCGAGGAGAATGAGATAAGATGCAGAGGTGTAGAGATAAAGGAAGACATGGCTTGAAAGGAGAAGGGAAGATCATTTGAAGAGGGGAAAATCCAGTGGGGTGAAGACAACACATTTTTGCCATGTTCAGTTGCCTGAGTCTCCATGTCTCTAGAGCCCTGAAACACACAAACACATGCAATTATATGTCACCCTGCATAACCAAACTCCCACGTTCAACAGTACTAGCATCATGCAACTTATTATAAATACAGTATATGTTACAGTACAGTACAGTACAGTACAGTACAGTACCGTAATACAGTTTATTGACAGTCAAGATTCGCAATTTTTTTTTTTATTCCAGAAACATTTTGCTTACTGTGAACAACCCAGCGTTAATTTTACTAATACACACACTTATTTTATTGAGGATGCAGCTTGTGGCTGCTGGTTGTATCATTCCTGGGAGCGCAGCTGTGCCGTTGATGCAGTGCCCCCTGTTTCCAGTAATCTGGTGCTCATTTTGCCAACCTCGGAAGGGTGACAGACTGAGTCAACGCACCTGGTGTTATTTAACAGAGCGCCAGGGGCTCAAACTCAACACCCTTAGATCTTAAGGCACCCACCCTAACCATCCATCCATCCATCATCCGTCCATCCATTGGGACCATACTCTGTACAGAGCGTTGATGCTGCTTAAGCAGTCTCCTTGGCTATTGGGCACAATTCTGGACGGGTCGCCACTCCGACACAGGATACCAACAAGCTGGAACTCATTTTGCCGACCTCGGAAGGATGACGGGCAGAGTCAACCCCACCAGGTATTAATTCAACAGCCAAGTGGGATTTGAACTCAGGATCCTAGGATCCCAAGTTCACCACCCTAACCATTAAGCCAACACCAGGCATATACGCACACTTATTTGCCATAAAAACAATGTATGGATTAGTTTATGTTCCCAGGGATGAGACGGTGCGTGATGTTTTTTGTTGTTTTTTTTTGGTCCAAGTTGCAAAATGCATCAAGTTTGCTCTCATTTATGCTTTGTGATGGTGAACAAAAGTGACAATCAGGAAAAACTGTTGATGCATTTCACTGAAAGAAATGTTGCAAGTTGATTATTACCTCCACCACCAAAGGTGGAAGGAGTTTATGTTTTCACTCCTGTCTGTCTGTGCGTTACTTGGAAAATTTTTTTTTTGTTTTGACAAGTACAGTATGTTGATCGCTTCTGTTTCTTTGTCTGTCCGCTCACCTACAGGTCACAATTTTAAACCGATCTTCACGAAATTTAACAAACTGGGAGAGTTGGTGGTCCGACAGAATCCTATTTATTTTTGAGGTCAAAAGGTCATCGTAAGCTAAAAGTCAGCAACTTTTTCGAATTTCTAAAACTGTGAATCTTCATTCGATTCACTTGAAATTTGAACAGGATTTGCATATCAGCTCACTGAATTCAACCACCGATCATTTTTGAGGTCAACTGAGGCAAAAAGGTCAATGTGGGCCAAATATCTAAAATCCTCAATTTTAATGCGATTAAATTGAAATTTGAAGAGCATTTGCATATCATGTCACCGAATTCAACCACTTTATTATTTTTCAGGTCAATTTATCGACCAAAAGGTCAACAAACATACGCCGAGTTTCTAAAATTGTCAATTTCCATCGGATTGACTTGAAATTTGAAGAGGACTTGCATATCAGCTCACTGAATTCAACTACCAATTATTTTTAAGGTCAAATTTGTTTCATGGAATTCGCAAGTATCGTGCTCTGCACAACATCTTTCTTGCTTGTTTTTTTGTGCAGGATATCTCAAAAAGTTGTGGATGGATTCAGAAGAAATTTGGTGGGCAGGTTGGGTATGTGAGAAGGGTGAAGTGATTAGATTTTGGTGAGAATCCAGATCCAGCAACTAGAATTTTTTTAAGTGATTCTTCACCATTGAGAGATTGGGCCAAAATAGTACGTAGCACAATATCTCAAAAAGTTGTGGACGGATTTGGACGAAATGTGGTTGGCAGGTTGGGTACGTGACAAGGCCGAACTGATTAGACTTCGGTGAAGATCGGAATCCGGATCCAGCTGCTCAAATTTTTAAAGTGATTCTTCACCATTGAGAGATAGGGCCAAAAATGATATGTAGCACGATATCTCAAAAAGTTGTGGATGGATTTGGACTAAATTTGGTGGACACAGTGGGTGTGTGACAATGATGAATTGTTTCAATTTTGGTGAAGATCCGAATCCGGATCCAGATCCGATTATTTTTTAATTGTTAAAATGATTCTTCACCATTGAGAGATAGGGCCAAAACGATAATAGCACGATATTTCAAAAATATATTGGTCCCGATATGTTCTACTGGATCAGGCATTGTGTGGTGGAGGTATGTACTCCACTGAGTGGGGCGTTCCATGTCAAGTGTACACATAGTCTTAGATTTCACTCTTTTTTTGTGCAAGTGTTTGTATCCACGGTAAAACATTATGTGTCAATTTTCAGACCTGGGGGCCCATCGGGGCCCATTTTAGCCCCCCCCCCCAATTTGGGCGCCCCCGGTTGACCCACAATCTTCCAGTGGCCATATCACAGGTTGTCGTGGTCCGATTTGGATGATCTTGGGATGAAAATGCTTGTAAAAGCGAGATCTTTCGAATCGCGTAAAGTAAAATCACTCCGAAACAGTAAATAAAAGTTATAGTTTGGGGGGCCCTTTGACCTTGGGCCCCCGCCCCCCCCCCCAGCCAAACCGATGATCCCGATTTCTTCGTGTGAGAATACCCCTTCATATACTCCAACACCTCAGCATAAATTAAAATGGGATCTCAATGGGTTCAAGTGTGATGATGGTTTTATTGTTCGGGGTCCACATATCACTAATTCTTGATTCGACATTGGGCGACGTTTGCTGTCATCGTTCCAATGACGTCACCTACTGGCAGGTGACTTTATGTCTGAAATTGACAATCATCATCTCTAGACTATTATATATATATATATATATATATATATATATATATATATATATATATATATATATATATATATATATTGTTATGGCTGTGGAAATTCGCATTACACCATGAAGGGCCCATAGGTGAGATATCTCTAAGTACATGTGTAGTTAGCCCCAAACCCGTTGTATAGAGGGAATTTATGTGATTCATCTGGGCTGCGACGCTTTGAGATAGCCATTTTTTCTGTTCTATCTTTATTTTGAACCAAACACGTCTCAACCGCCATCACACAACAACCACCTTAACCACCACGCCAGCCATCGTCACCAACTACAACCACGCGCCAACCCTCAGACAACAACGC
Organism: Eptatretus burgeri; assembly: GCF_056783735.1. Classification (NCBI taxonomy): domain Eukaryota; kingdom Metazoa; phylum Chordata; class Myxini; order Myxiniformes; family Myxinidae; genus Eptatretus; species Eptatretus burgeri. The sequence goes on along the minus strand of NC_140964.1, from coordinate 42,319,902 downwards.
CAACAGCCATGACCTTTACCTTCACAACTCAATCCCGCAAACATCGCATCACCGCCATTCCCAACCGGCACCATAACCATCAAACCACCACCGAAAAACCTCCACCACCTTCACCTCTCTCCTTCTACGGCCATTCCCGCACCACCTGTGAACACTGAACGTCGGGCTGTCTCGGGCCCGTTCGGCGATTGGTGCCGAACGCACCGAGCAGCGAGCGCAAATAGCGGCCTTTCCGAGGGAGAATTCGGATCAAGAACGCTACACGCCCACTTTTCCTCCGTCGAATTAGCAAGCGCGGGGCGGCTTGGCCCCACCTCCAGGCGCGTCTGTGTGAAATCGATATATGCAAATTCTAGGATCAGGGGAGATTCACGCCCCCTTTCCTCCGACCAATGGGCGAGCGTGGCTCCGCCCCCGAGGTCATCCTGATCCGGATATTTGCATATTAGCTGCTCCTGCCGGCCTATAAGAAGGCGAGCGCAAGGCGAATGAAGTCAGTCGAGTCGGGTGGCGAAGTCAGTCATCGTGTGTCATCGAGTTGGGTTCTGGAGTCGGCTGAGAAGAGTTGCGGGAAGAGGCAAAGGAGCTCGGGTCCGAGGCAAGGAAGATGGAGGTTGGCGACGAGCTCGCAGTGGAATCGCTCGTCGCGGGACCCAAGCAAGCCAGCTATCCTCTTTCCCCAGAGCATCAACAATTCCCCCTTTTTTCTCCCCCGCCCTGAGAGTGCAAAAAGGGGGCCCCGTTCCCACCCCACTCTGAACGTCGTGCCAACGAAACCCGCCAAGGAGCACGGAGTCGGGGCACAGCCACGCGGCCACACCTGCGGCTCGCCCGCCAACGCGTCACGAGGACGCGGGTAGGATCCCCCGGTCTCGCGGACCTGGCCGCTCCTCCAGGTCACGCGCTCAATTGGCCTACAGGCCTGTCTGCCCCCTTGTCTATGAGGGTGGCTTCTTTTATTTGCTTTGGTGTCAATGTGTGTTGGCGCCGTCTGTAAAGTAGAACTGTATAAGTGTTGCCGTGTGTGTGCGTGTAATCGGTATTAACTCTGCGTCGTTGTTGCTTTTGTTTTGGTTGCTATTTGTGCATTTTGAGTGTATGGCTGTATATATGTGCTTTCCGTGTGCTGGGAAATAAATGTGCTTTGTGTGAACTGTTTTCCCGTTTCGCTTCGTCTTTTCTTTATTGACCCTCCATCCTGCTTCACGTAAAGGGTTCGTAGTGGGTGCAAAATGCCTGGTAAATAATCTGAACCGCCGAGGTTGACGATAACACCGCTCAGTTATCCCGATAGTACGGAACGGGCCGCCCAAGCGGCTCGTGTCCGGAGTCGACCTGCGGCGAGGTACGATCGCCCGGTTTACCATCCGCGTGGGTACTTAGGTAGGTCGAGTTTGGCGAACAACCCTATCCTACGCGGGTGGCCGATTGGCACGATTGTGGTGAGGTCGAAAGGCCCACCCGTGACTGGCTCCGAGCGATAGTTCCTGGAGGGTCACGACTGAATTGTCCGTCCAGTGGGCAACGCGGTCGCGATTCGAGTGACGTGGCCGTCCGCACGCCGGCGGGCGCGAATTCACAACAATATATATATATATATATATATATATATATATATATATATATATATATATATATATATATATATATATATATATATATATATATATATATATATATATATATATATTGCATCGTTTGCGAAAAATTATTCTGCCTATTGTGTCTATTGATTTTTAAGTGTACATTTTTTGTGTAACAATCATCGAATTAAGTTATAATTGGGCTAATCTCAGTTTTTGCATATTTTGCAGTAAGCATGGCGACTGAAGGTCGAAAGGAGTTCCGAAAATACTGTTGCGATCCGTTCAGCTGCCATAAAACGAAACAACGAAAAGATCTTCGCAATGTGTCAAATGATATGTTGATGAAATTTTCTTCAAAGGTGAAAAAAGATGACAGACTTTGTACTTCGTGCAGAAAAAAAAAACTTTCTCAGTTGTCACCAGAGCGTATTGAAGAATCATCTTCGACCAGTTCGAAATTATCATCAGAAGGTACTATCGAAGGCATTGCAGAATCTATTTCGACAGATGAGGATGAGGAGCTTTTTGAGCGAGAAGCAGAAGTTGACCTATTAAACCAGTCGTTATCGATGATAGGCGAAAGCCCATTCGACAAACGAAAGGCGGAAGGGAACCCAGGGTACGTTCCTGAAAAGCGAAGTAAAGTGGAAGATTCTGTGCGAAAGAAATTAGAACTAGTTTCTGGACCAAGCACTGTGGAGAAAACACAAAATACAGCGTCAAAATGTGATGAAAACTGCATGCCAGAGGTGATCAAAAGCCTGAAAGAAAAATACGTTGTTTCGAGACGTTCAGAGCAAATACGTATACTGACCATATTTGCTCGGAATATGAGCATCAGAGGGATTATGAGTGAATTCAGTTGCTCCCAAAGAATGGCTGTGTAAGCCAAAAATTTAGAGAAAGAAAATGGTATGCCATTGTCTCCGAATCCCAAACAGGGTAAAATATTGCCTGACGAAGTGAAATCCGCCGTAACCGAATTTTACCGAAGTTATGAAGTCAGCCGAATAATGCCGGGAAAAAAGGACTGTGTGGTGGTCAGGAATGAACATGGAAAAGACAAATTCAAAAGCGCCTGGTACTAAACAATCTCAAGGAATTGTTTCAGAAATTCAAAGAGAAGAACTCTGGCTTGAAAGTTGGATTCGCGAAGTTCGCCATGCTCCGTCCCTCGGAGTGTGTCCTGGCCGGTTCAGGCGGTACACACAGTGTATGTGTATGTACGATACATCAAAATGTGAAACTCATGATGTTTGGTTCCAAAATGCCACAGATAGCCAAACTTCCTAGCTATCATGTGATAGCACGCATAGTTTGTAACCCAGCACAACCGGCATGTTATTTCAGAACTTGTTAAAGTTGCCCTTCAATTGAAGACTTCAAAACCGAGCGACTGAGTGCTTATGAACCAAAGGATATTGATGAAATTCAGTTTAAATGGTGGACATCCACCGACAGATCTGTACTGAGCTCCATGGTCCTGCCTTTGGAAGAATTAATCAATTCTGTGAACGTGCGGTGAAATTAGTGAGACAAGACTTCATTGCCAAGGCCCAATCTCAGTTTCTGAAAAATAAGAGACGAAATCGGTGAAGGAGAATTTGTCATTATTGGAGACTTCTCAGAGAACTATTCGTTTGTCGTACAGGATGCGGCCCAAGGATTCCATTGGAACTGCTCTCAAGCGACAATTCATCCCTGGGTTTATTATTTCAAATCGGACGATGGCAAATTAAACCACGATTCGTTCACGATTATATCAGAATGCAATACTTACGACTTTGTCTCAGTCCACTTCTTCCAAAGAATGCTCATTGAACACTTGAAATCTAGCTTTGGAAACGTAAAGAAACTTTACTATTTCTCAGATGGTTGCGCTGGCCAATGGGAGAATTGCAAAGCCTTCATAAACCTATGTCATCACAAATCAGAGTATGGTATTGACGAAGAATGGCATTTTTTTGCCACAAGTCATGGCAAGGGCGCTTCAGATGGCGTGGGAGGTACAGTCAAACGAGAAGCAACACGTGAGAGCCTGCGTAGACCTTATGACAGTTTTGACAGACAGTTACGGGATCCAAGAGGCGTATGACGAGGAAGAACGAAATCTGGAAGAAAGGTTAAAAACGGCCAAAACCATAGCTGGAACTCAAAAACTTCCTGCTTTCATCCCTATTTCTGAAACTTCTCTTCAAGTACGCGAATTCAGCCTTAGGGCCCTGTCACACCTTGACGTTTTCGCCAGCGTATGGCAACGTATCAAAATGTCTGTAAAACGCTGGCGTACGCTGAACTATTGATGTTTTTTTCAGTTTTGGGCGTACTCATAACGAGTTGGACGTATGCATAATGTATTAGTAACGTACACAGAACGTTTCGATAACTTATAGATAACTTATACCAACGAATGCTTAGCGTATTGTCGGCGTTCACAACCTATGCCCAACGATAGTCTAACTTATGCATAGCACACGGCAGCGTATCGCTTTCGATCACGTGGCGTAGCCTATTAATAGGCTGCCGCTCAACGATTTAAGTCATAACCGCACTCGACATCGAAGTGTCAACATCACCGTCATGCCGAAGAAAAAAAAAGAAAAAAAAAAACATGGACTCTGGAACACTGACGGGTTCCTCCTGTGAAGCCCATTTGTATATACCAATTCCCCTAAACGCTGCTAATACGCCATTATACAGTAGCTGTAAGTTATAAACACATTCAGTAAGTTCTGTGGTCGTCCAGAAGATGTCAAATACGTCTACATACGTCAATATGCGTTGGAGATATGTTACACATAGGTTCAAAGCACGTTACTCATAGGTTACAAATAAGTTTCAGGTACGCTAAACATTACCTCGACGTGTTTTGACTGATGAGTAACTTACAAGTAACGTGTGTCAACGATCGCATAACGTGCCTACAACTTATGGCCAGCGTATGCGGAACGTGTGTCATACATCGAAAAATTTTGAGCATGCTTAAAAATTTTCGACGTGCTCGGCGTACTACGACGTATGCCAGCGTGCTCTTAATGTATACAAAACTTACCCATAACGTATTCGCCAAATTTTTCATACGTCGGCATACGCTGGCTAAAACGTCAAGGTGTGACAGGGCCTTTAGCGAGGAACACCGTATCGAGTCAGCTATTTCAAAATCGACACTAACTTTTAACGGGAAACTCTCAGGTTATGTCACAGTGCACTATGATGGAAATGGTGGCTTGCCTGCATCATGGAAGCCTTTCAGGACACTCATGAAGTGAAAGTGAATTTTCTTCATCCAAACGGGCCCGCAAATAGTTTCTTTTTTTCCTGACATTGAAGATCACTGCATTTTAGACATTTCTGATTTACTTCTTTCCGTAGAACCAAAAACTGCTACAGGTAGAACCAACACAATCAGTAAAAAAGAAACACACCTGTCAAATAAAACATTGGTTGGCAAAAAATCTTGACGATAATATGCTAGGAAAAACTATTCCTCATACTGGTATCACTTCCAGTTCCTGCATGTGCATGTGGAAATTTTACGTACAATTTCCTGACATCGTGTATTGGAAATCTTGTGTTCAAATATTGTGCTATGTATTGTGGCGTATAGTGTGTCCAGCACCTGAGTCCCCGAACAATAAAACCATCATCACACTTGAACCCATTGAGATCCCATTTTCATTTATGCTGAGGTGTTGGAGTATATGAAGGGGTATTCTCACACGAAAAAAAATCGGGACCATCGGTTTGGCTGGGGAGCGGGCCCAAGGTCAAAGGGCCCCCTAAACTATAACTTTTTGAATTACTGTTTCGGAGTGATTTTCCTTTACGCGATTCAAAAGATCTCACTTTTACGAGCATTTTGATACCAAGATCATCCAAATCGGACCACGACAACCTGTGATATGGCCACTGGAAGATTGTGGGTCAACTGGGGGCGCCCAAATTTGGGGGGCCCCTAAAATGGGCCCCGATGGGCCCACAGGTCTAAAAGTTGGTATTTTGAGTTTTTTCACTCAAGTGAATAAATGACCAACATATGGGGAGAAAATGAGGTATTATTGTCGGGAGGGTGTGTACACTTGACATGGAATTCCCCGAGTGCCCTTCTAGTTATTATCATTATTATTACAATAACGATATTATTATGAAACATGCTAATTAGTTATGACTTGTTAGCAGTTACCAGAAGTGGTTTCTGAAATAACACCGCTTCTCATCGAGTCATGAATAATACACCACTGTGAAGGCCTAGTCCAGTGCTAGATGTAATGCCATTATGACGTCCCAGCGAAAAGAGCATGACAGACAGCCGGACGGAGAAATCCAGCTCCTTTAACATATAGATGCCGTTTTCTGAATTTTTTTAAATTATGAAATTTGAAGTCTTCGCGTGGAACACAATGTGTGATGACATCATGGCTCCCCTTATAACAATAAAGGGTTTCTACTGTACTACAGTGGTGGCTAAAGGATACCTGCCGCCTAGGATAGACACTTGGCCACGCCATAAAACCTCACATTCAATCTTATACCGACATTGAGAAATTCGTCATTTCAACAGAGGCTCACATTGGCATTTTGGCTTCAGTTGACAGAGTTGCCTTTCGTCAGAAGATTAGTAACATTAGGCTTGAGCCTTTGTCCACGTGACAACTCCCAGTTGATTTTGCCTCCACATTACGATTGATCCTATCCATCCATCCATTGGGATCATACTCTGTGCAGAGCGTTGGTGCTGCTTAAGCAATCTCCTGGCTGTTGGACACGATCCTGGACGGGTCACCACTCCGACACAGGATACCAGCAAGCTGGCACTCATTTTGCCGACCTCGGAAGGATGACAGGCAGTCAACCCCACCTGGTATTAATTCAACAGAAAAGTGGGATTTGAACTTAGGATCCTAGGATCCCAAGCCACCACCATAACCAGTAAGCCAACACCAGGCATGTTACGATTGATATAATCTATTAATCCACGATTTTCTCTCATTCGAAGCTTACACGTGTCAAGGCTTTATTTAAACAGTGGAAGCAGAACTCCATCCAAATGAGCCTTTCAATAGTTATGCCCTGGCATACTTTAAGTTCAATTACAAGTTGTGGTCATGAGTCCAGTGAAATGTTCGCACGAATCACACAAATTAGACCCTGAAACTGTGAGTCCTGGACAAAACTGAGAATTCACACTTCTTGCCACACGCACACAGTCGCTTCCAGCAGTAACAAAATAATTATCATTCAGCAAATGTATTCCAATGATTTTCCACGGATGTAAAGAGTACATTTCGGCCTAATCCCCCAGCTGGGCAACGAATCTGTTTAATGTCCCTGGAGTATCATTACATTAGGTTTGAGCACAGTAAGCATCAGCCGATCCCTCGGTTGGGGAGAGCCGGCGAATCATCATTCTATACGTCTCAGAAACAAACAATATCAACGCATAATAAGTACATGTACATTCAGATAAATCAGCATCTCAGTATCGCCTAATGAGGAGGAAGAAAGAACTCTTTCTTTCAGGAAATATAGTTAAAATCCAAAAGCTATATATTTGATTTGAGAAAAAATGAATCCAGTTAATTCTTTGAACTTGTGGCTGCAAGACATGGTTTTGAAAGATTACCCCCTTCTTGACTCAGGTTCACGAGAACTGATCAGGATGCAAACAGAGTTATGAATTGTTTTTCAAGACACCACTAAGTATGTTTCCTGGATACCAGTGCCTAGCAACGATCACTTAGCAACCAGTATCCAAGCATCCATCAACAAAGCACGTGAAATAAAATAAATAAATAAAACCCACCATTTATCAACACGCACCCCATATACGAGTGTTCAATTATTAATTCAAACTCACAGAATATATATATATATATATATATATATATATATATATATATATATATATATATATATATATATTGATAAGTAGATGACTCAATTTCATTTTTTTCTGGTTTTTTTTTTTTTTTAATCAGTTGGAACCTACGGAAATGTTAATTTGCGCAATAAGGAGCATGCAGTGATTACCCTCGAACGGCAGACCCTTTGCGTTGGAGAAGCAGCTCGATGGTGTCACCACACCATTAATGGGTTAATGCGTAATCTTCCACTGCACTGCAGCTTCTGGAAATTTCAAGCTGAGATGTTGTCAACATGGATGCGGTATTCCAGCCATTCGATTGGTTTCATGGAGCACGTACATTTGAACCGGGAGCCAATGATGCATGGGGACTGTGGTTTGGACCGATGTCATTTAACCCCCCCCCCCTCTCCCCAAAAGAGTCCACCTGGGTGGATAAGTAACATATTCTAAAGGTCGCGAGATGATATACTGTGCAACCGGGCTGCTTGAAATGGGTAAATCAGAGGGGCAGGATCCCAGTTTGACCTTGCAAGGTCATCCCAGCTTTCTCTTGATGTGCTGGTGCTGCGATCTAGCTCCGGCCGAGCACATACCGCTTATCGTATCAATGTAGTCACTTCATGATGTTTTACCAATTTTCACATTTGTGCACAAAATAAGCTCGTACTCATTTTACTTCATTGGAGGCTTTCAATGTTGAAGTGTATCCTTACATCTCCATGCATCCCCTCAAGGTGGACAACTTGCTGCTCAGAGAAAAAGTGTGGATTGTGATCAAATTCTCCACGGCTGCCCGGGACTCAAACTCCAACCCCTTGTCCCTAAGGGGAAGATGGAGAAACGGAAGTGGTAAATGAAAGATAAATAACAAAACGGTGCAAATCTCATTCATTTCCCGTACAACGTTTCATGCCGAAGGCAAAGACACGTATCTTGCTTGTTTATTTATTTTCTTTCTCCAAAATGATGACACCTGATGGATGCAAACACATCTCAAAGGTTGTAAACACTGCAGTATGAAGAATATTGTATTATGAGGCTCATTAGTTGGCAAAATTGCCACCATAAATATTCTGCTATTATCGAACCGAGCATCACGACTGTGCTATTCTAACCCGAATGATTCTCCATCGATTATATGACACAGAGGAATTGTTTTGTGCGTGGTAATGTATGTGTGCAGACAAATGAAAACACGTTGCCTCGAAAGGTAAAACAACAGGGTTGAGATAATTTTCTCTGCTGCACAACATGATGAAAGCTTAGGAATTAACAAAATAAACAGCTTCTGGTGCCTCGTCACAAGGGTAAAGGGGCCATGTATTTATTATGTGCATAAACATGTCAGGATTATTCAGTTCGCTCCCATCACTTTATAAGCGCCGATCTGATCTCCACCCCCACGTGAAGTACACCTGGAATGTTGTGTTCGGTTTTGGTCGCCACATTTAAGAAAGGACATGCAGAAGCTGCCATGGAAAGGGTCCGGCGCAGTGTGACTACCGGCAGATTGGTTCCTCGGCAAGATGGACTTGGCGATGAGCAACGGCTAAAGGAGACTGGATATTATTCATTACAAAAGAGGCGATGGTGAGGGGGATCAGATGGAGATGTTTTATAGGATAATGAATGGTATTGAGGGAATAATTGCAGAAAAGGTTTTTCAGCAGTATGGACAGTGGAAGGACCAGGGGGCATAGGTTGAGAGTGAAGGAGAGTAGAGATGGGATGACATGAAGGCAGGGGTCTTTCATTCAGAGGGTAGTTAACGCATGGAATGGTCTCCTTGGAGCAGTGGTGGCAGCTGAAATGGTGGAAAAGTTTAAAGTGGAGATGGATAGGTTCCTGGAAGCAGTGAGGACAGAGGGAGTACATGAATATTGGTGGAAATGCATGGACATGATGACAAGGACTTCCTTGTATTTCTTTGTACTATGTCCCCACAATTTAGACTGCCAGAGCCATATATTACTAAAACTCTCATCTTGTATATATGTATGCATGTATGTTCCCAAAATACAGCCAAAACGGTACATGATAGCTCAAAACTTTTAGTGCCACCTTGCTTACCATTCTCCTGCGGTGTGCAGTATCAAGTTTCGTTTAAATCAGGAAACGAAAAAAATATTTAAAAAAATCGATTCCCGATTCAGTGAAGGACTCTTCGGGAGAATTTGATCAATGCAAACAACCTCAGTGTTATAGTTCGCTGGAGCTATCTTTTTTCTTTATTTGAAATGTTTTTTTTTTTTTTTAATCAACCGCTGTCACAATGGGAACCCAATGGGTTCACGGGTCATCTCGTTGTGAAATAAAAACAATCCCAAATTCCCTATCCATTAAAAATCCATAAATTCCCTATTAGTGCCATTATAGAGTGTCTGCTCTGAGTCTGGGAAGTCGGCAGTTCATACCAAAGACTTTTAAAATGGTCCGTGTTGCTTCCTTCCTCGACGTTCAGTCAGCATTTATCGGATCAATGACGGATAAACCTCGTGCATTTGCATCCCATCGAGGGTAGCCGGTGGGAGGGGAAAGGGGGTGGGGTTCTCCATCATTTCCCTGACTGTGGGAAAAAAAAGTGACATCACAAGATGGCTTGCCAGCACCCAGAGTGCTCCTCAAAGTTTCGTCACTTCGCAAAAGTTAACCAGCCATGTTTGTCTGAAGTTGTACAGTGTTGTATAATGTCCCTCTCTGCATATGTAGCACGATTTGTGTAAAAACTCCACCACGAGCCATAGAAGCTGGAAATAAAACGAAAACTTCGGGGTTAGTAATTATGTGGAGCTCGAGCTGTTCGAGGGTTACGAAATACGTTCAGAGCTGTTTTTTTTTTAATTCAACAAAAGTGGAGACGATTTGAATGCAACATGGCAGAGAAATCCATGAAACATTATTTATGTGTGGCAACAACAACAAAAACACACAAAACAAGTAAGTGACCTGTAAATTTTACCGTACTTGATGGCTCCGTGCATCCACTAATACCTCTCATTGTTTTTTTTTATTATTTTCTTGATGACATTGATGTTTTTCTTAAAGCAAACCAGATCTGTATTCAAAATCCAAAGCCTCATCCATAACGAACAAGCTGACAATGTCAATTATAACTGACAGTAACATGGTGGGTGTCTCGAGCTGTTTCGGTTACCTCCTTGTGGCGTCTCATTTTGTGTCAGATTGTTGCGCGATGGCTCCTCCATCCATCCACCCATTGGGACCATACTCTGTGCAGAGCATTGGTGCTGCCTAAGCAGTCTCCTTGGCTATTGGGCACAATCCTGGACGGGTCGCCACTCCGACGCAGGATACCAGCATGCTGGCACTCACTTTGCGAATCTCGGAAGGATGACAGGCCGAAGTAACCCCACTTGGTATGAATTCAACAGCTGAGTGGGATTTGAACTCAGGACCCTAGGATCCCAAGCCTGCCACCCTAACCATTTAAGCCAACACCAGACATACCAACATTAAGACATACCATTAAGCCAACAACTCAGGACCTAACACCAGCCATGTCTGGTGGATGGCTCCTTGTGCTCCCAAAAATATGAAGATGTGCATTGATGGCTATAATTACATGGCGTGCGCTTACGAATGAAAAATCTTCACGGAAGCAAAGTGCTCGGATGAAAGAATGGCAGAAACAAGGAAGTTACAGCGAAACGTTTCAGGAATTTCACATGGAAGAGACTAAAAAGCTTCGTGAACAACATGCGAATGTCCCTCCTGAACAGTCAGTTTCACTTTTAGAAGTGAAACCCCGCAACGGACAAGTGTGATACACATTTGAGAGATTGGATTGCACCTGCGGCAACACTTCGGTTGGTGGTACCTTCTGCTCCGCTTCCATTGGCTCACTGCTCGAAAATGATTTTGGTGAATGATGAACAAGGAAACTCGATGAAACGGACTCAGTTGTGACAATCATTAAAAACTGACACTTTTAATATCCACACTATCCGTCACATCGATCAATTATAACTGACGTAATTAAGCAGAAATAATATCTTCAGATGAGGGTTCATGACATTGTAAACTTACAAACACAGGTTTGTGAAGTTAGAATAATTTTAATTTGTATTAAAAAGGTATTTCTTAACAAGGCACCGGGAGTTATCATTGTTTACTGAAGACCGACAACACGCACGCACGCACGCACGCACGCACGCACGCACGCACGCACGCACGCACGCACGCACGCACGCACACACACACACACACACACACACACACACACACACACACACACACACACACACACACACACACGAAGGTGGATACTTTGAGACCTGGGAGGGCTCCGTTTCACCTTCTGAAACCCACATATGTGGAGAGAACAACCAACAACACACACCATTTCAAGAACAGACATGGTTGGTAAAATGTTTCAAAATGCTGTATTATGATTGATATTCATATATATGCAACCTTCATATTTTTGTCTTTACAAAATCAAGGCTCATGGAAGCACGAAGTGATGGAGGATATGAACTGACAGTGGGGTAACAGTTACACACAATAAGCAAGGGAATGTACACAAAGAGAAGATAGACAAAGGGATGAAACAGCAATCTGCAAGTAAGAGGGTTAAAAAAAAAAAACATTGTGGGGAAGGACAGGGGATGGTGATTTATCACATGCTTGAAGCACATGAGATGGTAATGCACCACATGCTTGAAGCCCTGGAAGGACGAGCGAGATAGAACAGCCTCTGGAAGGTGGTTCCACAGACAAGAGAAAGTTGGGAATAAATTAGCTGAAGTGTGTGCAGTCAGCATGGATTTTAGAGGTTTAACCAGGAGGCAGTAACTGGAAGAACACGTTCATCCTGGAGTTCCTGGGGAGGATCAGATGGCTGAGAAGGCCTCCGGAACTAGACTGGAGATCACAAAAAAAACATAGGGGCAATACCCATGGGTGCTCACCTGGTAGTGGCTGGATAAGATAACCAGGGAACCACTGGTAGAAATGGATAACCCACAAAATATGTAACGAAGAAAGAAAATGCTGTACATACATGTTTTTTTTATGCCGTGAACAAACTTTCATACATCACGGGTGATGAAGGTTGTGGTGAAGTTTCATTGGAATTGTGTGTGTAGTTTCTGAGAAGAAAGCAAATATCTATTTTGGGGGGAAACCCTGTCGTCCCACTTCGGGCCCGATTTTTTAAATGACATGAACAAACTTGGGTACATACACGGTGATGAACGTTGTGGTAAAGTTTCATTGAAATTGTATGTGTAGTTTCAGAGAAGAAGTTGCAAATATTTGTGGACAGACTGATGGGACGGACGATGCGGCATCCCATCAGCAAAATATTTGAGAGAAAACCGGAAATGCGGAACACGTACCTCTGGCTGGGAGAACGTCCATGTACGACCACCTGAAACCAGGAGGATGAATGGGCGATGCCCTATATAACAGCCCGAGTGAAACAGTTTCCGACGTACAGCTTCACTTTTCCCTCGACTGTCGAGGGAGTGATTATTTGCCTGCATGCTGGTGCCAGGCCTTGCTAGAAATGAGCATCCTTACCCCACGCACGCAAAGCGAAAAGCGGCGTTAAACAATTGGTTCACTTCTGTCTGTCCATCTGTCTATCCACAAACATCAGTTTATGATCGAGGAACAACTTCATCTATCTATAATTCCAGCAATCTGTGTGTGTGTGTGTGTGTGTGTGTGTGTGTGTGTGTGTGTGTGTGTGTGTGTGTGTGTGTGACCGCTGTTTCTCGACAACCTCTGGTCCGATCCAATTGAAACTTGCCAGGTATATTGCTGGGGACCTGAGTATGTGCCTTTTCAAGGTTTGATATTAATCAGACAAGTGGTTCCCAAGTTATGGCCATTTCTTTACCAAACCAATGACAGGACACGTTGCTGCATAGGCGTGGCCGATGGGGAAGGGCGCCATTTAGTTACCAATGTCAGGACACGTTGCTTGGTGTTTTGCACCCACAGTATCTATCTTCTATCTATCTATAATTCCAGAAATCTCTGTTTGTTTGCCTTTCAAAAGGTTTGAAATTAATCGTAAAAGTGGTTCCCAAGTTATGGCCAAGTTAGAGCGCGTTCCCCATTACGGGTTACAACGTACGGACTTCCGGTGTATTCTAATAATTTCTCGATTTCTTATGCGCATTTATAGAAAAACATAATGACCCAATCCAGTCGTCATTTACGAGAGCGAAGGAACAGCCTGTGTGTTTGTTTGAAAGTTATTAATTTTTTTTTTGCACGTACGGCCACACATGTACGGGCACGCGAGAGCGAAGGAACAGCCTGTGTGGTTGTTGTTTACATGTGGTTTGAAAGTTTGTTTGTTTTTTTGCACGTACGGCCACGCACATACGGCCACGCACGTACGGGCACGTACTAGTTTCAATTGAATGCTATAATTTGAACAGGAATTGGAACATTATTTGGAAAAATAATCTGAAGTTTAGCAGTACTTTGGCTCCAAATTTGTCCCGATTGTACATATGCGTAGAGAGGAGTGCGGTAATTATTTTACTCTATCTTCCTACCCGTCAACCAAACAAAATTGAAAAAAAAAATCATTCCAAACAGGAAACCTACTGTTATTAATGATGTTATAAAGGACACAAACAACACACATGTAGAACTAATGTTACGTGTCAGATAGAGTGGTGTAATAACCACTGTGTCAACGGTGGTAAACTTCCGGAATTAATTTTCTACATGACTTTTAAAATGTTTATTTTGTTTAAATTGAATATGTGCTTGAATACTATAGAACACAAAACCCCTTTTTAAAACTTTTTTTTAAAACCTCCAGTTTTGCAGTGCTTGGACATGTTATATAAGGTGGTGTATAAGACTACATCGATGCTGCTAAACTTCCAGAATTGTTGGTATACGACCTTTAAAATCATTCTATTTCAATTTGATTATATACTTGACACTGCATGGGGTAAGGGGTTCTATGATCTATGTAGTGTTACATGGTTTTACACCAATTGTGAGCTTTTTGTTTGTTTGTTTGTTACCCCCTCCCACTCACCTCATCCACCTGCTAGTAGTGATTGAGAGCTTCACAGACCACCCGACTCAATTTAAACGAGAAGGTTAATCACAGAAAAGAGCTCCAAACGTCATTCTTTGTTGTGTGTTCGTCTATTGTCTGCATCTTTTGTGTTTCAATGTGAACATTCTCTGTGCAGAGACTTCAAAGACAAGTTCTCTTTCCGATCATTTGCTACCTTGGACTCAATGATTTATCATCTGTGCTTGCCTGTGTAACAATAGAATCCATGCTGGTTTGTCGAAATTAACATTCGTTGTGTTACAAGCGCATGAGCAATCGAATGTTATTGCATGCGAACTGTGATTGTAAATTAGTGTGCACTTACATAAATGTTTATTTTTGTAAATTATCTGGTTCCGTTCTATCTCCTGTGCACGTCCGTTGTGCGAGTTTGAACTTGCTCACTGAGAGTAAATTGCTCATCGCGTTCGTAAGGGCTACATCACTCGGCTAATCTTTGCAACTGGATCACAGCGAAGTTGTCTTTCAGACCCATTAGGGCGATGGTGCATCATTCTCTGGGGAAGTCAGTTGGACCTATGGGACCGAAACAATAATGATCTACACCAAAATGATGTCAGTCTTAAACTAGAACGGCACTCGGTAGAGCGCATACCTCCGCCAAGCTGAACAGTTTACATTTTGTATCCCACTGATAGGCCAGATCTGCGTACGGACCTGAACCAAAATCGAATTGGCTTGTTCTTGTCACCTACCCAATCCGTCCACCAATTTTTTTCATAACGCGTCCAAAACTTTTTGATATATCGTGCTATGTATCGTTTTTGGCCCAATTTCTCAATGGTAAGCCTGGTATTGGCTTAACTATTAAGGTGACTAGCTTGAGATCTTAGGGTCTAGAGTTGGAGCCCCATCATGCCTTTGAAATAACACCAGATGGGTTGGCCCAGCCTGTCATCCTTCCAAGGCCAGCAACATGCATACAGTATCAGCTTACTGGTAACAGGGGGCACTGCATCAGCGGCACAGCCATGGTCCTAGCAATGATGCAACCAGCAGCTACAGGCTGCATATAAAAAGAATGATCTCAATGGTGAAGAATCACTTAAAAAATTCTAGTATCCAGATTCTGATGCAGATCTTCAATAATACCTAATAAATTCGTCGTCGTCACACACCCAACCTGCCCACCAAGTTTTGTCCGAATCCATCCATAACTTTTTGCGATATCCTGCTCACAGACAAACAAACAAACAAGAAAAAGATGTCGTGCAGAGCATGATACTTGCAAAATCCACTCCCCTCTCCAAAGGTTGCCATGGATACATCAAATTGTCCATTTCATTAAGATTAGAATTGACAATCTTAATCAATGCTCAGGTCAATCGGATGAAAATTAATTATTTTCAGATTGAAATTGTTGATTTTAGAAGGTTGACCTCGAGTTGACCTTTGACGTTTTGACTTCAAAAATAGTTGGCTTCCAAATTCAGCGATGTACTGAATGTACTATGCAATATGTACTATGCGATGTACTATGCAATTGCTGCTTAATTTTCAGGTTAATCAAATTAAAATTGACGATTTTTCTGGGGAAATTTGATGATTTTAGAAGTGTGACCTTGAGTTGACCTTTGACCTTTTGACCTGAAAAACAGTTAAGTTGCTTTCACAATTCAGTGATGGACGATGCAAATCCTGTTCAACTTTCAAGTAAAAAGGATGTAAATTGACAATTTTTCAGTTAAAAATTGATTTTAGAAGTTTGAGCTTGAGTTGACCTTTGACCTCAAAAATAGTTGGTTTCCCAATTCAGTAATGTACTGTGAAATTGCTGTTTAATTTTCAAGTCAATCGGATGAACATTGACTATTTTTCAGATCAAAATTGATGAGTTTAGAAGTTTGACCTCGAGTTGACCTTTGACCTCAAAAATAGTTGGTTTCCCAATTCAGTGCCGCAATATGCAAATGTTGTTCAAATTTCAAGTCAATCAAATGAAAAATGCCGATTTTAGAAATTTGACCTCAGGATGACCTTTGACCTTAAAATCAATAGGCTTCTCAGTTGAGACTACCTCTACAACTTGGTGACGTTTCGTGAAGAACGGTTTTAATTTGTGACCTGTAGGCGATTGACTGACAGACAGACAGACAGACAGACAGACAGACAGACAGACAGACTAACAAAATCGACTGACCAATACACTTGAAAAATCTTCGATTTTGCAAGTAACAAACAAACAAACAGAGGTGAATGAATACGTAACCTCCGTTCACCTCCAGTGGCGGAGGTAATTATAGGGCAAGTATTGAAATGTGAATATATTTGAGCGGGTAAAAATGAAGGAATGCTTTTGTTTTTTTTAACAGGATCTAAAGCTCACAGTGGAGCTGGCACACACGCACAGGCACAATGAGCTTGGAGAAGTGCAGTCACCTCCCAGGACACTCTGGGTACTCGTGACGTCATAACAATAATGCTGCTTTTACCACCGCACTCAGCGGGCGTTTCCTAAGGAGGATTTTCCACCTCCACATGGATGCCAACCTCTGGGGATTGTCCATGTTCTTAACCTTTTAAATGCTGAACGTCAAGAAAGGAAGCAGCACGTACCATTTTAAAAATCTTTAAAAAAATTTTTTTTAATTTTAAAATTATAAAAAACAGAAAACAAGAAAAAGACGTCGTGCAGAGCACAATACTTGCAAAATCTAAACCCTCTCCAAAGGTTGCCATGGAGACATCAAATTGTCCATTTCACTGAGATTAAAATGGACTCTTAATCAAAGCTCGGGTCAATCAGAAGAAAATTCATTAATTTTTCAGATTGAAATTGATGATTTTAGAAGTTTGACCTTTTGACCTCAAAAAGAGTTGCTTTCCCAATTCATTGATGGACTATGCAGATCCTGTTCAACTTTCAAGTTCATAGGATGTAAATTGATGATTTTTCCGTTGAAAATTGATTTTACAAGTTTGACCTTTGACCTTTTGATCTCAAAAATAGTTGGCTTCCCAATTCAGTGACGCAATATGCAAATCTTGTTCAAATTTCACGTCATTCCGATGAAAAATGACGATTTTAGAAATTTGACCTCAAGATGACCTTTGATCTCAAAATCAATAGACTTCTCAGTTGAGAGTACCTCTACAACTCGGTAAAGTTTCATGACAATGGGTTTAGAATTGTGACCTGTAGGCGATAGACAAACAGACAAATAAACCAATGTAACCTGCAGGGTGACCTGTATCTTGCCAAAAGGTGACCACGTGTGACTTCTTTAAGGTCACACTGAGGTGAACAGAGCTGCTATCCACCAGGAGCGACTCCTTGAGGAATATCTGCCTACGAGAGATTTCGATGAGAATAGTTCTACAGAATAACCATGAAAAATATGCGTTTGCCTCATAACGTCACCAAATGACGTCATAATGCCTCAAGCTTGACATACCTAGAAAGCACTCATCGAGGTGTTCAATTTGAGGTACGACACGATATGGTTCCTAAGACTTGAAAATTTGACCTTTGGGTCAAATATGTTTGACCTCAGGCGATAACCATGAAGGTCAAGGCCAATCGCCACCAAAAACTAATCAGCTGAGCGCCAGACCATATACTACATTCCCATAAAGTTTGGAGATGATTCGATTAAAATTACTCAAAAAATAAGGGTTTCGTTGACCTCCATGATTTACCGCAAAGTGACCTTGACCTTTGACTTTGACCTTTATGGGTGCTGAAGGGTATTGTAATAATACTACGATATGTGTACCCACAAGAGTTTCCGATGAGAATTGTGCTCTCCAGAGCGATATAAAAGTGAAAAATCCAATGATTACAGACAAACAAACAAACAAACAAAAAAAAAAAAAAACTTACCAAGTAACAGATCTTGCAAAAACTTCGTTTTGGCAAGATAACAAACACAGACAGACAGACAGGCAGGCTAACATGATCGACGAACCAATAAACAAAGCGTTTGAAAAATCCTCGATTTTGCAAGTAATAAAAAGACCTCCCAGCCTGGGAGCAGACTCTCTAACCATGACACCACCGAGTCTGGTTTGAAAGATTAAATGAAAGAAGCGAGTACATCGTAAGGAAAGAAAAAGAAAGGTTAATCCATACATCGATTACATAGATTAGTGGAATGTCATCGAGAAAAACAACATTTGAACCAAAATCAACCTCATGAAACTTCTGTAGGTATATTAGTGACGTGTTGTGCAGGTACATAGGTCCAGCTAGCTGGTGTGTGCATCCTATGGGTGCCGGTTACATCATTTTCTGGAAGCACATCTGTGCCACTGCTGCAGTGCCCCCCCTGTTACCAGTCCACTGGTACTCATAATCACCAAGCTCAGAAAGATGACAGACTGAATCAACCCCACCTGGCATTAATCCAACGGCAAACAGGGCTCAAACTCAAGAACCCTGAGATGTGAAGCCAGCTTCCTTAACCGTTAAACTGACACCAGGCAATTATTACTCACCGAACTGCTCCATTATCATCAATATATATATATATATATTTTTTTTTTTTATCAATACTAATCCATTTTGTTTAACTCGATGGAACTGAACTTTTTTTTTGCCATTTGACGACTTGTTCTGTATATTTTGGAATTAAACCGAAGTTTGATTTGATTTTAATAGGCAGGGTTACATTTGCATACGATTATAAAATCTCACATCATCAATCCACCCTGTGAACTCGATATGAGTGTTCGCTCAATGGGGGGGTGGGGGTGGGGGGAATAAATTAAATAAATACAATGTTTGTTTTTTTGAATTATTGCAAGAAATGTCCCGATCACAGAACCCTGGTCATCAGGGCATGGAAACACGCTCATGGAGGCTTACAAAAGCTCCAATCAACAACCAGTCAACTCGTCACCATCATGCGAAGTTCATGGTCCACAAGGAAGCGGACTTATGTAACCATGCGTACGGGTCATCATGATGGAAATTGTTCGGAAACCGATTGGCTTAATTGATATTGCACCAACCGACGTAACTTTGTCAGATTGGTACGAGTACGAGTACGAGTACGATACACGTGAGGTTTCTTTATGTAAAACAAACGAGGGTACGTCGGATGCCCGATCCGAGTGTGCATCAAATCGAGAGGATTAGGAGGCTCAAAGGAAGAGCGCAGCCTGTGCTAGGGGGACACGGACGGCTGAAGAGTCGGTTAAGAGGGCTAGGAAAATTCCTCGTCAACCTCAGGCACCATCAGACGATGTAACATCATTACGAGGCACCCGCGGTCGCTTGTTGCACCTACATCCAGTTACCTGCGGTAATTGCATAAAAATGAAATAATTAAGAACAATTCGCGGTGTACTTGCAGTGTGCGAGACAAAAGTGCAATCGACAATTATTACAATCCAAATGGCTCCAATATATATATATATATCATTATATATAATCGTATGGTCTCACCTGCGATGCCTCCATCTCCCCAGGTCGTTCTCCCAGCAACACAAGAGAGCGCGCGTGCCGGTTCATTAACCCCGCCCCCTTTTCGCGGTCGTGTCTCTCCCTCTCTCTTTCCCTCCCTCTTCTTCTTCATATTGTTCTTCTTATTCCTCTTCTTCTTCTTCTTTCTTTGCTAGTTTTGCTCCTCATCGATGTCACTTTGCTTACATATTCCATCTCATTATTATCTGCTTCAAAACATCGGTTTGTCGTATTTCGCATTCTCTCTTCATTTTGATGAGTTGTCTGCTTTGCTCGAACATGTTCAGAGTGGGCCATCGGAGACGGACGACGACAGATGTCCATTTATAAAGCCAGACTCGAAGGATTACAAGAGAAGAGACAAGGTGATTGATTTGTGAACAATTGTTGGGTTCTCACGTGACCTCCCAGTTTTGTCATGATGTCCGGCGAAGCCAAGTTCAACCGTCCAGTTGTGTTCAAGTGAAAAATGATCTCGGAATGGAAATTGCGTTTTACAGGTCGGTAACGCGAGGGTATATGTACAATGTACATCCAGGTGAAATGAACAGGTAGTTTGTGAAAACCTTTTAAATTGGTTTGGAAGATTTATTTATTTATTTATTTTTGTTGTCTGACTCATGGGAAGCAGTTTCGGGCCAAACCCAATTTGTTCCAATGGTGTTAATATCCAGGCAGAGTTTAAGGGTGCCGTCACCCAACGGGCGAGTCACGGCAAGGCTGAGGTAAACTGTGAGGAACCTCCTGGTGGTTTGTCAGTGAGATGTACATTTTTTATGCCTCCACTGACGAGGTCGCTGTGACATTATGTTGTCCGTCTGTACGTACGTACGTACATCTGTCAGTGTTCATTTTTGTGCTTTCTCCGCAACCGCTTTGACACAAAATTTTCATCATCGGTGCGGCGGCTCATGTAGAATGTTTTAATAATCATGACGTCATAGGTCATGTGGTGTGGCAGCTACATTGGGAAAAAAGGAAAAACTTTGGAGCTCAGTATCTCCGAAACCGCTCCATGGAAAAAAATTGAAACTTGGTACATTGCACGCAAGTCCTTCCCGTGAGAAACGAGGGTGATTTTTTTTGGATGATGTCATAAGGTGGCTTCATTATGACGTCATCACTGCATCCGTCGAACGTTTTATCCGATTTTTGGAAAATTTTTGAGGGTCATCCAGCACTAAATTGTATGAGGGGAGGTTAATGACGTCATCAGTCACGTGGTGCGAGTCATTTTTTGTTTTTTACATAAAAAGTCCTCAAAACTCTTCTCCAAGACGGCTGAACACATCGAGGTGAAACTTTACACGTATGATCACCTATCCATAAGGAACAAAAAGTTCTCCACCTATGACATCATAAGTCACATGGTTTGGCAGCTCTAATTTTTTGACCAACTGGATCAGGCAAGCACCAGCTGGGATGTTGGCAGCTCTGATTTTTTGAAGAATAAATCTTTTTAAAATCCTCTTCAGAACGGCTTGATAGATCGAGAGGAAACTTCACCCACCTACTTGTTCCCCAAGCCTTGGGGATACCAGGGTGTTCACTAATAATTAATAGGTCACATGGTCTGGCAGCCATATTGGATTGAACTAAAGTCTTTAAAAAATTATTTCTCTTGAACCGCTTCATCAATCGACGTGAAACTTCAGAATTGTGATCTAGTCGTCATGGGGAATATATGTTTGAAATTTCAACCTAATCGGACGCATGGTCTGGCAGCCAGAATTATTTAATTCTTTGAATATGGGTTCAGGGATTTAAATCAAACTTAATACAAGTTTGTATAATGATGTAATAATGTGAGCGGAGACATATCTGGCGATGTTGAAGAGTGCCTGATTTTCTTCTGTAGCATGGCATCACCCACCGGACTTGATGCTTCCAGTTTTTGGATTGATTTAAAAGGAAAACATGAATACAATTTGCATGCAATGCAGTGTGTAATGACTTGTTAAACTGTCCCAAGTATTCCCACCTTCTTGTGTGTGTTTGGCTCAAGTTTTTGCCAATCCACTGGCTGGGCCTGACGTTTCATTGAACGCGGCAGAAATTTGTAATTTGTTCAAGTTGCCGGTGATAACTTGCCGACTCTTTGTGAAAAACACCGTTGGATCTTTAACGTCCACCACCTAATGCCGGCAGACGGGACGTCCAGTTTAACGTCCCTCCGAGGGACGAAACACACATTGATGAATCACCCTGCCTGTGAAACACCGGGATGGCAGTTTATAGCTGGTTGGGATTCAAACCCAGCCATGACAGCTTCGAGGTGAGTGTGCAAACCTCTCGGTAAATTATAGAGGTACTAAAGTAAGAGATTAAGATCTAAGGATGCTGTTCTTTGATGAAAATACCAAAATCTTCCTTGTATTTATAAAACAATTAATATCGAGAAAAGACATTTGGTCCATTATTGCCTGAATCATGTCCAAGTCTCAGGTCTGGTTATAGTTTGAATTTTATAATCCAATGCAATAGATTTATCCAGGGTTTTTGGCACAGGATGGCCTGCTCTTACCTTAAAAGGTACAGTGGGATCGTTAGCAACCATTTGCGGTGGTGAAATTCCCAGGTTTGATCCTTACTGTCCAACACCGCTGGGTACACCAGATAGTGCCTCTGCGGGCAGTACCTCGGGTAATCAGGGGAGATGCACATTATAAGGTGTTCACCGGACACATCTCCATGGGGAATTAGCATGAATCACTCAAGAAATCCTCCCCAAAATCAGTGGCTGTGCACGTCTCATCGAACAGTCTTGTGTTCTGTCGTGTATGTTCGTCTATTTGTCCAAGTGTGTGTGTGACAGTTCCACTAAGAGCCTTAGATCATGCAAGTAAAAAATAAGGGTAGTTTGTGATCATCACACGGATGAACAACCATCCTAGACAGTTCTATTCCCATCACAAGGAAGCGTCCAGGATTTGAACACCTGTCCTAGACAGTTCTATTTCCATCACATGGAAGTGTCCAGGACTTGAACACCTGTCTGAGACAGTTCTATTTCCATCACAAGGAAGTATCCAGGATTTGAACACCTGTCCTAGACTTCTATTCCCATCACATGGAAGTGTCCAGGATTTGAACACCTGTCCTAGACAGTTCTATTCCCATCACAAGGAAGCGTCCAGGATTTGAACACCTGTCCTAGACAGTTCTATTTCCATCACATGGAAGTGTCCAGGACTTGAACACCTGTCCGAGACAGTTCTATTTCCATCACAAGGAAGTATCCAGGATTTGAACACCTGTCCTAGACTTCTATTCCCATCACAAGGAAGTGTCCAGGATTTGAACACCTGTCCTAGACAGTTCTATTTCCATCACATGGCTGTGTCCAGGACTTGAACACCTGTCCTAGACAGTTCTATTTCCATCACAAGGAAATGTCCAGGATTTGAACACCTGTTCTAGACAGTTCTATTTCTCTTTGGAGAAATGTTATTTTACACAAAAACGTAAAAACCCCCCCCAAAAAAAACCATTGCAATAAATTGAAACGCATGTACCTTAGCCCAAGGTCCTTTGGAGTACATCATGATCATGCAAAGGTTATCCAAACAATATGTATGCATCTTGGGTCCCCTGGAGACCAAAACCACACCGCCAATGCCCAATGGTAATACAAGAAACATTTCCTGTTTCTCTGATGAGAAACACCATTATAAATAAAAAGATTTGAAAAAAATAAAATCAAAGGACAAAGCTATCCACATGTACTTGAACAAAGCTTTCCAGACAAACTCAGATGCACGTTGACCCTAAGGCCAAAGTGCATGGTCATGTACAAGTAAACAAACACACACACACACACACACACACACACACACACACACACACACACACACACACACACACACACACACACACACACACACACACACACACACACACACACACACACACACACACACACACACACACACACACACCTTGACCCTCAGGACCTCAGACCAAAGTGCATGGTCATCCAAGAAACACTTGCAGTTTTGGCCTCCGTGGCTTCATCGCCTGACCAAAATGGTCGAGATGAAACTGGTGAACAAATACTCCTGCTCACAAGTCAAAGGACATGATGAACGAAGTTTGCTGAAAACACGAACACCTGAATGTTAAGTCGTTAAGAGTTAAATGTCTGATGAAGAAATGAACCCCCGTCATATTGCTTTCATTCAACCGTGAACCCATGGAGAATGTGTGAGTGTGTCTCTGAATGGTTATGAGTGCTCATTCATGCATGAACAGAACCAGGCTGCGGGGTTTGCATTATTTCTGTTGGCACGGCTATCCCGCTGATGCAATGCCTCACATAGATCGTGGGAGGAACTTACAACTCGGCCAGTGCGTCAGAAAGCAATGGCCTACTCCTTTCGAAAAGTACTGTGGGGATCTTCAATGCCCACATGTAAATGCCAGGCAGCTAGGACAGTCGGCTTAACGCCACCTGCGAAGGATGGCACACTTATTGATGTAACGCCCTGCCCGCAAAGCGCCAGCTGGATGACAGCTTGTAATCGGGCCAGGGATTGAACCCAGGCCGGACAGCCCGAAGGTGAGATACCCTTTCATCCTCTACCTTTTCTGTCCCTTTCTGAGATACCCTTTCTATCTAGAGGTAGATACCCTACCTTTGAGATACCCTTTCATCGTGGTGTGGAAAAGCCATTCGAATATCTTAACGGGATTTTCATCCTCGCCTTATTCATTTCCCAAGCTTTACCTGTATTCAAGGTGTAATTTCATGTTCCTGTTTTCAAACTTTATTTCTGTCTCTGCATCGGTGTATTTAGCACCCTTGTATCCATGTCATGGTATCACTCGGTTTTTCTTCTTTTCACAAGTTTCCCATTAACCACTTCTTGTTCTGCACACAAAACCATTAAGGCAGTAGCAGTGCTGTCCAGGATTGGTGTTAATATAAACTTGTGAAAACAAGTTAGCATTGAACACCGACCCATTTGGTTACTTATGCGTGGGAATGCCCTCTGGAGATCTATATCCCTATGTCGTCTGTCTGTGCCTGTCTGTCTGTTTAAGCATTTCCCCCACTGCCATGGTCCTCTCCATTCCCAAACCCTCAATAAATCCAGGCAAAACCAAAATGGCAATGAGAGCAGTTGCCTGCAGATGGTCTATTGCAGACCTGTTTGTCTCTGTCGCTCTGGGAGGGCATCAAATGTGCATGATCACACACTGCCTGTGTCATTCCATGATGAAGGTCGTTGTAAGGGTTGAAACTTGGATATCTCGAATCGTTGTCATTTTTGACAAAGTATCGAGTAAGATCCCAATTCAGCCACCCTAACTGCTAAGCCAACAAGAAGGGGTGTTTAAATTCATCCAAACACCTCGTTTTCATTCATACACTCCATCCGAGTTCCCTTGGTGTGCATGCAATGTTTCAGACTGCTGGGTTTCATGGTTTTAGAGTTATGAAGGAGAAGAGGAGGAGATTAGGACCATACTCTGTGCAGAGCGTTGGTGCTGCTTAAGCAGTCTCCTTCGCTATTGGGCACAATCCTGGATGGGTCACCACTCCGACACGGTATACCAGCATGCTGGCACTCATTTTGCCGACCTCAGAAGGATGACAGGCAGAGTTAACCCCACCTGGTATTAATTCAACAGCTGAACGGGATTTTAACTCAGGACCCTCAGATCCAAAGCCCACCACCCTCACCATTAAGCCAACACCAGGCATTATGGTGGAGATGCACACACATTTATTATTATAAATAGATAATGGAAATTATTGCAATGATAAATGGTGGAGACTTTAGAGCAGAAATAATGACAACAATAACTAGAAGGGCACTTGGTGGAGTGCATACCTCCCCCCTGCAATGCCTGATCAATGAGAACATATCGGGTCCAATACAATTTTGAGATATCATGTTAGATATCATTTTTGGCCCAATCTCTCAATGGTGAAGAATCATTTTAAAAATTAAACAAATTCTCGTGTCTGGATCCAGATCCAGATCTTCACCAAAATCTAATCAGTTTGTCCTCGTCACACACCGAACGTGTCCACAAAATTTCATCCGGATCCGTCTACAACTTTTTGAGATATCCTGTACACAGACAAGCAGACAGACAAACAGACAGACAGAAAGGGGTGAAAACATAACCTCCTTCACCTCTGGTGGCAGAGGTAATACAATAGGGGAAGCACACTATTATTTTGGGGGGAAATGAAGTTTGCAGACCAAGGTTGAAAGGGACAAGTTATCCTCATGTTGGAGATTTTGAAGATAACAGCAGGGTTCCGCAGCATTGACTTCAAAACTAATGTCTGGGGATGACCGTAATTCCTGGTGATAGCAAAGCAAACATCATGTAATACCGTCACACCAGGCAACGTGTCATAACACTTACTCAATGGCATAGTCACATGTCTGCATCTATACATGGGCCCAGTAGCGTTTGAGTTGTGGATGGTAAATATTCGATTCGATAAATCATAATAATCATATTTCATGGAATTTCATGTAAGCCTGGTGTTGGCTTCTTACGGTTGAGATGGCTGGCTTGAGATCTTAGGGTCTTGAGTTGGAGCCCCTGTCATGCTGTTGAAATAACACCAGGTGGGTTGACAGACATCCTTCCGAGGTTGGCAAAATGAGTACCAGCTTATCGGTAACAGGGGGCACTGCATCAGCGGCATAGCTGCTGGCGGGGGCGGGGGGTGTTTGTTTTTCCGGTTTGTGCGTTCTTTGGCGCTCCGGGCATCGTGTGACCCCCTTGGAGAGATCCAGTTCCAGAGCGGGTAAACAGTGTGGCAGCTGCAGTTCGAATCGCATACCTCATGTGAAGCCCATGTTGTAATCTCTTAAAATGCTATGTGCTGTTTGAAAGTGATGGGTGGTTTTCCTATCCTGTTTGAATATGCTGTTTTAACGTACCCTATTTTGTTCAATCCTGTACTAATTCCAGCAGACGGGACCCCGACCCGCTTCACCTTAAGTTCCCCCCCAAATGCAAGTCGAACCCCCCCCCACTCCCAAATGCAAGTCCAGAACACCCCCTTCCCCTCCCTGCTATCCCATCCTCTTCGCTCCCACCCCATACTTCCTGGAGTGTATAGTGACATGTGGTGAAGCATCACTCTCCCCCCCTTGCTCTCCCCTCTTCTCCCTCTCCCTCCCCCCCTTATATCCCCATCAGCGAAGCAATGAGTTTTATTTGGCTATTACAGTACTATATAAAATAAGGCAGTGTGTGTGTGTGTGCTAATTATAAAATTGAAAATGGCTTGACAAATCGCCACTTAATTTTGCAAATGTGTTGGGGATACCCAGGGTCAGGTCATGGGCATAAATACCCCCCCCCCCACCCCACATCACATCACGAGAGTGGGAAGATGACACGATTTTCACCTGTACACGTGACCACTGTTGAAGAGGGGTGGGGAGGGGGGGGGTTGGATGACTAGCCACGACACTAAATATATTTGCCCCACCTCCCCTACCTCCACTGAAGGACACTCAGAGGAGGTGTTTTTTAGTATCGTAAATGAGTAAGTCATGTAACTCATTGATGAGTTATACAATGGGTAACATCACTTACTCATCAGATACATCATTCATAAGATGTTATTGCACTACATCCTAAACAGGTTCTCCAAGAGTAGTTACTGAACTTCTAAGTGGTTGAGATTTGAATTTTGTGGACACTTTATTTGCATCAACAAAAATATATTACAGGATTTAAAAATACTTCAATCCTGTGTGCTTTATGTATTGGACAAGATCAGATCACAAACCATGTTTTATATGGTTAGGGTTACAATAGTGGACGGGTCGCCACTTCGACACAGGAAGTCAGGACAGGAATTTGGAATTTGTTCAGGGTGCAAGAGAAAGCTCACCTACTCTTTGCGAAGGATACCATGGGATCTTTCGCGTCCACCAACTAATACCAGCAGACAGGACATCCAGTTTCATGTCCATCTGAGGGATGGCACACACATTGATGAATCACACTGCCTGTGAAACATCAGGATGGGAGTTGATAGTTGGGTCATGATTCAAATCAATGCTAGATGGCTTTGAGGCAAGTGTGCTGTGGGCGTTCCTCTTGGTTATCCGCCAATACGATTGGCCAAAATGTTGCTTTATCATCAAATTGGTCTTTCGTGAGATGGAGGTGCCAGCTTGCCTTGGGGTGTAGCCAGAAAAGTTTAATTTGGAGGCAAACAAGGAGCGAAGAAGGCACGAGTCGTTCGGCATTGTGACCGTTCTTTCAACACATTAGTAACACTTTTGGAAGTTCTCAAAGGAGTCAAGTTCAGGTCCTCACAAATATAGTTTTGCAAATACATTGTGTATATATATATATATATATATATATATATATATATATATATATATATATATATATATATATATATATATATATATATATATATATGTATATGTGTTTATGTGCAATTATTAGTTACCCTTTCGTATCATGAACCATGTGAACTACACCTGTCTGATTTGTTGAAAGAGCAGAAGATGCTGCCCAGAACAGCAACCATCCTGAGAGAGCAAGCAGTGTAACCAGGTGTCATGTAAGCTCCAATAATACTGGACTACTTGGTACTCACAGTGCAGGCAGGACTTACTCAAGACCCTAAGATCTCAAGCCAGCCCCCTTCACCGTAAACCCAACACTTGGCTGCATGTAGCTCTCGCGTCTAGACTATCCCACAAGCCACCTATTGAATAATTACTGTTACAGAGCACTGTTAGTTTGTAAAGAGTGTATGATATCTGTGAAATCTGAATGCTTAGGCCAATCCAAGGAGAATGCCAAAGCCATTCACCGATTAACATCTGCAGCAATTTTAGCTGGTACACCGTCCACATCGATTTGGAAGTCCCGGTGAATGTGCATCACAGGCAAGCCACTGGTGTCCTCTTTTTACATTGAGGATCACATGTAGTTCTTTATCCATACATGTGACAATGACTCTTGCTATCTCTGATCCGATGTACCATGCTCTGTTACAGAACGACGGTTCTGCTGAAGTAGTTTCTCAACAAGTATTATACCGGGTGGTTTGTCTCTGCCAATTCCCAGCAGTAGTTCAGGCAGGAATTTGCAATTTGTTAATGGTGTTGACTACTCTGTGTGAAGGACACCGTGGGATCTTTAACGTCCACCAACTAATGCCAGCAGATGGGACGCCCATTTTAACGTCCATCCGAGGAACGTACCATCCTGCCTGTGAAACACTGGGATGATGGTTAATAGCTGGGCCACGATTGGAACCTCTAGCCGATAGACAACTTAGAGGAGAGTGTGCACACCTCGAGTCGAGTCTCGGGCATTCTGCTGGTCCTCTTTATGCTATAGCAGTTGAGATATTGTCACTGGAAGTCGTAAAACTGTGGGCAGTTGAGAAATTTGGCAACAGATGAGGATTCACCTTCTTTAGAAGGAGCCTTGCATATTGAAGTTATATTAGTAGTACTTCCTTGCCTCTGGTAAGAGCCTAATTACAGCTGGAAATTTCCGTCCGCAGTCCAAGCACGGCAGATGTCAGTCGACCAGTAATTGCCACTGCAAAGTCAAAGCAGATAGTCAGGAACCAACACCCCCCCTTTTGACAGGCTGGAAGAATGTTTGCTGCAAGCAATTCACAAAGCGGTCATTTACTGGGTATCAGTGGCATGGCTTCTGAAAAAAAATTAAAATGGCATTATGTCAGCTGACATTTCATTGATCATGTGATTTAATCCAAGGAGTATCATTCCTTTTTATCTTGTCAAAATGAAGTTTTTGCAAGATATGTTCGTCAGCTTGTATGTTTTTTTTTGTTTGTCTGTAATCATGTATAAAAAATTCTGCAGAGCACAGTTATCATTGGAAATTTTTGTAACTTCGCATATCAGAGGCCTATAGAGGTCCCTTTCAGCGCATAAAATTTTGAAGGTCAAGGTCAAAGGTCAAGGTCACTTTGTCGCAAATCAGGGGAGTCGACGAAACCTTATTTTTTGAGTAATTTTGATCGGATCGTCTTCAAACTTCATGGGAATATAGTTCATGGTCTGGCGCTCAGCTGATTAATTTTTGGTGGCGATTGGCCTTGACCTTCATGGTTAGCGCCTAAGGTCAAACATATTTGACCCCAAGGTCAAATTTTCAAGTTTTAGGAACCATATCGTGTAGTACCTCAAATTGAACACCTTGATGAGTGCTTTCTAGATATGTCAAGCTTGAGACATTATGATGTCATTTGGTGACGTTATGAGGCAAACGCATATTTTTCATGGTTACTCTGTAGAACAATTCTCATCGGAATCTCTCGTAGGCAGAAATTCCTCAAGGAGTCGCTCCTGGTGGATAGCAGCTCTGTTCACCTCAGTGTGACCTTAACGAAGTCACACGTGGTCACCTTTTGGCAAGATACAGGTCACCCTGCGGTGACATTGGTTTTTATTTTATTTTTTAATCTGACACACCTGTTTCTTGTGAAAGATGGCCAAAGGAACTTCATGGCAGAAACAACAACTGCGCATCATCCTGGTGTCGGAGAGCTTATTGCCAAGAGATTCTGTTTCCAATCTTAAAACATTTTCCGACAACCGAAAATAAATAGCAAGACATTAGTCGGCTAATTCATTAATAAATAAATAAAATAAATAAATAAGTAAAAACAAAATCTTCTGTCTTCTTGTGATTCACTCATAGCGAAATCAACAAAAATGGATGTTTTGCTGTTTGCTAATGGATACGAGTAGTTCAAGTGATGAAAATAATTAACACTCATTTACACTTCATCTCAATATAGATCAACCGTAACATCTGTGTTGGAGTGTAAATATCAAAATGATTCGCAGGTGTAGAATCTTCAAAAAACATATACCGACTGTTATTAGAGTAATGGCTCTTCCACCTTGGTGGACCGAATGATACAATTTGGTCCTGCGCCGTCTGGGTAACACGGGTCTTCCGACGGACCATGATGCAAGTAACAGGTAAGAGTAGCAATTCGGAACTTGTTTATGGTGCTGGCACATGATGGCGTACTCTTGTGAACGAGGAGACCGCGGTCTTAACCCGACACTTGTCTCGTGTATGGGACGCCCCTGTTTAACCCAAAGCAGACAGCTCAAAGGTGAGTGAGTATTTGACCTTGTTACTATAATCCTGCCAACCCCAGCTTGAATACATAGATTATATGACGACTCGAAGCTTATAAATAACACTACCTGCTCTCAATTGGACGTGGTGTACATACGATAACAATGGCACATCGATGCAGTTACACGACCTTGAGAACCACTATCGCAAGGACAAACGAGGAGCTCACAATCCCATCATGGATATTTGTATTTTAATCTTCCTGCAACATAAATCCTCGATTTGCTTGGTTAGTTTCATCTGGGTGATTGAAAAGTGAGTTGTTGGGTTTTAATTTTTTTATATTTTTAAACCATTTGGTGTACAAGCAATCAAGTTTGGGACGGATTGTTGGGGTTAACGGATGAAAATGAAACTAAGAAAGATCTTAAGTTCAAATCAATGTGACAATGAAGAAAAGAAAAGATGAAATTGTCCACCTGGTGGTCTGTACTTCAACCTTGCTTCCAGTGATCAATCAGGTCCAGGCTTCATGCTCGTGGAATCTGCCTCCATATTTGTTTCGCCGTCATGCAATACATCTCCTGCTGTTACATGAGAGTTTGAGATAATGCGGTACAACAAAACACATTAACCTTGAAGGGGGAAAATAGAAATAAATTCAGTGAAGCACGACACACGTGACGTGCCCCATAGAATAGCAATAGTTTCATTTGCATTCATCTTATCTCCATATGCCCCCCCACTCTCCCCCCTTTCTCCCATCCTCATTCATTCGAGTTCTCTTCCATTTATCACTCCCAGTCACATCTTTACTACCCAGAGTATTCCTGTTCATCTCACATTTGGTTCTCATTTCATCCTACAATTTCTACATCCAAAGCATACCCATATGTGCAACTGTGGTGGGGTATCCACCTCTCCCCACCCCCACCTTCCTACTAAAATCTTCCATTATTAATTCCCTTCTACCACCTTTTATTGCAATATGGTTCTTCAATTGTTCTCGCATCATCTTCCACCCGTCCGATTTCAGGGTGTAGACTGTCGAGCCTTGTGAGCACACAATCGATTCATCCCAGAGCTGGAATATGAGTTAAAGCTTCATGGGTTCTACTTCAAAGGTGGGACATCAACCCAAGCATGGTCTCGTAGGTCAGTTGGAGGAGGGAGGAGGGCAGGCATTAAGTTTGATGTTACAATGCCTAGGTTTGTGAGATAAACTTTAAAAGGTACACGACAATGAAAGGTATTCTTCTTTTAAGAAAAACCAGATGATTAATTATTATTAAATTTAATTTTTGTGTCTCGATATCGAGAACAATTTATGGCAATGGTATTGCTCATTGTGCTTGCAAGTTGAATTGCTCAAATAAATGAAAATAAATAAAGACCTCAAAGTACCTTACAAAGAAGGAAGAGGGCAGCAGAGTAAAAATTAAAAAGAAATGGAAAGGGATGAGATTTCATGAAGTTTATAAACTAAATTGGCGAGAATGTGTGAAAATTTAAAGAGGCAATTTTATGACATGTCAAAAAAAAATCTCACCGTCTCTGACCCTGTCACTCCGGATCAACAAAACTAACCCACTTATCCGTTTCCTTGGTCATCCACTGGAAGAGGTTATTCAAGGAATACAAGGAAATCAGACACAGGTGGAAGCCATTCAGCCCATCATGCCTACGCGAACACAAACTAATTTATCAACACAAGATACAAAGAAAGGTTCAGTCTCTTGAACTTCTCAAACCTCACCATCAGCCATAACCTTTCCTGGGCCAACCGTATTGCAAAGCTGGCTGGCTTCCAAAGCCAGCCACAGAGTGGGCGTCCTCCATTCATCCAAATCTTTCCTTGCAAAATCAGAGCTTCTCACATTCTACAAAGCCTTTGGCTGGAGCTCAATGGAGTACGGCTCTCCCTTTTATGGCATAACTTCTGCCACTTTTGGATTCTGTGGAATCTAAAGCTCTCAACATTATTGGAATCTCCCACCATGAGGTCAAACCACAAGATCTGTTGCTTTTACATCACAGGAAGGTCATCAGAACCACCTCTTCCCTAACATTGCTCCATCTCTGCTCTTTCAGTCATATGACTCTCTTTATCTGCTTCAGGATCCACACATTCTTTTGCACCCTCCACCATTAAAAAACCCCCAAACACGTGGTTGTTGTTGATGCAATTTATTTATGTGACATCATGGGTCACAAATAAGGTGCAAACCTCTTGAGACCTAATCATGTAATGCTGCATTGTGGGGAATGTTTCCATATAGGGATACAACATGGAAATAATCTCAATACCAGGTATGTTCACCTCAGGCAGCAATCACTGCATTGAACTGTCATCACTTTGACCTTAACTCATGAGCACTCAAATCTGGGATGGCATTCCATACCCGAATCAGCTCCTGTTCCAGATCATACAAGGTCTGTGGCAGTTTTGGAAAGGTATGAACGTGTTGATCAATGATATCCGAGAGATATTCAATTGGATTTAAATCTGTCGAGAAGGCAGGCCAAGGTGTCATAACATGAACATTGACAAGAACATTCCTTGTTTGAATGACCCTGTGAACAGGAGCATTATTGTGCACAAAGATTATTCCTGGACCATGTCGTTGAAGGATAGACAGCACATGTTGCTGTAACATCTTATTAATGGATTGATCTGATCTCAGATTGCCATGGATATGGAATCATTTAGGGTGAAAAGGTTTCAACAATACCACTCCACATGACACTTCCACATACAAAATGTGCGGCCTCCTGGACAGAGCTTGGAGCATATTGCTCATTGTGTCTGTCGACCCATGCACGGCCATCATGCCTTTCAAGGTGAAACGTGGATTGGTCACTGAACGCAACACTTTCCCATTGTATCCATATCCAGATGTGCTGATTTTACACTGCAAGCGTGCTTAGATGTGTCCAATGCAAGTCTTGGACGCGAAACAGGATGACAAGCACGGATCACTGCATCATGGAGATCTCAACACACTGTTGAAACTTATCCTGCAAGATCCAGGGAATGTTTTGGTGTTACTCGGGGCAGTTTGAAACTGATTTTGTAGATGGGTCGTGTGAATATATCGGTCCTGAGTGGGAGTCGTTATCTTGGGACGTCCAATCCTTGGCATATGTATTGTGGATACTGTGATTTGACATCTTCTGAGGTAATAAACAGTTCCCCTCTTCTTGTTCAAGAGCCTTGCAACATGGCCAATGGAAGGCCCTGCTGGAAGGTGTCCAATGATTTGATTCCTCTCATTTTCTGACAGTCGTAGCATTGTAATGGATTTTTAAATCATGTAATCATTGTGTTTTTTTTGATGACGCACGCGCTAGTCTCTCAAAAAGACCATCTCAAACTTGCTCAGAATGCCTCGTGTCACCTCTAAAGATCTAAGGGTGCAAGAGTTTCATATGCTGAAGTGTTGATTTTAGCATCATAACGATTATTGCATGAGAGAATTACGATATGTGGAAACTTGCAATCAGGTGTTCTGTGCATCCCTTGTGCCAAAAAGGAGCTTGGAATGAATGCTGGAACAGTTCTTCAATAATAACATTATCCATTCTACATGTTCGTATTTTTTTAATGGAGGAGAGTGTAATAAGCCCCATCTGGTTAAACTTCCAAAATCCAGGCTGACTGCACACCTCAACTCCTTACAGAGGCTGTTCTGGCTCACTTTTCCTTTTCGGGCTTCAAGTAGACAGTGCACCACCACCTCGTGTCACCTCTATCTTGACCCACATACCCCCATTAACCCTTCCTCATTCTGGTTTCAGTTATTCCTCCACTTCTCTCTTCCTTTCCCGTTCATTTATTACCTTACTGGTTGTGTCCAATTGTTTAACCACTACGGCATGGTCAGATCAACCTTACCCTTCCATGGGCCTCACTCTTGTAGAGAGAGAGAGAGAGTGAGAGAGTGAGAGAGTGTGAGAGTGTGAGAGTGTGAGAGTGTGAGAGTGTGAGAGTGTGAGAGTGTGAGAGTGTGAGAGTGTGAGAGTGTGAGAGTGTGAGAGAGATGAAAATAAAAATTAAAATCGATGATAAGTAAAAGTAGAAAATAAAATTATAAATCACAAAAAGCAAACAAGTAAAACAACAGCAACAAAGTAAGACAGTTTTATTTGATCAGAGTTAAGAGACGTGAGTATTAAAAAAATGTAAAATTAAAACTTGGCAATGGGAGGAGGAAGAATGGGAAGGAATATGGAGAGAAGCTTCATAGCTAAAGGCAGAGTTGACAGGAGATGTAGGACAAGCAGATGATGTTGGATGAGGCTGCTCTGTAAACGGAGCTGCAGTTAAGGAAGATAAGAAGCAGTAGGAACACACAAGACAGAACAGCAGTCTTGGCGAGATGGAACCAATGGCCAACATCCTGCACAACTAGTTGGGGCGAGGTTTACAGGGCTCTCGTCACCTTTGCCCAAAGGCTTACCAGCATCTAATGAACAAAACTCAGCTATCAAACTCCCAAAATTGCATCACATGTTCAGAAACCTCCAGAATAAAATAGAAAAATAAAGTTCCACAGCTGTCAAATAATAATAGCAAGAAAGACGCTCTTCAACGTCATGTCGTCGCCAGAGATGTCTCCACCCAGATTATTACATCATCATACATACTTGCAAACAGTTTGATTTAAATCCCTGAATCCAGATTCAAACTATTAAATCATTCTGGCTGCCAGACCATGCATCCAATAAGGTTGAAATTTAAAATGTATATTTCCTATGACTACTAGATCATAATTGTGAAGTTGATGAAGCTGTTCAAGAGAAAAAAAATTATAAAGATTTTCATTCAATTCAATAACATACGAAAAGAATAACATACAAACTGGCAGACCATGTGACCTATTCCTAATTTGTGAACACTGGTATCCCCAAGGCTTGGGGAACATATGGGTGAAGTTTCCCCTCGACCTGTCAAGCCATTCTGGAGAAGCAGATTTATTCTTCAAAAACAATCATAGCTACCAAAGCATGTGACATATGACGTCATAGGAGGAGAACTTTTTGTTCCTCATGGATAAGCGGTCATACCTGCAAAGTTTCGCCTCGATCTGTTCAGCCATTTCAGCCAACCTTTTTGAAGGTTATTATTTTTAAAATATGGCTGCTGCACCACATGACTAATGACGTCATCAATTTCCTCCCATACAATTTAGTCCGAGATGACCCAAAAAATTTTTCCCAACTGATCAGATAAAGCGTTCAAAGGTAGCAATTATTACATCACAATGAAGTCACTTATGACATCATCAAAAATCACACTTATTCCCCATGGAGAGTACTTGACAGGTGCCAAGTTGCAATTTTTTTTTTCCATGGAGCAGTTTTGGAGATACAGAGATCCAATTTTTTTCCAACAGAGCTGCCACACCATGTGGCCGATGACATCATAATTATCATTAAAACATTCCACACGAGTAGTCACACTTTTGGTGAAAATTGCGTGTCAATCAGATGAGCGGTTGCAGAGAAAACAGAGAAAATCAGCACGGACGTATGTACCTACGTACAGACGGACGGACAACCCAAAAACATAATGCCTTCGACAACTTCATCAGGGGAGGCATAAAAAGGTTGGCTGTCATGGCGGTTAAATTACCAACCATCTAATATACCAATGACATAATCATCATCATCATCGACAGGTGAAATTGACCAATGAATGGAAAGATGAAAGTGCCATTGAGAGAAGCAGGTGCCGACGAAGGAAAAGGTGGGGGGAAACTGCAATGTGGGAAGGGGAAGCAGAAATTTTAACTGTTATGAGGGTCAATTTCCCCTACCCATAACTACAACCTACTTTCACGTCTGTGAATACAATCAGAATGAGCCATCGACCCCGAGTTTTGACTTATGATTTCAGTCTGCACTGAACTACCCTATTGCTTCCAAGGACACGAGTTCGATCTGTACCCATGCCTTTAGGCTATGATGACGATGACAATGACATTTATAAAGTTAGATCAAACAATTAATGTCCATATCATTAGTCCAAAATACAAAAATTCAAAACAGCAGTTGCGTCTCCATCACTACTAACTGCACCAAGTCTACTGATGTGAGAAAAACCAACAAAGCCATCATTTAAAATCTTATTTTCTGATGATGACACTGAGGAGGCAAAATATCTGGTTGATGCATGGCTTTATCTGCACTCATCACCAAGGGTTAATGAAAAAGCTTGGAGGAAAAAATCATGTGTGAGAACAGGCTTAAAAACAATCAAGACCATCTGACCTTCATTGACAGTGCTGGGCATTAGATAAGACAGAGGGAGTTAAGAATGAGAGACAAGCAAGAAAAAGTCACTTAGATTTCAACTCAGAGGGTAATGAAGGTTCCAGGCAGACAAAGGCTTGTCAAATACAACCGCCAGCCAAGGTTACTGACTCACAAGTCTAAACCAATTGAAAGGAATCGCAAACCACAACGAAATACTGAGCAGTTCTCATTGCAGAAACAAGGAACAAAATGAAATCCACCGAGCGTGTGCAAAAAGGAAATATATCTTTTTATTATTAATAAAATTTACAAATACAAATCAGCGATTGTAAAGTACCAAACCTGGTTAAAAGTCCTCCATACGATAACTTGACGGTACATTCAGCGACAGGAGTGTCTCCGTTTCAAAAACGACATATAAAACAGACTTTCATGCTTCATAATAATTAATTTCCATCTCTTCACCATATAGATATGATCAAAGAAGGCTAGAGTGGTCAAGATAGAGTGAGGAATTAGAGTTAGGTCTAACTTGGACTTTTTGGCAAAACATTTATATGTACAAAACAAGTACATGCTCTTCTTAAACAATTTCAAATGTAATCTCTTCTTTTTTCTTTTTAAAAGTGGAGATCAATCCCGAAAACTTGATCATCAGCCAAGTGAAGATAAGTTAAACATATATAAACGTGCATTATAACAACAGTAATAATCACCACTATCAAATGAATGTGGCAGGAGAACTCAGTTATTGTCTGGTCATGGGTTGAGATCCACTAACAACCGCCATCTGGCGCAGTGGCAACAAGAATAAAAGTCCTTGTGAGGGGATATTAAGCTGGCTGTCTTAGCCACAATGCGGATATACAAAAAGAAAACTGCCATTGCAACTTTCATAAGAAAAAGCCTTCGCCCTTGTACCCAATCCACATTCAAATTTTGCCAAATACACAGCTTTTCCTCATTGTGGTCCTTGTGGAGATACAATAGCAACCTTTCAAACCTCATAAGACTGCTTCGACAAATAGGAAATCTCCAATTGTACATTATGATATTATGTGATACAAGTTTTGTTTTTCTAGCTCTTTCGACAAGATAAATACATCAGCCACTTATTTCCCAGATCAAGTTGTAATATCATAACGAGTTTACTTACAAATTGTAATCAGAGCAGTATTTTCTCATAACAATTGGTTAGCACCATGGCAACAGAGTAGACAATTTGTGTGTGCGCGCGCGCACGCACACACACACACACACACACACACACACACACACACACACACACACACACACACACACACACACACACACACACACACACACACACACACACACACACACACACACACACACACGGTTTTATATGAAGATTTGTTCTTCTGGTTCCAAAAAAGCACAAGTTTGTGCACATACTAAACAATTATGCCAAGGGATCTGACAGTGACCATGTAAACATACAAAAGTAAGTTTTCCTTGACCAGACCAAAGAAAAATAAATAGATAAAGAACAAGGAAAAAACCCACTTCTGCGCAAAAGGCAACGGTGGCATTGACGGTACACTGGCATCGTCGTAACACCAATCTTAAAGATTAGAGATTGTGGTTGAAAGAGAGAATCGTACACCTTTTATTGTAACCTTCAACTGTGTGGTGCACAGAAGGGTACTTTAACTGTGTGCAGAGAAATCTTGTGTCAATTTGGGGAGCCAGCTGGTAATTTATTTGAGGTGTACTGGATGGCACAATGCTAAACTTGCAGAAATAATCCAGAGCTCTGGGTTACCAGCTGAGACACTGCATGTCAAGTTAAGCCAAAGAGGCAGCTCGACCAGCGGTGCATGGCATGAATTCAGCACGGTCACCAGCATCAAATATGAGCTCAAAAAAGGCTGTAAACACCGTGAAGCCTACGATGTTTCAGCATAGTCATCACCACCACAATAATTATTATGACCTCTAAATTTCGTAAAGTCACCACAACCATAGGCCGGACGTATGTTCTGGTGGTAGAGAACAGGAATCCAAAGAAGTTGGCAGAGAACAGAGATTCATTTTGTCCAGAGGAAAATGACAAATTAGGTGGCTTGTTCCACATCTCGAAGGAGACCCCAAAGTGCCTTTTGAACCTACACGAGGAAGATCGTGATAAACAGGATCATGGTTAAGCAAGTTGATCCATTCTTCATATTTGTGGCATATGATAAATAAATAAATCGACTGCTGGAAGCACAACGCTGTAGTTGGAACTTTAAAAAGCGTTTTCCTGTTGCCGCCGAAAACAGGCACAACTGATGGCGAATGCTTTGAAGATTTGAGAAGCGAATAATTCCATGATATCCATTGCTGGAGACCAAAATCTGGATGTCACAATGAATGGCCATATCTAGGTCAGGTAACTTAGCCTTTTCAGGCCACATTGGTGCAGGATCAATTTGCATTACATACCAGCTTCAGCATTTATCAACAGGAATAAATAATCTCTAAATGAGAGAATTACTGGGTCATCAAAAAGGACTTTTTTGGGGTGAATCTGTGAAAGTAACAAATGGGTTACAAATCAAGACCATAGAGTTTGCAGTGCTTTGTACCAACCGAGTCCAGCCATTCGAGGCTTTGTGAAATCCCCTTATCAAAATCGACCGGATGTAGTGGCTTTCCAGAAGGTTGACTGTGAGAGGGAGGGAAGACATGGAAACAGCTTAGCTCTTTTGAAGTGAACAAACACGAGGAAAACTTGCCCGAAAGAAAAAGTTGCTTTGAGCCACCATACTAATGGCAATCGGTTGTTTGATTTTGGAGAAAGTCACTGCACTTTATGGGACATTTTAAAAAGGTTGCTCTGCATCCAAATATAAAGTTATTGCTCAAAATAATTTTCTTTTTAAGGAGAGTCCATCTGCTTTATTATTCCTTTGAGATTTCATCAATTTTTATTCCGGTAAAAAACAAGAACATACCATAAGAATTAAAAAGACCTTCCTTTATAATGTATGCTGTCTCTATATAGTGATCTATTATAACATTGACTCGTGCACGTCATAAGATGAATATGTGGGGGGGGGGGGGGGGAGTGAGGTGGATACCCAGCACTGCCGAGCTAGATGAGCTTTTCCTGCTGGTGGTGGAGTTATTGGCTTCCTTGTGGTTATCTTTTGCCTGTGGGCTGACGGCAGCACTGCCTGACGCCACATCCAAATATACACTTTATAGTGTTATAGCGGCCTTTGGTAGTCTCAAAACGGACGTCAAGGCCAATGTGTGGAAACTTAAAACTTTGTCGAGATTCTGAAGCACCTACACCAAATATTTGGGGCCCTTTGGTGCTACGGTTTGGCCACAAAAGCATAACGGACAAACACATAAACACTTGAAAATATGTATATAGAAAAACAGCATTTAACAAGGTATCAAAAATAGCGGTTTAAAACCATGACCATATATCTGCTTTTTATTTTCCACAGCATGCACATGAAGCAAAAAGTGGGGTTAAGCAATTGGTTCACTTTGTCCGTCTCGGATCTCCCACGACGAAGCCGAGTCTCTGGGCCTGTTACTCTTGCACAGCAGACTTGGTGGTGGTCTCTGTCATCTACAGTATCCTTTATGGTCTTGCACCCATGCTGTTTCCTTGTTCTGTACCACCTCCCTCTCCCCCCTTTCTACCAGGCAGTGTGCACACAGTCTACCAGTAACCCACTTCTGATGAAATTCTCCAAATCCAGGCTTATTGTTCACCTCCACTCATTTGTTCCTCTTCTCTTTCACCTGTGCAACCAACTTAGTCAGTTTTTTTCAATCCCACAATTCTTCCCTTCACAGCTTCAAGACAGCTGTTCACCACTACCTCAAGTCATCTCCCATGCACTCATCTTTTCCACCCTCATTAACTCTCCCCAAGCAAACCAATTCCTCTCCAAGTGAATGTGATACCCCCCCCCCGACCATCATCCCTGACCATATTTTCGTTTTTTGTTCCATTTCTGTTTCATCCATGATTTCCTCTTCCTCTTCTTGTGTTTGAGCTTGCAACCAGCATCTTTTACCCCGGTGTCTTCCTCCCTCCCATTGATCTCATTTCTCGCCATGCTCATTTTGCCTCCAAGTGACCCTCCATTGTGTCCCTCTGCCTTCACGTTGGTGTGCTTCTCACCTTTCTAGCATGTTCCCCTTGTTCTTTCATGTTCTGGTCCATCTGTGTTCGACTTCTTCCACAAGCTTCGACTTTGCATGCAAAAAAAGAATCTCCTTGCCCCCTCCCTCACCCACGTGTTTAATATGGGGAGGACATCAAAAAGTTTTTCATTTCCAAAAGGTTTCAAAGCCAAAAACACAGCTTCTATTCGATTGTCCTCAGGAAACTCATCTTGGTGGGAAAAAGTGAGGATGCTAGCTGGAAACTAGAGAAAAAGAGAAAGATTTGTGCTGAGTTTCACGAGTGCAGAATCATTCCCTCATGTTGAAGGGGGAAACATTTTCACTCCCCTTGTAATACCCTTTATATTTAATCCTATCCTCCCCTAAACATTCATTCCTCTCACTGATTGGCTATTGAAAGCATGTGAT
Source organism: Eptatretus burgeri (assembly GCF_056783735.1). NCBI lineage: Eukaryota > Metazoa > Chordata > Myxini > Myxiniformes > Myxinidae > Eptatretus > Eptatretus burgeri. The sequence continues at coordinate 42,278,059 of NC_140964.1, read as the reverse complement.
GTTTCACAGCCATCACATGAACTCACGAAGCCAACACTTGCCCACCCCACCCCACTTCAGCAATTACTGGGGAATTCCCCGAGTTGCATTTACTGCAAATGATTTGGCCCTCCGCCCTGCAATAAGATGTGAAGCAAAATATATGCTCTCATTGTTCTCATTTTCTGAAGTTTGAGCTTACTTTAGAAGAATTTACAAGGAAATCTAATAGGTGGAGGCCATTCAGCCCATCATGCCTGCACAAACACCATATTAATTTATCGACACAAGATCCAAGGAAGAAAATGCAAAAAACATTTTAAGACATAATAATAATTTTATTATTCAGTATTTTGTCATTTTTTTGTTTTTTTGTTCTTTTCTTTTTCTTCTTCCCCTCAGGAGAGGGGGTATGGGCCTGGCCAAAAACACACATCAACCACACAACACCCCTCGACATGACCCCCCCCCCCCAACAGCACTCCGTACACATGCACACAATCACCCATCAATGCTCAAGCAACCTAAAAGTCCTGTCAACATCTCTATACCCCTCTATCTCCATAACTTCCAGGTACCTATCTAATTCTAATTTAAACTTATCTACTGTTTCTGCTGCCACGACCTTTCCAGGGAGACAATTCCATGCATTAACTACTCTCTGAGTAAAAGACCCCTGCCTTGCTACCGTCTTAACTCTCCTCTTCTTTACTATCAGACTATGGCCCCTGGTCCTATCACTGTCGACTCTGTTGAATAATTCATTTGCACTTATTTTATTGATACCTTTCATTATCTTGAACATCTCTATCATATCTCCTTGGAACTGTCTCCATTCTAGTGAATAAAGCCCTGTCTCCTTCAGCTGCTCCTCATAGTTGAGTCGAGCTATGCCCGGAATCAATCTAGTAGCCCTGCGCTGAACCCTCTCTATGGCATCTATGTCCTTCCTGAGTTGTGGTGACTAAAACTGCACACAATATTCTGGACGTGGCCTCACTAAATTCCTGTACAATGTTAACACCTCCTCTTTTTATTTATAAATGATCCCCATCCGAATACAACCTAAAATCCTATTTGCTTTACCTAGAGTTGCCTTGCACTGTGCTGCCTGCTTACCTGCCATATCTATTACCACCCCCAGATTCTTCCCCTGTGTGACACGCTCCAAAATTAACCCTTGCATCCTATAATCTCTATTTTCATTGTTCTTTCCCATCCCCAACACCTTACACTTGCTCAGGTTAAATTACATCTGCCAATCCTTTTCCCAATCTATACAAGTATCAATACTTTCCTGAATCTGATCACCACCCCCTCTGCTCTCCATCTCACCTCCAAGCTTTGTGTCATCTACAAATTTGGAAAGCTTACTCTTTACTCCATTATAAAAATCATTGATGTAAATCATGAATAATAATGGTCCAAGTACTGATCCCTGAGGTACCCTGCTACTTGCATCCTTTCAGCAAGACATCCTCTCACTCACAGCTACTTTTTGCTTCCGATCACAAAGCCAGTTTGCAATCCAATTAACCACCTGACCAGCCACTCCACAAGCCCTCACTTTGGCTAACAACCTCCAATGTGGTACCTTATTAAAGTCTGGATATAATATGTCCACTGCCTTTTCCTCATGCACCCAATCACACACTGCTTCACAGAACTCTAAAATATTTGCTAAACAGGAAGTAACTTTGGTAAACCCATGCTGACTACTTTAATTAGTTTGTATTTGTTTAAATGGTTCCTCATCTGGTCCTTAATTAATGTCTCCAACACCTTCCCCACAACTGAAGTCAAACTAACAGGTCAGGTCAGGTCAGGCATGGGAGCATGCGCCGGAGCAGCGCGTCGCAGAGTCCACTTTCCGCCGGTACTCCAAGGGCCTCTGTCTGGCCATCCCCCAGGCAGATGCCTGGCCCATCGCCATCTCCTTGAGATGCTGATCAACCTGCTGCAAACACGAGGCAAGTGGTCAGTCGGCCCATTGGCCTCCTCCACTCATGAGGCTCCCTCGCCAAGAGAATCTGGTGAGCAGGATCAGCGTCAGGAAAATGAGCCACATGCCTGTACAGCCACAACTGATGCTCACAGACTATGCAGGTAACAAATCTCATTTGAGTCTCTCTCAGCAACCGCGCAATGGACACAAATTCCGACCAACAATAGCCAAGGATTTTCTGAAGAGAGCTGGTACCATAGGAATGACGTCTCCGTCTCAGATCTCTGGTCAGAGTCCAAGTCTCACATCCATTGATCAAGACTGGAAGCACCAAGGACCTGAAGACTCGGACTTTCGTCCTCCCACACAGGTACCGGCAGCATCACACCCCATGATCCAGTGAATCCATGACTCCCCAGGCCCGACTCGGACGTCTGTTGACCTCTGGCTCACAGCCAGCAGATACATGAATATCACTGCCAAGGTAAGTGAATCTCTCAGTGACCTCAACATCTTCTCCACAAACAGGTACAGACAGGATAGCAGCATCCAAGATGTCATTGAAAGCCTGGATCTTAGTTTTCACTCAGGAAACCCGCAATCCCAGCAGCTCCGACTCCTCATCCAGCACCACGCGGGCCCCCAAAAAGAAATCTAGAATCTCCCCAAAGATGACTGCCTCATCAGCAAAATCAAGGTCAGAGATCTCGCCATTCCCAAAACACAGCTTGATTTCTGTGATATCCTCCCGAGAATCCAGTCCATATAAGGGCTGAAAAGTGTGGAAGCATTGACACAGCTCTGAGGAACTCCAGGAACAACTGAAAATAAGTCAGAGATGGTACCACCACATCTCACAGCACTCAGTTCCAGAGTATAGTTCAGACATCAGATCGATCAGTTTTGGTGGCACTCCACGAAGACCAAGAATCCTCCAGACGGCATCCCGATTAACTGAATCAAACGCTTTACAGAGATCAACATAGGCTGCAAGCAGCCCCTGCAAAAACTCTCGTCTGCGTTCGGTGAGGATCCAAAGAGCAAGGATACGGTCAATCATTGTCCTCTTTGGTGTAAAGCCTGATTGCTCTGGATGCTGGTGCTCAAGCAGATGGTGGCGGACCCTATCAAGAATTATCTGAGCAAAGACCTTGCCCAGCACTGAGAGCAGCATCACCCCTTGGTAGTTGTTGCAGTTTTGATGATCACCCTTCCCTTTCCAGAAAAGGATAACAAGGCCCCTCTTCCAGTCACTTGGGATGATGCCTGTGTTCCGGGCAGAGCACAGAACTGCATGCAACAACACGAGTGCAGCATTTCCACCAGCCTTGAGAAGTTCAGCATGGATGCCCCAGATCCCAGGAGCTTTACCCCATTTCAAATGGTTCACCGCAGCCTGTGTTTTCCACAATCAAAGGTGGACCACAGTTGATTGGAGGGTCAGCATGAGGGATTGTAACACCTCTGACATCCAACTCAACAGCTGGTGGATCAACCTGGTGCAGCCGCTCAAAGTAACCGGCCGAGTGCGCCTTCACCTCGGACTCCTCTGTCAAGAGCCCCCCCCCACCCTCTGCTTTAACTGCAGTACACCAAGAGGCGGGCTTGGAGGAATGCAATGTGCGAATTATTTTGGAAGCAGGACAAGAATCACTTGATCACAGGTGATGCTCTACCTGTCTACCACCTCACAGATTCCTCGCACATCGGCCTCCTTGTCCACCCTTAGTGCATGTACAGTTTTACACCTCAGCTCCCTGAACAGGTCAGTTCTGCCATTCAGCCTGGCCCTGCAACTCTGGTCAATGGTATCCAGTGTCCCTTGAGAGAGAAAATTCTTCTTCGCCCTACGGTGAGTTCCAAGACATCCACCAGCAACATCAAGGACGGTGGTCTTGAAGGTACTCCACAACTCTTCAGGATCCCCCAAAGCACCCAGACCCCCCCCCCAAATCTCCACTCATCCTGTTCGCACACTCCTCAGCCACCCTCTCATCGTTGAGCTTGTCAACATCCAGCCAAGACTGTGATGGTACCATTCTCCTGGATTTAAGCTGCAACTTCAGAGTTGTTACAATAAGCCTGTGGTCCGTATTGAGAAACTGAGCACTCCGGTCGACCCTGCAGTTCTGGATCATGCTCCAGCGACCATCAACGAGCACATGGTCAATCTCCTTTGCCACACCACCAGCGTTGAAATACCAAATATACCAAATCAAAAAATACCAACTACCAAATCACACGCATCCCTATCAGTTCCAGCGGATGCATTGAAATCCCCCAAGACAAGAAGAGTATCTCGCCTGGGGCATTGATCAACCAGTCTCGAGCGTGGCGTAGAATGTGTCCCTCACGGTGAGATCACTCTTCTCAGTCAGAGCATAGGGGAATGACACCCAAGGAGTGACGAATCCTTCGTCTCATAATACGCTTGTTGACTGGTGTTACCACAATTATCATTGGAGTCAGCTTATTGGACACAGCTTCAGCAACTCCTTGGACATGGTAACCATCAGAGTGACCAGACCAAGAGCAGGCATAACCACCTGCCATGATCTCGCCACTATCCGGTCTCCGAACCTCAGAGTGCTACAACTCCACTGTTCAAACGCTTGAGCTCAGATGACAACAGAGACAGGTGATCATCCTCTCTCAGGGATAGGACATTCCAGGCACACACCTTAAGGCACTGCCTCAGGTTCATCCAAGGAGACCGCCATCTAGTGGACGACATCTCAGCACCACCCTGACACACACTACCACAATCTGACCTGGGAAGGTTACCCCGTGGTTTCCCTCCTATTATCAAAAATTGGTAGTCCCGAAGGCTTTGCCCCAATCCCATCATCCGGTGAGCTGCCCTACGAAGGGCAGCTGCACGTACTCCCACGGAGTGGGTTTGTGGGGTTTTTTTGTGCTTTTAGAATGTTTTGCGGAATGAAGGGTTTTACTGTGGCCGGAGTGCAAATCCTGCCACCAACCTCCTTATAAAAAGTAACCCAACTGCAGGAGGACATCCCCAGACACAGTTTGGCACTGGATATGGAAGGCCATTGGCTCACAAGGAGCTCCTCCACCCTTTGACAGGTTTTGTTCTTCATCCTGCTTGGTGTTCATATTATACACCCTCCTCACCAAGAAACTTGGTGGGGGAGACGGTTTAGTTGCCCACAACCCGACCATGGAACAGGATACTACAGGTTTACATGGTACCTGGAGCAAGTCACAGATCTATTCTGACCTGACTTGACACCAATAGTTTCCCAATTCTTCTCTGCAACCTTTCTTACATAATGGTATTACATTTGCTACTCTCCAATCATCCGGTACCTGTCCTGACTCCAGTGAACTATTGAAAATATCCCTCAACATCTCGCTTACATGCTCAGCCACCTCCATCAATACTCTTGGGTGCATACTATCTGGACCCGGAGCATTATCTACTCTTAGATTACCTAACTGTTCCTTTATTTCTTCTACTCCAAACTGGATCTTCTGAAAAAGCCCTTCCTCACCTCCTTGATAGATTTTTGCCTTCAAAAAAAATATTATTAATGCCCCAAATGTAAATAAATAAAGAAAAAAATAATTTTATTAACCCCACCTGTTAGAAGCCAGTCCAAGTTCATTGAGCTTCTGTTCCAACGCGAAGACCCTGAGGGTAAGGTAGCATGCGCTTAAAAGCAACAATGCACCCCTGGGGCAGGGAGAAACATCATGGTGATGTCATCCGAAGCAAACAAGTCCCCTCCCAGTAATGAATGGCACCTATTTAACATTCAAAGAGAACAGCTGGTAGTTAAAAACAAGAAAAGCTCACATGATCAAGTATGTCGCCAACAGAGAGTGCAGCTGCACACCACCACACCACTGGAGCATGCAATTGCTTTGTTTTGGCATGCACACAACCGGAACTGCACACAGATGAACACAAAATGCAAGCCAGGTTACAGGAGGCAGTAATAAAGCTAGGTGTACAACGAAAGCAGAAAAGAAAGGAAGAAGAAGTAAATGCAGTTTCGTGGAAGCAGAGATACAAGCGGAAAAATACTCCATCTAAGTTTGATCCTCGATGGATTCAGACTCTACTAAAAAAAAATTCCATTCTCGTCCAATACCTGCAGGAAACACGGTATCTCAGAGCACACCGTCCCTAAGATATGGAGATGTAAGTGTTCGCTGTCCCATCTGCATTCAGGTTGGAGTTAAAGATCCTGTGGTGTTTTTCCATAAGAGTAGGCCATGGAATACTGGTTCCCTGGCTAATTCCCTTTTGAAGTTAGATGTAACAATCAGCACTACCTGCAGTAGGTGAGTGCTGGAGTGTGGATAGGAACAGAGCATGTGTGGGGGGGCCAAATGCCTCCCTCCTCCTGCAGCAAAGTTCCTCATATTATATCCTCACACGTATGTGAAAAATTGATGAATAAATAAATAAATAAATAAATAAATGTAGTGAAATTAAAATTTAGAGGAAAAACGAAAATTTGAGTTAAGAAGCAGGCAGACCATCAAAATCCTGCGTTACAAGACAAGCCGTAAAAGATGTTGTTCTTCTTGCATATGGTAGCTTGGCTGCCGGGTCGCTATCATTTTGTTGGAACGCGATCATGCCGCTGATGCTGTGCTCCTCTACAAGGAGTACTCATTGGAAGGATACTGGTACTCATTTCACTGACCTTGGAAGGATGACAGGCTGAGTCAACCCCACCTGCTGTCAATTCAATGACTAGCAGGGCTCAAACTCAGGTCCCAAAGATACCAAGCCAGCCACCCTAACCACTGAGCCAACATCAGTCTGAAAAGATGTTATAAAAACAGGGTAGGAACAGAACGAACATGGACAGTAAAAGAAAGAAAGCAAGAAAAAAAAAAACTTCCAAAACTGGGCAGCCTACTGAGAAAAAGCACAATCGAAGGTTTTCAATCTTGGAAAAGACACGGAAATAAAACTGAGGAGTGCAGAACAGAGAACAGAACAGATTACACGTCTGAAAAAGATCAGGGATGTATGATGGAGCAGGGCCATTTTTGGCTTGAGAAGTGAAGATCATCATTTTGAAGATAACTTGCTGTTGAACTTGGAGCCAATGAAGCTCCTTATGAACCAGTGCGACGTGACAATATTAGTGTGATGTAACAATTCCCCTTGCATGGCTCTGAACCAATTGAAGATGATCAAGTCAAGACTTGAGAAGAATAATAAATATAGCAAGTTACAATAACAAGGCGAGGAGTGATTAAAGAGAAAACTGAAGATGCAGCTGTTTTCCCAAAGATACGAGACTACATTTTGTCAATTGAGTCTCAAAGAGAGAGATGAAAAAAGTTATATATAAAAAAAACACATCCGATGAGAATGCAGCAGTTAAGGAAGAATAAAAATAAATAAAAGAAGAAAAGAAGAAAAAGCCAGAAAAGTTAGGAGGGGTTGGGGGGGGGGACAACTAAACAACAACCACCAAGGAGAAGTGATCCACCATCACACATATTCACAGAAGTTAAAAACAAAACAAAACACAAATCTTACCAGGTTGAGGTTCAGGTGTGGGGTCTTCTTTCACTTTATTCCCACCATCATTCAGTGTTTCAACCTCGTCCTTCAAGTTTTCTTCACTTGGCAGTTGTAAATTCTTCACGACAGCTGAAGGAATGAAAAATAAACAACCACTTGGCACCCAGAAGGAGCTATTTGTCAAAAAGCCAGTCTCAAAACACTGTAGCACCAACCAATTAACCCCACCCCCTGCACTCATCACCCCCCCCCCCCCCACACACACATAATGAACAAAGGAACCAGTAATATGCAAACAAACTTTGAGTTAAACCACCAGCACATTGACACCTTAAAACAGAGGAGTTACAAACCTTTATAGTGTGTGTTTATTGCGATCCCAGAAGCCTTGCCCTTGCAAGTCGAATTCTCAGGCGTGTCCACTTCCTTGCTCACCACGGCTTCACTCTTTGCATGAGATAACTGGTCACTGTCTGGCTCCACCCCTTTATCATTCCAGAAGAAGGTAAAGTCTGTCTCATCTCCAGCCAATTCATCTGACTGGTCCTTTAACAGCACAGGGAAGTAGACAGGATAATTAATTAGGTGTGAAGATGATGAGCAGGTATCATTTGAAAGAAAAGTGATCCTTGGGTTGCTACAAATGTGTACATGTATGCATGCGTGTGTATTGTGCGCACGTGTTGCTGCATGCAGGTGTGAGTGAGAATTCCGTGTGTGCATGCACAATGGATGAGATAAGAAAATGTACGAGCAAAATCTACATGGGGGTAATGTTGAGAGAGAGTGCACAATTTTAAAATTCGATCAATTATTTTGGAATGATGACTTCTTTTTTTTTGCATAGTCATTTGGTTCATTGTTTTTCCACTGCAAACATCACCACAACAGGCTTTTTTTTTTGCCCATTGGTCAGCATTACCATCTGAGGCTTTTAACTTCACATTAACAGCCAAATGCTTGGTGATTCCATCTGTGCTCACATTGGTTGGTATTGAAAGATATTGTGAGATTTTAGAGATTTTCTCCCTTCAAAATGCCATTAATGTGAAGATGATTGCACTCCATGATATAGGGCTGCTGGTGCCTCTCTCGCATCATCTGCGGTGCTGTGCTGTTCATGGATTTACTGCCTGGGTGTGCTGCGTCAGGTATTAAGTCACAGGATATTTTTTATTTCCAGGTGAGAAAATCGTGGGTTCAGACATTGTTCAGAGTTCCAATAAGTTATTCGTGTTGGTCTCTCCCCATATCAGCTTTGTGTCCATGCGACTACACTCATGCCCTTCCGAGTGTGTTTGCACTCACTTATGCAAACACTTGTTTCCAGTTTAAACTGGTCTCTGACATTTGAAACATTAATTGGCACCTCGTCAGACAGATTATTATTATTTGCACTTAATTTTGTGTTCCACTATTGCAGAAAAAAAAAAACCTTCACCTCTTTTTGTTTCACCAGACATAATTAAATGCAACAAATAAACACATTTGTTGATGGTCTGTATTGACAAGAGAATGCCACACTTGAGTATATATTTAGAACTATTTCCACCCAATTTTGGCCAATTAAATTGATAACAGAAGCATTCTGGCCTGCTCCAATGCAGGCTATGTAAACTATATGCATGGCATTTATTGTGCGATTGTCAAAATGAAAGGTTTTACCAAAGGAAGGGAGATGGGCCTCTTAGTTGCAATGACTGGAGTTTGTCGGTCATGCCCCAGCTTATCCTGGTCGAAAAGAAGAGCAGTCCACAATTAGTTACATTTGTAAGGTTGAAAATAAGCCAATAACATATAGGAATTCCATCATCACTTACTCCTAATCTGTGATACATTTACTTTTGCAACCTTTTCCAAGCATTTGCACAAATCCTTGTTTGCACAAATTAAAATAAAAAATAAATAAATAAAGGAAGTCATTGAATGAACCATTCATTGGAATTATCCATCATGCTCTTCTCCAACTACAGACAGTTTGGGAACGTTTACATTTTCTACAACCCTGACCTGGGCTTCCTCGGCGGGGACTCTCAGCCATTTGTTCGAACCACGCCCCAGCAGTAATTTAATAACATACTACCCATGATCAAGTATGCTGTTTATTGCTTCATGGTACCTCATTGTTGTTTAAAAAGTGATTAAGAGTGTTATAAAAGAAACTAGTGCTGGAAGAGACCATTTGGTCCATCTTTTGATGGATAAATGGATATAATGTCGGTACATTTTGGATAAGGTCATGATGTTTTTAACAAACCTTCACTCTGTACGAGTTGGAAGGATATGAGCAATTTTTTTTTCCAGTGGAAATGACTGAGAGGAGTTTGTACATAGATTAACTGAACACAAAGACTTTATGTGACAATACGGATAAGTTACCATGAGATGTATCATCATATTTAAACAAACTCAGTTGAGATCAAGTAACAAGATAACGTTGTCAGAAAAAAATTTGGATATATACATTATATATATATATATATATATATATATATATATATATATATATATATATATATATATATATATATATATATATATATATATATATATATATATATATATATATATATATATATATTGTTACGTTTGAGGGGGGGTATGCATTCAAAGGGTATTTAGGATGTTTAATTAGGTATGCCATGCTGTTCGAGTTTACCAGGATCTCGATGTAATAATTAGCAATTCAGTGGTGATAAGTTGTCTAGTAAATGTCCATTTCTTCAAGGGGGAAATGATAATTGTCACGTAATTAGATAGGGATACGGGATAGGGTAAGTGTGTCTGCGTAAACCCCTTTTAGTATTCTCTGGAGGCTTGCCGTGACGTCACAGGACAGTGCTGCGGATGGCTCCGCCCCGGGATCACGATTGGCGGAAGGCGACGGCGGTGGGCCAATAAAACGGCTCGATTGGAAGTGACGAGGACGGGAGGATAAAAAGGTTCTGTTCGGGGTCGAAAAGGAAGAGGAAGAAGATTGGGACAGAAAGACCGTTTTTTTGGGGGTGGAGGCTGTTGTGCTGGGAGCGTGCTGTGTTGTTGCACTGATTCGGCCCTGGTTTCATCGTGTGTTGTAGCCTTGCTGAGCCTCGTGCCTCACCTTGGTTGGCTCTGGGGTTCTGCTGGCTCGGAGTACGGGGTCGAACGGTGGGCGGACCTGCCTCCCTCTCCTGCTCGCGGTTTGGCGCCGGAGCTGGTTCCCTGGCGGCTGTGAGCGGACTTGGGCCAAGACCAGGAGGTCGACAGCACCACGGTTTCTCCTGCCCCCCTGACGAGAGCAAGGCCAGCTCGTCCGACGCCAATCCAGGGACTGTTGCGTCCACACCACGGTCCAGCCTGACCACCAGGAATAGCTACGGTGTGTGTGTGTGTGTGTGTGTGTGTGTGTGTGTGTGTGTGTGTGTGTGTGTGTGTGTGTGTGTGTGTGTGTGTGTGTGTGTGTTTGTGTGTGTACCTGGCGCCTTAGAGGGTTTGAGATTTGTATATTCATTGGAATTGTCTGTGTTTTCCCCACGCCCGATCCCACACCATCCCGTCGAATCGCCCCGGATCCCTCTTCTTGCCGAGTCTTGTTATTTCTGGTTAGAGGAATAAACGTTATCAACTCAGTGAAAAGCGACTCGTGCCACCTTCCTCGTCCCGTTTGCGGTGGAGAGATTAGAACCGCCACCTTTGGGTTATAAATAAATAAACCGCCTCCATCGTTTCGGCTTATTCTACGTTGGCAGGACTGTTTAAGTCCCGTGGACGTCACAATATATATATATATATATATATATTTTTTTTTTGTTGCAGATTTGGAAGGCAATCGCACTCAACCATTCAGGTTCCTATTGATTAGTTATCTCGGTAAGTACGTGTTTATAGATAGCCCTTTCCCCCATCTAGCCGGTAATTATGTGTGAATGCGCAGCGATTTGTAATTACAATACCCCATCTCCTGCAACAAACGACAGCTGCAACCCCTCAGCTCCCAGCATCCCCCGCAAGCTTATTGGGTGAAGGGTTAAGCCCCCACCCACTGGTTCGCTTGACGGAGCGCCCAAGTGGGGGAGGGGCGGAACGCGCAGAGGAGGATAAGAAAGGAAGGAGATCTTCCTAGAAAAAAAGGACTTTGCAATTGGGGTTTCACCACCTCAGAGCGGAACTCTGCCCAGAGTGGGAGGAGCGGGCTCCTCACCCAGTCAGGGGCTTCGCCACCTCAGATTGTGAATGAGGTGGGCGGGACGTTTCCCCCCCCCTTTGTCCCCCGCCCAACGAAGGCGAAGAGATGCACGGCCACAGAGCTTGGGAGAACACATCTCTCGGGAGATCACATCGAAGAGGACATATCTCGGGACGTCACATCTCGATACGAGGCACGGAGTCCGCGACGGCTGTCTCTCCCTCGGCCGGTCGCTCTTCAGCGCATCGCTGCTGGTGATCCTGGCTCCTCATCTCTCGCGCTTGGGTGAGCCGTGCCGGTTCGACGAACCACAGAGTCCTAGACCAAGGGAACGCCCAGCCGCGTGCTCGCGGCAAGGTAGCCAGCTACCCTGACCCTCAGCCCGACTGTCCTCCGGGCTGGAGGTCCCATTAAAGACCCAGGGCGTCCATTTTCTGTCTGCATGTACGTGTGTCCGTTTGTGGCGCCAGTCCGTAAGTAGTGCATTGCATAAGTGTTTTGCCTGTACATACGTGCACTGCCTGGTATTCGGTCTAGTTCTGTCCTTGCGTGCTCCCAAAGTTCCCCATTATTATTAATAAATTCCCCCCATTGTCATTCCCGTGTCATTTCTTTCATTGGATGAGCATGTCATGCGTGTGGGAAAGTGAGCAGTCATTGCCGTTGTGGCGGAGTAACAGGATAATCGGGCCGGCGGAATTCGGCGATTATAAAACCGCTTGGCCTTCGCACACGGAACGGGCTCGCTTAAGTGGCTCGCTTCCGTACACGTTCCGTCGAGGGTGAAATACCCCGGTAGCTGGATCACGTGGGTAATTAGGTAAATTGAAGTTGGCAATTAACCCTACCCCACATGATCTACCCATTGGCGTATTTCGGTCCAAAATAACCAGGACCCGCCGACCTCTGACTTCTCCGGGCCGGCAATCTGTAATTCCGGGCGATCGAGCTGAGATGGCCCCACTACTCCATCGAGGGTCATGCTCGTGGCGACGCGCCGGCGAAACCACAATATATATATATATATATATATATATATATATATATATATATATATATATATATATATATATATATATATACATATATATACACATACATATTGTTGCGGATTCGCGCCCGCCGGCGTGCTGACGGCCACGTAACTCGAATCGCGGCACGTCGCCCACCGGACGGACAATCCAGTCGTGACCCTCTCGGACTAACGCCGGGAACCAGTCACGGGTGGACCTTTCGGTCTCACCGCGATCGAGCCAATCAGCCCCCGCGTGGGATAGGGTTGCTCGCCAAATTCGACCTACCTAAGTACCCACACGGAGGGTAGACCGGGCGATCGCACCTCGCCGCAGGTCGACTTCGGACACGGGCCACTTAAGCGACCCGTTCCGTACTATCGGGATAACCGAGCGGTGTTATCGTCGGCCTCGACGGTTCGATTAATTATCGGGCGTATTCAGCCCACTACCAACCCTTTACGTGAAGCAAGATGAGGATTCAATGAAAGAAATGACGAAGCGAAGCGGGAAACAGTTCAACACAAAGCACATTTATTCGAGATGAACGGAAAGCACACATATTCAATTCCACCAAAAGCACATAGAAAAGGAAAAGAAACACAATGCAATTTTACACAAAAAGCAAATGCGACAATGCAGATCTAATACCGATTACGCGAGCACACGGCAACACTTATACAATTTTACTTCACAGACGGCGCCGACAACACATACCCAAAACCAAGAAAAAGAACACCCTCAAGGATGAGGCGGGCCTGAGGCCAAGACCGGGTCGGGCCTACCCGTCTGGTGATGAGACGCGGAGCGGCGATGGTGCCTCAACTCCGCGGGCCTCGCGGACAGTGTCTGGTAGGGGGTGGGAAAGGGGCCCCCTTGGTCGCACTATCTCAGCGCGGGGGGAAACAGGAGGGGGTTGCTGATGCTCGGGGGAAAGGACGATTTCTACTCTGTCTCGAGTCCCGCGACGAGCGTGTCCACCTCGACCAGGTCGCGCCGTCGGCCTCCCTGGTGTGCAGCTCCCGGCACGACGCGAGCACCCCCTCGTCTGCCCTCGCCGCCTCTCCACAGCTCCGTCCTCTTCGCTCCGACTCCAACGCACACGACGACGACGACCAACAACCAATTCTTCCTCTTCCCAACTCCACCGACTGCGAAGTCTTAACTCACTCGTACTGACGAACGCGGTCGCTTATATAAGCCCCGTGGCTTCGCTCTCTCATCTTTGACCCCCTGCCTTCGACCTTTCACCTCGCTCCCCATTGGCCCGAGAAAAAGTGGGCGTGAATGCATTTTGATCCATAAATTTGCATATAGCGATCGCCCTCCAACGCCCTGGAGGCGGGGCCAAATCGCCCCTCGCTCACCGATTGGACGGAACAAAAGTGGGCGTGTGTCGTTTTTGATCCGTTTTTGAAGCGGAAAATCCGTGGTTTTGTACACGCTGTTCGGCGCGCGCCCTGCACGAGTCCAACACCGGTACCCACAACCGGCGCAAGAACGGTGGCGATGCGACGGTTGCGAGGTGTGACGTGAAGCGGCTCCGCGGTGGGTGGTTGATGTTGTGGTTGGTGGTGGTAACAATGGCGGTTGGTCCAAAATAAAGATAGTAAAAGAAAAACGGCTATCCTGAAGAGTCGCAGCACGCATGAATGACATGTATTCCCACTAGACAACGGGTTTGGGCCTAACTACACATATACTTACCGAGATATCTCACCTAAGGGACCTGAATGGTGGTTTGCGAATTTGGTAACCACAACACTACCCCCTCTCCTTTTTACAGACTCGTCCCGAATCGTCAAATTCTCGTGTGCCATCATGTGTAGTTTTCCCCTAGTACATTTTACCTACGGATCCCTGAGTGCGACATTCATGGTATTCGTGTCCCCAAAATAAATAACCTGAGGGCTGCGTAACTACCTAAACAAACTCACTCACACGGACGACTTAAATAAAATTGCCGGCGCTAGGACAGACATGCCGGGGGCGCACTCATATTTACAGTACATCTTAACCTTAACTTACAAATTTTACACTAAACCATGGCCCAGGATCAATGAACTCTGCAAAGAAAAGCAGTTAGCAGGGAGCCAGGCTGCCCGCATGCAGTCTCTGGCTCAAACAATGCAGGTGACAGGGAACGTGGCTGGCTGCTCACACGCAGTCCAAGGCCTTCCCTTTTTGAACTGAACGCAGTGAACCACAATGGTGCATGGGCTGCACAAACGCAGTCTCCGTGCCAGCTCAAGTGGCACACGCAATGAACACAACGAATGGATGGATGAACACAAACACGGTGCACGGGCCGCCACTGCAGGCCCGTGTTGTAGCTGCCAACAGGGCAGTTCTTGCAGCTTGCAAACTGTTGCTTTCTGATCATGGCGCACATGGAAATGAACAGGGGGGGGGGGCAAAGCAAAATTTGAACGGGGCTGGTGAACGTGGGCAGTGGGCATGGCATGGCAAAGGCAGCAGGCAAACACAGCCCGCAGAACCAGGCCGTTGCAGGCAAACACAGCCGGCAGATGAACTGGCCGGCACAGGCCTTGAAGAAAAACAGCCAGCCGGCAGATGAAGTGGGCCAGCACAGGCCTTGCAGCAAAACAACAGCTGCCGATGAAGTTGGCCGGCCTCCGCTTTGAAGCAAAACACGGCCAGCCGATGAAGTTGGCCAGCCTTTGCCGTTCAGTGGAGGTTGGTGGAGGGAGTGCGGTGGTGCTGGCCACTTGGAAGGCGGCTCGGACCTACCTACCTGTCTCCCTCCCAACCTATCGCCTTTGCCTGTCACTGTACATACCCACTCCCTTAATTTGTCAAACCCCAATTTAGCCCCAACTTATTTTTTTTATTTTTTATTTCCTTTTTTTTTTTTACTTCCCCACTATAAATTGTCCCCGAACCCCCTTTATCGTCCTTGTTCGGCTAACCTATCCTGTCACCTAGCCGACTCCCAACCCCTACGTTCCCTTCCCGGAGGGGAATAAGGGAGAGCTAGCGTCCTGTGTCGAGGCCCAACGAAGCCTCAGGATGGCCTCCCCAGAGTTCGGCGATCTAACCCAAAGTGGGTCCAGCGGCCCACAACGACAGCGAGGGGATGGATGGTGCGGAGGGGTACATCTCCTAATCTACTCTAACCATTTAACTGTTAAACTACCCCGGGGCTTTCAACAAGCGCCTCTCGCTTAAACTATTGGTTCTATAAACCCAGATTCCCGTCGCCTGTGTTGGTGTCCTCACAATTTCGGGCCTCGCCCCCCAATTTTCTCTCCGTGCCCTCACACGGTCTCATGGCTGGGACACGTGGCTCCCTTTGGCAGGCACGACCCTCTGCCGAATCTCCCGCTATGGCACCCCGGGCACTACACTGCCTCCGAGCCTACCAGCTCCCTAACACCGGGGAGTGCCCCCCATGGCACCTCCCCTGAAACGCACACGTGGCAGGCCGGCCTCCCGGGCCCCTTTCCGAGGGTCACCCGTGCCCACAACACTGCCCACGCGGCTAATGGCGCCCCGGGCCCCCGCACCAAGCAGGCGCACCCGTGCCCACTACTCTATCCCGGCCCCCCATGGGCCCATGGCCTACCGCGGCCGACTAGCCTGGTGCTCGGGGTACCCACTCAGCGATACTCACCTTTCGCAGCCACGCTCCCAAGCCCGTCAACAGGGCTCCTGCACCCCTCCAAATGGGTCTCGAGCCTACTTTCCCACCAACAACAAAACAACCTCCATTTTTCAATTTGACTAACCCAGCTAACTCACTTTACTCATACCCCGGGGTCCCTTGGGCGGGAGTCACTCCTCCCCCCAATCACTCATCGCACCATGCATTCCCCATTCACTCCATTCACACAGACCCGCTGGCCTCACTCACTCATCATGTACTCACCTCACAACTCTCCAACTCTTCAACACACACACCGCTGAACTCTGCCATCCTTCTAACTACCTCCCCTAAGTAACTCGTGCTCCCACGTCGTCCCTTATACTAGCAGCACGTTCCTTTTAACACTACGTCGCTAAACTACATCCCCTCTACACATCCACAAGTCTGTCCATGTCCCCAAATATCCCAAAAATTATCTCCCAACCTAAATCTCGCTATCATCCCTCTAACTAATCCATTCCACGGACTCCATGAGGACTTACCCCTGCCCCATGAAGTCGGTCTAGCTAAGCTAACCCTTCCCCCTAACTAGTTTCCATCCTGTGCCCAGGTAAGGGGGTCTTCCACCCCTTGCCCAGGAATCCTGTGCACCCGAAAGTGAGGCTTGCTTTTTTCTTTTCTTTACCTGCGCAGCACCAGCGCGGCAACTCAGAGCTCGCGCACTTTGCACCTGCCCGTGACGTCATGCAGCTGCACGTGTACCTCGTCCCTCCTTGGACGGTACCATCCGGCCGGGATACCCCTCCTGCCGGATTCCAACCACACGTGCAGCCATGACGTCACCGTGCGCATAAAAAAAAACACAAGCCCCACGTCTCGAGGGGTTCCCCACGCGAACACATGTGCTTTGCCCGTTGGAGCTTAACACACACGATCGCGTGGAGAACCCGTCCGGTCCAAATCCATTTACCTGCCTAAACTTTGTCCGTCCGCGGGATCGGCAAATCCACCGCGTGCGTTTCCGGACCGGGACTTCACTCTCGCAAGCGAGCACGTGGCGGTCTCGTGCGTTGCACAGCACGGACCGCGTGCTCACTGCTGGGTGAACCCGGCACGGTCCCCGAAACAACTACAGCCGCTACTCGGCTTTCTTTCCTCCCATGTCGCAGTCTCCGTCGCCATTCAACCCACGCATTCCTGCGTGTAACGACGCTCACAGTCCATTCCATTACATTCACACCGGGAGACGCGGCTGCGTGCTCCCGCATGCCGACCGACATCTCCCTCACATACCGCTCTCTCACACACACGGTCTCCCTTGCACTCGGCCGTTCACTCACGCGTGCCTCACTACTCACACAAACCATACTACTTACACACACGGGGGCACTCACCCGCGGTGCCTCATCCACACTCCGTGCCTCACTCACACACGCGGGGGCACTCACCCGCGGTGCCTCATCCACACTCCGTGCCTCACTCACACACGCGGGGGCACTCACCCGCGGTGCCTCATCCACACACGGTGCCTCACTCACACACGCGGGGGCACTCACCCGCGGTGCCTCACTCATACACCATGCCTCACTCACACACGTGGGGGCACTCACCCGCGGTCCCTCACTCACCCGCGGTGCCCCTTTTACACACGGCGTGCTGGGAAGCACGTACACCGGCACAATCGCCACCACACCACTCACACACGGGGTCGCTTCCACACACGGGGACGCACTCACACCTTGCACCACACACACAGGAACAACCACACTGGGGATTCGTGTCCCCACAAGAGTCTCCGGGGCCTCTATACCCCCCAAGCTCTCCGTGCACCCGTCCACAGCACTCCTCCCCTCGACCTCGCAAAGCACGACCGAACTCACCTGGTCGTGACTCGCCTCAAGGGGGCATACTCCCTCCCCTCGTTCCTGGAGGAGGCCATCCAGCTGCTCGCACTGGGTCCCCACACGCTCCGCGAGCTCACCCCCATTATCCTCCACTACCTCCGTGTGTGTGTGCGCGTCACTTACCCCGTCATTATCATGCAGTCTCTCCTCTATTTTTCTGTCTCCCGTGTCTCTATACATTTACAAGTTTCTGTTGCCTCCTCGTGTCTCGTCTCACACGTTTTGGTCTCCCCATTTAATTTTTCCCTTTCGGTCAACGTTGCACCCCCTCCCAGCTCGTTCGCTCCTACACGTGGAGTCGCCATTTTAAGTTCCCTGCTAACGGCCTTCATGCCCGCCTGCAGGCATCGGCCCATGTTCTGCGTCTCCCCCCGGAGCTTTCTCGTTTCCTCCCTCATGTTTGTCTCCACCCTAGTTCTCATGCGTTCCATTTCGCTTGTGAATGTATCCATCTTTTCGTTCATGTTCGCATTTATCTTCGCTGTCATTTCCGCCAGCATGGCGAATAGCTGGGCCATGTCGGGTGCGCTTGGGTGAGTCGTTTCGGCAAGGGTTGGGGAAGGGTTTTGGTGGAGAGGGGGGGGGGAGGTGTCATACACCGCGGCCGCTGCCGCACCTATTTCGGGCTCTGGGTTCAGTTGGGCGAGTCCGTGTTCCTGCACAATCAACATTTCCTGCACGGGGATTCCATCCTGGACCATGGACTCTACATTACTACACATATACATTTCTAATACCCCCGGCTCCCGCTCGCCTTGAGACGCCATCTTGCTTCTCTTAAAGGGTTAATTTGAATCGCTCGTAATTTGGAGGGAATCGGGGGTCGCTTCTCTCACCCCTGGACCGATTCCCGTGAATTTAGCCGGAGACAGGAGAGCCCGTTTTCCCGTTCTCCGTTACCAGTGCCGTGAGGAGGGCGATGGGTTTGTATCCCACTCCTGACACCAGTGTTACGGATTCGCGCCCGCCGGCGTGCTGACGGCCACGTAACTCGAATCGCGGCACGTCGCCCACCGGACGGACAATCCAGTCGTGACCCTCTCGGACTAACGCCGGGAACCAGTCACGGGTGGACCTTTCGGTCTCACCGCGATCGAGCCAATCAGCCCCCGCGTGGGATAGGGTTGCTCGCCAAATTCGACCTACCTAAGTACCCACACGGAGGGTAGACCGGGCGATCGCACCTCGCAGCAGGTCGACTTTGGACACGGGCCACTTAAGCGACCCGTTCCGTACTATCGGGATAACCGAGCGGTGTTATCGTCGGCCTCGACGGTTCGATTAATTATCGGGCGTATTCAGCCCACTACCAACCCTTTACGTGAAGCAAGATGAGGATTCAATGAAAGAAATGACGAAGCGAAGCGGGAAACAGTTCAACACAAAGCACATTTATTCGCGATGAACGGAAAGCACACATATTCAATTCCACCAAAAGCACATAGAAAAGGAAAAGAAACACAATGCAATTTTACACAAAAAGCAAATGCGACAATGCAGATCTAATACCGATTACGCGAGCACACGGCAACACTTATACAATTTTACTTCACAGACGGCGCCGACAACACA
>NC_140964.1:42193359-42253359 GCF_056783735.1 Eptatretus burgeri | reverse complement strand
GATCATGCTCTCATTTGTCATTAATAATGTCTTTATGAAAACGCTACTACTGATATTCTGTAAATGCCTAACAATGTGCCGTGCAATAATTGTCAAAATATGGGATTTTCAGTGAAATTCCAAAATGGCAACGCCTTCTCAAAATGTTGGGACAAGTTGTGAATAATATTTACAGGTACTTACTATCATACTGGTGCCTAGTGAAGTGCATTCGGCCATCTAAACACAGAGAAATATATATTTAAAAAATATTCAAAAATCAATGTTATTTCCAAAAATATGGATTGTTTTCCTGAAATTTCAAAATGGCGGCCCGCGGTCAAAAAAGGCGGGAAAATTTTCAAACTTTGGTCGATCACCTAACTTCACTAGTGGAATCGATAGGCACATAGTGCTTCATTCCAGCAACTACTTTTGCAAAAGTGGTACACCCTAATATATATATATATATATATATATATATATATATATATATATATATATATATATATATATTATACACATGTACATTTCATCTTTTAAGAGTGCTTTAAATGCTCGTTTCCCAATCGGCCCATTACCAGATTTTGTAGCAGGTTGTGACCACAGTGCAGTCATTCTTGTTAAGTCTTGGTAGTTCAGAAAATGCTCAAGAATAAAATGTATGATTTTAAAGGCTTAAATCCTCACTCTATATGATCCTCTCAGCATATCACTTTGTACACATTTGATAAGGCAGCCTTTTCCTTTCCTTCACCCCTGTATCATCCAACTATATATGGAGTATTACCAAACTTCAAGATAATGAATGGATACACCTCAACAACTGGATCTTTATCACACAAACAAATGCCAAGCGTGCCACACATGCTTCTCACTCAATGACACGAGCTCGCTTCAAAAGAAATTAATTATCAAATTGGCTTCTACATTTTGTCATTGCATTTCTTGTACTAATCTTCCAAGCTTCTCTATGGTATTCTCGTTAATCACATTGGCTCAACATCACAAATCAAGACACTACTGCCACCCTCGTCTTAGCAGTCCTGGAAAAAAATTGTAAAAAGGAACCAGTGGCGTAAGAGTGCTAACGAGTTTTGTCGCAGTTAAAAAAATGCACTTCAAATGTAATTATTTCAGCAGTTGAGGAATAATTATCAGCAAAATCAGTTATGTGTAAAATGTTCTTGCAAGCCGTTTTTCCTGCTGAGCTTGTACAAGTTTCTGGAGGGCACCATGCTTTGTGGCGAAACATTTGATTAGGCCACAGAGCATCAGGAGGAAGTCGTCATCTATGAAAATCGTTCTCTGCAGTAATAACCCTTACAACTGTATCTTCAATCAGAGTTGCCTAGTTGATAAAAAAAGAAAAGAAAAAAAGGAATAAGGTACGGTGATTAAAAGCGACTGGAATCACAAGCACATCCGTTTGTGCCATTGTGAAATTGAGCCACAGTGAAAAACATCACGGATCATATGGGAGATTAGAATGACAAGTAATAACAAAATAATTTTTTAATGCTAAAAGATAAAGGAATGGCTTGCCAAAAGCTATGTAAACAAGCTAGGTATGGTCACAAGAGATTATCATGTGAAACCATCTCCACATCATTCTTTAAATAATGGTTGTTGCCTGTCTATATCTGTTCCTGCCTCCATTTGCAATAACCATGTATGTTGATCGTTTCAGTGTATGAATTTGACCAGATAGATACTACACCACTAACACACACACACACACACACACACACACACACACACACACACACACACACACACACACACACACACACACACACACACACACACACACACACACACACACACACACGATTAGTCCAACAAAATTTAAATATGCATTTCAATAAAATAGACATTATCAAAGCTTTTCGACTTGCACTCCAAGATAAAACAGCAAGCAGATGAAGAAGAAGCACCAAACTGTCACTGATAAAGTTACAATATAATGTCGTCAACGTTGATTGGTTGAGAGAAAGAAAGGACGAGATTACCTGATTGGTGGAACCACAGAGCATCATGAATAATGAGTAGGTGGAAATGAAACAGAAATAAACGATCATGAATAATATAATGAATAGGTGGAGATGAATCACCAAGAACCGGCGGCAACATAATGCTAATTAGCTGAGGGTTAGTAGGGGGAGGGGGGAGGAGGGGAAAGGGGTGGGGGGGTTCATGATGACACACAGTCAAAATAGATATGAAGTTCGGAAAATTCTGTCTACAATTGCACGAAGGCGAGCTAAACTGCATACTCTTCTCAGGATTTTAAACCAGCCTATATGATATTGCTCTGCACACTGAGGATTAAAAAATTTCAGTAAATGTTAACCAATTGCAGAGGCACAGGGAATAGTTGTACTATGTACATTCGTACAAGCCCGAGTTGGTTGTCCTTGATCGGTTGTCTGATCCCCAAAGGGACGTGTTGTTCAATGCGATCCTTCAATCTCAAAGATGTGCGGCCCACATACCTAACATCACACTGGCACTGAAATTCATAAATAATCTTACTTGTATGAGAGGCGGGCAGAACATCTTTTTTTGGACTGACAGAAGCAACTGGCAGGTGGTGAAAATCACTCGTGGTTGAACGGCATAGTCAGAATGGGACACTGTCTGTTTGATCTTGTTATCAAACCATTGAGACACTTTGCCTTTCTAAGGTAGACGTAGGTATACAAGACATTTACCAGGTCTGATTATCGAATTGTATGGTGGGTTCAGGAATCTGTGTGTATATATATACATATATATTGTTACTGATTCGCGCCCGCCGGCGTGCTGACAGCCACGTAACTCGAATCGCGGCACGTCGCCCACCGGACGGACAATCCAGTCGTGACCCTCTCGGACCAACGCCGGGAACCAGTCACGGGTGGACCTTTCGGTCTCACCGCGATCGAGCCAATCAGCCCCTGCGTGGGATAGGGTTGCTCGCCAAATTCGACCTACCTAAGTACCCACACGGAGGGTAGACCGGGCGATCGCACCTCGCCGCAGGTCGACTTCGGACATGGGCTGCTGAAGCGACCCGTTCCGTACTATCGGGATAACCGAGCGGTGTTATCGTCGGCCTCGACGGTTCGATTAATTATCGGGCGTATTCAGCCCACTACCAACCCTTCACGTGAAGCAAGATGAGGATTCAATGAAAGAAATGACGAAGCGAAGCGGGAAACAGTTCAACACAAAGCACATTTATTCGCGATGAACGGAAAGCACACATATTCAATTCCACCAAAAGCACATGTAAAAGGAGAAGAAACACAATATTACACAAAAAGCAAATATAAAAGAGAAACACAATGCAGAGCTATCCGACTACCGAGCACACGGCAACACTTATACAATTTTACTTCACAGACGGCGCCGACAACACATACCCAAAACCAAGGAAAAGAATACCCTCAAGGATGAGGCGGGCCTGAGGGCGAGACCGGGTCGGGCCTACCCGTCTGGTGATGAGACGCGGAGTGGCGATGGTGCCTCAACTCCGCGGGCCTCGCGGGCAGTGTCTGGTAGGGGGTGGGAAAGGGGCCCCCTTGGTCGCACTATCTCAGCGCGGGGGGAAACAGGAGGGGGTTGCTGATGCTCGGGGTGTAGAGGATTTTTATTGTCCCGCGACGAGCGTCTCCACCTCGGCCAGGTCGCGCTGTCGGCCTCCCTGGGGTGCAGCTCCCTGCACGACGCGAGCACCCCCTCGTCTGCCCTCGCCGCCTCTCCACAGCTCCGTCCCCTCCGCTCCGACTCCAACGCACACGATGACCAGCTCCTTCTTGCCAACTCCACCGCCCGCGAAGTCTTAACTCTCTGTTCCCTCTCGACTCTACTACTCACTGGACTGACGAACACGGTCGCTTATATAAGCCCCGTGGCTTCGCCTTTGACCCCCTCCCTTCGACCTTTCACCTCGCTCCCCATTGGCCCGAGAAAAAGTGGGCGTGAATGCTTTTTGATCCATAAATTTGCATATATCGATCGCCCTCCAACGCCCTGGAGGCGGGGCCAAATCGCCCCTCGCTCACCGATTGGACGGCAAAAAGTGGGCGTGTGTCGTTTTCGATCCGTTTTTGAAGCACAAAATCCGTGATTTTGTACACGCTGTTCGGCGCGCGCCCTGCACGAGTCCAACACCGGTACCCACAAGCGGCGCAAGAACGGTGGCGATGCGACGGTTGCGAGGTGTGACGGGAAGCGGCGCCGCGGTGGGTGGTTGATGTTGTGGTTGTGGTGGTAACAATGGCGGTTGGTCCAAAATAAAGATAGCAAAAGAAAAACGGCTATCCTGAAGAGTCGCAGCACGCATAAATGACATGTATTCCCACTAGACAACAGGTTTGGGCCTAACTACACATGTACTTACCGAGATATCTCACCTAAGGGACCTGAATGGTGGTTTGCGAATTTGGTAACCACAACACTACCCCCTCCCCTTTTTACAGACTCGTCCCGAGTCGTCAAATTTTCGTGTGCCATCATGTGTAGTTTTCCCCTAGTACATTTTACCTACGGATCCCTGAGTGCGACATTCATGGTATTCGTGTCCCCAAAATAAATAACCTGAGGGCTGCGTAACTACCTAAACAAACTCACTCACACGCACGACTTAAATAAAATTGCCAGCGCTAGGACAGACATGCCGGGGGCGCACTCATATTTACATCTTAACCTTAACTTACAAATTTTACACTAAACCATGGCCCAGGATCATTGAACTCTGCAAAAAGAAAGCAGTTAGCAGGGAGCCAGGCTGCCCGCATGCAGTCTCTGGCTCAAACAATGCAGGTGACAGGGAACGTGGCTGGCTGCTCACACGCAGTCCAAGGCCTTCCCTTTTGAACTGAACGCAGTGAACCACAACGGTGCATGGGCTGCACAACGCAGTCTCCGTGCCAGCTCAAGTGGCACACGCAATGAGCACAACGAATGGATGCATGAACACAAACACGGTGCACGGGCCGCCACTGCAGGCCGGTGTTGTAGCTGCCAACAGGGCAGTTCTCGCAGCTTGCAAACTGTTGCCTTGCGGATCCTGGCGCACATGGAAATGAACGGGGGGGGGGGCAAAGCAAAAATTGAACGGGGCTGGTGAACATGGGCAGTGGGCATGGCATGGCAAAGGTGCAGGCAACACACAGCCCGCAGAAGAAGGCCGCTGCAGGCAAACACAGCCGGCAGATGAACTGGCCGGCACAGGCCTTGACGCAAAACACGGCCAGCCGATGGCACAGGCCTTGCAGCACAGCAGCTGCAGACGATCCAGCCGGCACAGACCTTGCAGCAACACAACAGCTGCCGATGAAGTGGGCCGGCACAGGCCTTGCAGTAAAAACAGCCAGCCGGCAGATGAAGTGGGCCGGCACAGGCCTTGCAGTAACACAGCCAGCAGATGAAGCTGGCCAGCCTTTGCCGTTCAGTGGAGGTTGGTGGAGGGAGTGCGGTGGTGCTGGCCACTTGGAAGGCAGGCTCGGACCTACCTACCTGTCTCCCTCCCAACCTACCGCCTTTGCCTGTCACTGTACATACCCACTCCCTTAATTTGTCAAACCCCAATTTAGCCCCAACTTATTTTTTTGTTGTTTTTATTTTTACTTCCCCTCTATAAATCGTCCCCTAACCCCCTTTATCGTCTTTGTTCGGCTAACCTATCCTGTCACCTAGCCTACTCCCAACCCCTACGTTCCCTTCCCGGAGGGGAATAAGGGAGAGCTAACGTCCTGTGTCGAGGCCCAACGAAGCCTCAGAATGGCCTCCCCAGAGTTCGGCGATCTAACCCAAAGTGGGTCCAGCGGCCCACAACGAGAGCGAGGGGATGGATGGTGCGGAGGGGTACATCTCCTAATCTACCCTAACCATTTAACTGTTAAACTACCCCGGGGCTTTCAACAAGCGCCTCTTGCTTAAACTATTGGTTCTATAAACCCAGATTCCCGTCGCCTGTGTTGGTGTCCTCACAATTTCGGGCCTCGCCCCCCAATTTTCTCTCCGTGCCCTCACACGGTCTCCTGGCTGGGACACGTGGCTCCCTTTGGCAGGCACGACCCTCTGCCGATTCTCCCGCTATGGCACCCCCAGGCACTACACTGCCTCCGAGCCTACCAGCTCCCTAACACCGGGGAGTGCCCCCCATGGCACCTCCCCTGAAACGCACACGTGGCAGGCTGGCTTCCTAGGCCCCTTTCCGAGGGTCACCCGTGCCCACAACACTGCCCACGCGGCTAATGGCGCCCCGGGCCCCCGCACCAAGCAGGCGCACCCGTGCCCACTACGCTATCCCGGCCCCCCATGGGCCCTTGGCCTACCGCGGCCGACTAGCCTGGCGCCCGGGGTACCCACTCAGCGATACTCACCTTTCGCAGCCACGCTCCCAAGCCCGTCAACAGGGCTCCTGCACCCCTCCAAATGGGTCTCGAGCCTACTTTCCCACCAACAGCAAAACGACCTCCATTTTTCAATTTGACTAACTCAGCTAACTCACTTTACTCTGACCCCGGGGTCCCTTGGGCGGGAGTCACTCCTCCCCCCAATCACTCATCGCACCATGCATTCCCCATTCACTCCACACACACAGACCCGCTGGCCTCACTCACTCAACATGTACACGTACTAACCTCACAACCCACAACTCTTCAACACACACACCGCTGAACTCTGCCATCCTTCTAACTACCTCCCCTAACGAACTCGTGCTCCCACGTCGTCCCTTAAACTATAGCACGTTCCTTTTAACCTACGTAGCTAAGCTACGTCCCCTCTACACATCCACAAGTCTGTCACTGTCTCCAAATAAATCATTTTATTTCCCAACCTAAATCTGGCTACAATCCCTCTAACTAATCCATTCCACGGACTCCATGAGGACTTACCCCTGCCCCATGGAGTCGGTCTAACTGAGCTAACCCTTCCCCCTAACTAGTTTTCATCCTGTGCCCCGGGTAAGGGGGTCTTCCACCCCTTGCCCAGGAATCCTGTGCACCCGAAAGTGAGGTTTGCTTTTTTTTTTCTTTTTTTTCCATGCGCATCACCAGCGCGGCAACTCGCGCACTTTGCACCTGCCCGTGACGTCATGCAGCTGCACGTGTTCCTCGTCCCTCCTTGGACGGGACCATCCGGCAGAGATACCCCTCCTGCCGGATTCCAACCCCACGTGCAGCCATGACGTCACCGTGCGCATAAAAAAAAACAAGCCCCACGTCTCGAGGGGTTCCCCACGCGAACACATGTGCTTTGCCCGTTGGAGCTTAACACACACGATCGCGTGGAGAACCCGTCCGGTCCAAATCCATTTACCTGCCTAAACTTTGTCCGTCCGCGGGATCGGCAAATCCACCGCGTGCGTTTCCGGACCGGGACTTCACTCTCGCAAGCGAGCACGTGGCGGTCTCGTGCGTTGCACAGCACGAACCGCGTGCTCACTGCTGGGTGAACCCGGCACGGTCCTCGAAACAACTACAGCCGCTACTCGGCTTTCTCTCCTCTGTCGCCGTCTCCATCTCCATTCCACACACGCATACCTGCGTGTTACGACGCACACAGTCCACTCCATCACATTCACACCGGGAGACGCGGCTGCGTGCTCCCGCATGCCAACCGACATCTCCCTCACATACCGCTCTCTCACACACACTGTCTCCCTTGCACTCGGCCGTTCACTCACGCGTGCCTCACTACTCACACAAACCATACTACTTACACACGCGGGGGCACTCACCCGCGGTGCCTCATCCACACACCGTGCCTCACTCACACACGCGGGGGCACACACCCGCGGTCCCTCACACACACACGGCGACACTCATACACGGTGCCTCATCCACACGCGGGGGCACTCACCCGCGGTTCCTCACCCACACACGCGGGGGAACTCAACCGCGGTGCCTCATCCACACACACGGCCTCTTCCACACACGGTGCCTCATCCACGCTGGGAAGCACGTACTCTGGCACAATCGCCACCTCACCACTCACACACGGGGTCGCTTCCACACACGGTGACGCACTCACGCCTTGCACCACACACACAGGGACAACCACACTGGGGATTTGTGTCCCCACAAGGGTCTCCGGGGCCTCTATACCCCCCAAGCTTTCCGTGCACCTGTCCACAGCACCCGTCCTCTCAACCTCGCAAAACACGACCGAACTCACCTGGTCGTGACTCGCCTCAAGGGGGCATACTCCCTCCCCTCGTTCCTGGAGGAGGCCATCCAGGTGCTCGCACTGGGTCCCCACACGCTCCGCGAGCTCACCCCCATTGTCCTCCACTACCTCCGTGTGTGTGTGCGCGTCACTTACCCCGTCTTCATCGTGTTTATTGGTCTCTGCTTCTTTCTGGCGTCTTTCCCTTATCTTTATGTAGGTCAACCTTGCTTTCTCTTTAAGTCGCTCCCGTCCTTCCCTGTTTTTCACTCCTTGCTCTTTCACGATCTCCGCGTACCTCATCCTTGCTTTCCGTATTAATTGTTCTTTTCTCTCCCTCCCAATTACTTTCAACTCGTCTCTTGTCTCCCGAATTATTTTCTTACCCGCCTCCACCGCGGGCCTGTCAGCCGCTGCCCCCCCTTCCAGCTCGTTTGCTCCCACACGTGGAGTCGCCATTTTGAGCTCCCTGCTCACGGCCTTCATGCCCGCCTGCAGGCATCGGCCCATGTTCTGCGTCTCACCCCGTAGCTTTTTCATTTCTTCCCTCATGTTTGCTTCCATTCCGTTTATTTGCTTGTTCATTTCGTTTTTCATTTCATTTGTGTTTGTATCCATCTTTTCGTTCATTTCCGCATTCATCTTTTCGTTCATGCCTTTCATTTCGTTTGTATTTGCATCCATCCTTGCTGTCATTGCCGCCAGCATGGCGCATAGCTGGGCCATGTCGGATGCACTCAGCTGAGCCGTTTCGGCAAGGGTTGGGGAAGGGTTTTGGTGGAGAGGGGGGTGGGGGGAGGTGTCATACACTGCGGCCGCTGCCGCACCCATTTCGGGCTCTGGGTTCAGTTGGGCGAGTCCGTGTTCCTGCACAATCAACATTTCCTGCTCGGGGATTCCATCCTGGACCATGGATTCTACATTACTACACATATACATTTCTAATACCCCCGGCTCCCGCTCGCCTTGAGACGCCATCTTGCTTCTCTTAAAGGGTTAATTTAGCTCGCTCGTAATTTGGAGGGAATCGGGGGTCGCTTCTCTCACCCCTGGACCGATTCCCGTGAATTTAATTGGAGACAGGAGAGCCCGTTTTCCTGTTCTCCGATACCAGTGCCGCGAGGAGGGCGATGAATTTGTATCGCACGACCTGACACCAGTGTTACTGATTCGCGCCCGCCGGCGTGCTGACGGCCACGTAACTCGAATCGCGGCACGTCGCCCACCGGACGGACAATCCAGTCGTGACCCTCTCGGACCAACGCCGGGAACCAGTCACGGGTGGACCTTTCGGTCTCACCGCGATCGAGCCAATCAGCCCCCGCGTGGGATAGGGTTGCTCGCCAAATTCGACCTACCTAAGTACCCACACGGAGGGGAGACCGGGCGATCGCACCTCGCCGCAGGTCGACTTCGGACATGGGCCGCTTAAGCGACCCGTTCCGTACTATCGGGAAAACCGAGCGGTGTTATCGTCGGCCTCGACGGTTCGATTAATTATCGGGCGTATTCAGCCCACTACCAACCCTTTACGTGAAGCAAGATGAGGATTCAATGAAAGAAATGACGAAGCAAAGCGGGAAACAGTTCAACACAAAGCACATTTATTCGCGATGAACGGAAAGCACACATATTCAATTCCACCAAAAGCACATGTAAAAGGAGAAGAAACACAATATTACACAAAAAGCAAATATAAAAGAGAAACACAATGCAGAGCTATCCGACTACCGAGCACACGGCAACACTTATACAATTTTACTTCACAGACGGCGCCGACAACACATACCCAAAACCAAGGAAAAGAATACCCTCAAGGATGAGGCGGGCCTGAGGGCGAGACCGGGTCGGGCCTACCCGTCTGGTGATGAGACGCGGAGCGGCGATGGTGCCTCAACTCCGCGGGCCTCGCGGGCAGTGTCTGGTAGGGGGTGGGAAAGGGGCCCCTGGGTCGCCCAATCTAAGCGCGGGAGGGAACAGGGTGGGGTTGCTGATGCTCGGGGTGTAGAGGATTTTTATTGTCCCGCGACGAGCGTCTCCACCTCGGCCAGGTCGCGCTGTCGGCCTCCCTGGGGTGCAGCTCCCTGCACGACGCGAGCACCCCCTCGTCTGCCCTCGCCGCCTCTCCACAGCTCCGTCCCCTCCGCTCCGACTCCAACGCACACGACGACCAGCTCCTTCTTGCCAACTCCACCGCCCGCGAAGTCTTAACTCTCTGTTCCCTCTCGACTCTACTACTCACTGGACTGACGAACACGGTCGCTTATATAAGCCCCGTGGCTTCGCCTTTGACCCCCTCCCTTCGACCTTTCACCTCGCTCCCCATTGGCCCGAGAAAAAGTGGGCGTGAATGCTTTTTGATCCATAAATTTGCATATATCGATCGCCCTCCAACGCCCTGGAGGCGGGGCCAAATCGCCCCTCGCTCACCGATTGGATGGCAAAAAGTGGGCGTGTGTCGTTTTTGATCCGTTTTTGAAGCACAAAATCCGTGATTTTGTACACGCTGTTCGGCGCGCGCCCTGCACGAGTCCAACACCGGTACCCACAAGCGGCGCAAGAACGGTGGCGATGCGACGGTTGCGAGGTGTGACGGGAAGCGGCGCCGCGGTGGGTGGTTGATGTTGTGGTTGTGGTGGTAACAATGGCGGTTGGTCCAAAATAAAGATAGCAAAAGAAAAACGGCTATCCTGAAGAGTCGCAGCACGCATAAATGACATGTATTCCCACTAGACAACGGGTTTGGGCCTAACTACACATGTACTTACCGAGATATCTCACCTAAGGGACCTGAATGGTGGTTTGCGAATTTGGTAACCACAACAATATATATATATATATATATATATATATATATATATATATGTATATATATATATATATATATATATATATATATATATATATATATATATATATATATATATATATATATATATATATATATTGTTGTGGTTCTCGTAACCGCATGGATACAACAGATAGGTGTCCCAAGACAGTTATACCATTATTATACGTGTCGATAGTCCCCTTCCTTTTGTTTGGCGGGACAACAAGGGAGTGCGTTGCGATGATCTAATAGCTAGGGTTGCTTAAATCATTTTTTTTCCTTCATTTCATTCCCACTCTTCTTCTTTTATGATTATTCCTGAGGTAAATCAGCCACGTGCGCCTTGGAGGCCAGCGCGTGCGGCACCGCAGTGGGGAAACTGCAGCGGGTCATGTGGTGTGCTAGTTAGTGCTGGACTGTCGGCTCAAGTTTCCGATGGTCTGGGGAGAATTGCTGATTGCATTCGAAAGGCATGCAAATAAATACCTCTTAAGAGGCTGCACGAATGGTGTTTTTCACGGCGCGGGAAACACGGCCAGCACGACGCCCACGCTGCATGAAACACATGCAGATGCCAATAAAGCCGACTCCACGCCATGTTGGGAAGGGTACGAGTGTGCGGGTAGAAGCGGCTTGTTCTTTTTTTAACCTCAATACCCGACGCATGTTGATGTTTGCCCCACGCATATGCTAGCAGAGTCTTGTGAACGCGAGCGCTGGCCACGTGAGTAATAGCAGAACCGCGCACGCTGAATGGAATGTGCTCGAAAGCAGACACGTACGCCGCTCATGAAACGTGCATGGATTTATCCATGGCGATGTACCTTTGGTCCTCGCTGGCAGCGGTGGATTCTCCACGGATGGTGAACGTCTTCTCGTCTCTGTGGCCAGCGAAGCTGCGATCGAGCCAGGGAATGTACAGTGTGGGCCACGTTGGCGCACGCAGATGAGCGCATTGATCTATGCTGGTCGAACGTCCGAACGGGCATGCGGGACCCTCGACCAGTCACCCGGGGTTTTTTGCGGGATGATTCGCAGGCCAATTTCGGTGTGGGCGATTCATGTCATCTTGTGGGTTCGGAGCGCGGTGTTGCCGCTGTTTGGGGTGGCCTTGCCAGAAATGAAGTGAGGCGGTTTCCGGCCCAAGCTGGCGGGCCACGTGAGGGGTCGGGGCCAATCGGAGCACCCAATTCGGGTGATGACGTTTGGATTCGGCATGGCCCCTCCACCCAAGCTGCGGGCCCTATAAAGGTCGGGGCAGTCCCTCTTGCCCGGACGGTCTGTGTTTCCTGCTCCTCGACTCTGCCTTCTAGTCTCCGCCCACACCTCGCCTCGTCTAAACCGCCACGACCCACCTCCTGCTCCTCGATTCCGCCTTCTCGTCTTCGCCCACACCACGTCGACACCACCCACCTACCTGCTCCCGTCTACTACTCCACCTTCACCCTCTGAACTCTGCCCCTTCTCCACTCAAGCTCCTCCTTCATGAAGATATAGTCTCCACACGTGCGGCTTGGGCCAGAGAAAACGCGCCCATTGTCGGTTACAGCATCCCAGAGCATCTCCCCACGCCCCCCCCCCCCGCCGAATCGTATTGGTGGCAAGTTGTGCTATCGGGCGCACAGGTACCGAGATCATAGCCTCAACCCCCCCCGGTTGCAAAATTCCCTCTTCATTTGGTTGTGTGTGTGAGCGCACGTGTGTGTGTGTGTGTGTGTGTGTGTGTGTGTGTGTGTGTGTGTGTGTGTGTGTGTGTGTGTGTGTGTGTGTGTGTGTGTGTGTGTGTGTGTGTGTGTGTGTGTGTGTGTGTTTCAGTAAGACTATATAAGGTTGTTATCATTGTGATTGTTATTATTTCCACGTTAAGTCTGGTGTGTCCCCTTTTGTAAGTTCCCGTTTATTGTTGCACCACACGCTTCTTTCGATCTCTGCACAACACCCCAATAAATCTTCACTGTGCCACATAGCTTTCCTCGCCTGCTCGTAAATAAATAATCATCATTAGGAATGTTCCCTGCTCGTTTTTGTCTTTTCTTCCATTGATCCAGCATGGTCTGAATCCTAGCTGAGCTGGGACTTTATTTCCAACGATCCGTTCCTTTTAGCCGGTACGTCCTTGGCAGTGTCGCTCGGCTGCATCCGATCTGGTAAAGTGATCCGGTCCGGTAGAGTGATCTGGTTCGGACAAGGCGTACCGAGGGTGTTTCCCCGGTAATTAAACCACGTGATTAATTCGCTAACCCGATTAACCCATAGACGGGAGGACCCTAGGTCACGCGGTTGAGTTATTGGCATCCACAGTCGGTTAAGTGACCCGCCACGTCACGGAATTATCAGTGTGCGACGGCCTACAATTCCGGAGAGTCTGGTGGGAATCGACATAGCTTCCCCCACCTCGTGGTCTTCTCACCCGACCCCCCGGCCCACAACAATATATATATATATATATATATATATATATATATATATATATATATATACATATTGATAATCTATTGAGGATACCCATCATCAAGACGAATCGTCTTGATGGTCTCAATTTCAGCATGGAGTTTATCTGTGGAACAGATCTTTCTTTCCCTATTGATCAAGATACCAATAAATCCAATCTTGTATCTTGAGGAACTGTAAGAGTCCCACCTGATACACTGTCTGATAAAAGTCGACTTGTGGTGGACTGTGGTTTTATAAGCGTCAGACGATTTCTCAACGTCCAAGACGTCCAAGAAGGGAAGTACTCCGGAGCATTTCATCTCCAAGGTGAACTCTAGGGATGGATGGAGAGAGTTCAGTTATGCCAAGAAGACCTTACATGCTGAGGTTGACTCGAAGATCGCAAAGATGTCATCCACGTATCGATATAGGTGGAACGGGGTTGAACTCCAGGATATATATATTGTTGTGGTTACCAGATTCGCAAACCACCATTCAGGTCCCTTAGGTGAGGTATCTCGGTAAGTGCATGTGTAGTTAGGCCCAAACCCGTTGTCTAGTGGGAATACATGTCATTTATGCGAGCTGCGACTCTTCAGGATAGCCGTTTTTCTTTTACTATCTTTATTTTGGACCAACCGCCATGATCACAACCACAACATCAACCACCGACCACAACCACCGCTTCACCACAACCGCCACGACCTTCACGCACACCTCACAACCGTAGCATCGCCACCGTTCTTGCCCCGCTGTGGGTACCGGTGTTGGACTCATGCAGAACGCGCGTCGAACAGCGTGTACAAAATCACGGATTTTCTGCTTCAAAAACGGATCAAAAACAACACACGCCCACTTTTTGCCGTCCAATCGGTGAGGGAGGGGCGAATTGGCCCCGCCCCCAGGGCGATCGATATATGCAAATTTGTGGATCAAAAAGCCTTCACGCCCACTTTTTCTCGGGCCAATGGGGAGCGAGGTGAAAGGTCAAAGGGAGGGGGTCAAAGGCGAAGTTACGGGGGGATAAAAGGACGGTGTTCGTCAGTCAGTCGGGTCGGAGTCAGCAAAAAGGGAACGAAGAGAGAGAACGAAGAGAGTCGCAAACGAGAACGAAAGAAGTCTGGAGCCCGAAGCCTGCAGTGGCTGGAGAAGCTGAAGAGAGTCGGACGAGGGGGTGCTCGCGTTGGTGCCAGGAGCTGCACGCCCGAGGGAGGCCGGCAGCGCGACCTGGCCGAGGTGGAGACGCACACCAGGGATAATAAAGATCCTCTATACCCCGAGCATCAGCAACCCCCTCCTGTTTCCCCCCGCGCTGAGATAGTGCGACCAAGGGGGCCCCGTTCCCACCCCCTGCCAGGCACTGTCCACGAGGCCTGCGGGTTGCGGGGCCATCGCCGCTCCGCGTCTCATCACCAGACGGGTAGGCCCGACCCGGTCTCGGCCTCAGGCCTACCTCATTCTTGGGGGATTTCTTTTCCTTGGTTTTGGGTATGTGTTGTCGGCGCCGTCTGTGAAGTAGAATTGTATAAGTGTTGCCGTGTGCTCGGTAGTCGGTATTAGCTCTGCACTGTGTTTTCACTTTTATGTTTGCTTTTTGTGTAAATGGAATTGTGTTTTCTTTTTTGTGTGCATTTGGTGGAATTGTATTTGTGTGCTTTCCGTTCGTCGCGAATAAATGTGCTTTATTGTTGAACTGTTCTCCCGCTTCGCTTCGTCTTTTCCTCCATTGAATCCCCATCTTGCTTCACGTAAAGGGTTGGTAGTGGGCTGAATACGCCCGATAATTAATCGAACCGTCGAGGTCGACGATAACACCGCTCGGTTATTCTGATAGTACGGAACGGGTCGCTTAAGTGGCCCGTGTCCGAAGTCGACCTGCGGCGAGGTGCGATCGCCCGGTCTACCCTCCGCGTGGGTACTTAGGTAGTTCGAATTTGGCGAGCAACCCTATCCCACGCGGGGGCTGATTGGCTCGATCGCGGTGAGACCGAAAGGTCCACCCGTGACTGGTTCCCGGCGTTAGTCCGAGAGGGTCACGACTGGATTGTCCGTCCGGTGGGCGACGTGCCGCGATTCGAGTTACGTGGCCGTCGCACGCCGGCGAGCGCGAAGACCGCAACAATATATATATATATATACATATATATATATATATATACATATATATATATATATATATATATATATATATATATATATATATATACACATATATATATATACACATATATATATATACACATATATATATACACATATATATATATATACATACATACATACACCCACATATTAAGATAACAACCAAGAACACGCGCGTGCACAGACACACACACACAATTCAAAGAAAAGATGCAGGGATGATTTAACAAGATATTTTCTTGTGACCCTCCCTATCTTGTTTGCATACCATCCCTACATCCTTTTACACTAACAAAAAAAAAATAATAATAAAAAAAAAAAATTTATTACTCGTTTCTGTACTTAAAAAAAAAATGGACGGTATTTACGTTTTTTACAGAATTTTGTTTTAATTGCTCTATGAAATATCTTGTTGAACACGATTGCTCGATGAAAAACTGCCAGTTGAACATGAACAGAGGAACACAAAGGATGTGAAGACGGAACAGTCGTCAGACAAAAAATAGTTTCCTGTTGTAGGGCTGTCAGTAATATTCCACTGTTAACCACACCAATTACATGTGATCGGCTCTCGGTGTCACTGTGGGCCCGCTCCCACAAGACTGACTGGCAGGCATTGTCCCGCCCATCTCCCCTTAGCCCTTCGTGGTATGCAGCTTTGCCTAGATTGTGGAATCTTTTCAGGTCATGAAAATTGAGTCGTCATTGACCTTCCCACTGTAAAATGCAGTAGATTCATGTTTAATCCAAGTACTGAGCTTTCACCAATTTTGGTTTCGGGCGTTAGGCTGTAAAAACAGAATATGAAAGAAGAATTAAAACGGGATGTTTTGGGTCTGTCAGTTTTGTAGCTCAGAAATGCTGTCCAAGAGCTTAATGAGTGTTGTTGGATGTGAAATCCTGAGTGCACTGTGGGATACATTATAGCTTTATAAGCTATAACCATAAATTGTATCTCATAAATAAATATCTATATATATATCTCAGCTATAACCATAAATCTTGGTAGATTTGTTTGAGGATTTGTGTTGTATTAAATATATGGAGTGTCCATGCCATCCCTTCATTGGAAGTTTGAACGACTTTCTGATACCAAAGCTATAATCCAGTATTCTTGCGTGGATATTTTAGAAGGAAGTATGTTAGCCTTGTAAAGAAAACTCAGATGCATTAGAAGGTCAACAAAATATTGTTTTGCCATGAAAACTGCATTGCAGAACAACAGCTGCAACTTCACTGAAATGACCTTCATCCACCACCTCGCCTCTCCCAGATAAATTGAAAACACCCCTCAAGCAACCTTGCTTCATTGTTTGGAAACAGAGTGACTTTGATGGCGGATTTAATGGAACTGACTAATTAAAGGCATTAACACAAATCAGGGAGGCACATGTTATGGAGACAAATCTAGTTTGGCTAAACCATGAGCCAAATAGTTGTTGCTCATAACAATCTGCAAATAAGTAAGTGGCTGCTTATAACTAGGAAATAGTTGCAGGTCAAGGTTGTTGTTGTCATTCTGATTCTGTATGCAGCCTATGGCTGCTGGTTGCATCATTTTCTGGGTGTGTGGCTGTGTCGCTGATGCAGTGCCTCAGTTACCAGTAAGCTGGTACTTATTTTGCCGACCTCGGAAAAATGACAAGCCGAGTCAACCCACCTGGTGTTATCTCAATGGAATGATAGGGGCTCAAACTCAAGACCCTAAGATCTTAAGCTAGCCACCTTAACCGTAAAGTCAACACCATGCTATGCAGGCTAAGGTAACACATACATTAACAATTTTCAGAGGGGCATTTTAAATTTGGGTTTGTGATGCATTCCGCTTATTAAAAGGTTGCACAAGTATCAACTGTATACAGACTGATATGGAGAAGCAGCGAAGGGAGATGGTGAAGCAATCCAAGAAAGGAATAAATCAGAAAGTGGGTCAGGCAATTACATTGTCCCCATCCATCTCATATCATAAATACTTTATTAGTAACAATCTTAAAATTACATGCTCAAATTGGTAGATGTTTTCCTTTCTTTCCCACTATTATTCACATCTCCTTTCAACCTGTGGAAACGAAGGCATTTAGGATCATTGGTATCCCCCGCGATGAGGCTGAGTATTTGGGTCTGTCACTGTCTCACTACTTCACTACAGGCAGGTTGGTGGTCTCTCTGTCTTCTACAGTCTCCTCTCTGGCCTTGTTCCCCCCCCTTCCTCTGTCTGCAATATTCCCCCCCATATATTTCCTCATGGTGCTCAGTCCATCTGCAACCCCCAACTGGTCAAGCTACCAAAATCAAGAATCACTGCTCACCTTCACTCTGTCATTCCTCTTTTTTTTCCCCACCTTTGGAACAAACTCCCACACTCTCTTCAATCCCATTCTTCCCTCCAGGTCTTCAAAAGAGGTGTTCACCACCATCTCTTATCTTCCCCCATCCAAAACCATGATCTTTTATGCCCCCGTTAATCCACCCCAAACCTACCTCCTTCAAATTCCCTACTTTCCTTCCTGAAAGTCCCTGTAATGTCAATCTTGTTTACCCTGTGTAACCCACCGAATCCCTCTTCCTTCCACAGATTTCCCAACGTCTCTGTTCCCCACTGTTTTTTGCTTCTCTCTCCTGCCTCTCTTGTCTCCTGCTCCCCTTGTTATATGTTCTGTGTGTTAGCACTTATATGAGCCTCGATATTGTATATTAAAAAATATAAAACAAAATTAAAAAAAATCTCATTCCTTTTCACTCCACTCCCTTCTCACCAAATCCCATACTCTCCCCAATTACATTGTTTTTTTTCCACAAATAACTCCTTCGCAACCCCCCCGCCCCCAAACAACCTCACATACACTCTCAAGGGTGTCATGCGCTGTTGAAAAGTGGGGAGAGTAGGACATGCGAGTGCATAACAAGAAGCCAATGTGGCGAGGGGTCTGCGGGGCCCTTTCGGCGAGGCCCGTAGGCAGGCCCTGGAAAATTTGGGATTCTGAGCATTTCATGGCTGCTTGTGCTACCTTTTTCTGGGGAAATTATTGTCGGGGGGGGGGTGGGGAGAGTGGGAGTTAACTTCATTTTATGTACAGTGCAGTCCAAAATATAAAGCAAGGGTAACAAAAAAATTTAAACTGAAGTAAGCAAGAAAGGAATAGGAACAACAGTCAAATGACCTCAAAAATCCAATTAAGTGAGCAAGTGGTGAGAACAGCAGCTGTACGTCACAACCGATGCTCCAAACTGCTAACATTTTCCCCAAGATGGAAAAAGCAAAAAAACTACCAGAATTCGTCTGGATCTTTTGCAGTCGAGTCTAAAGCAACATAATTGACTATGAAATTGTCTGAAAATGTAAAATTAAGGTGAAAACGATTAAAATGGAAGGCCTGTCATCACACGCCTCCAACCAGGAGCGGCGCTACACGTGACACATTTACATTGATAATTTATGTCGATTCCCCCTTTGGAACCCATGGGAAGGGGGGGGACCAAGTCGCTAAAACCTTTGTCTTACGAGTTATAACAGACCATTAGCCCCCTGGCAATTTTGGTTGAGATGAGATAACTAATGACCAAAGATAGACACTAAATTGTGATGATGATGATGATGATCTAACATTCTAACTGGACAAGCCCTCAAGTGTTATCAACTTGTGCTCTCAAGTGCCGGTCTGCACGTGCTATGGAGCACACAACATGGAGTGGTTGCAGCAGGGGGTTTGTCAAATGAACCCGCTTGTCAATTATGGTAGCCAGAGCACAATGTTTCACATGCTGATTGAATGAGTCTTCTGTGGGTGGAAGGAGATTTGGAGTAAAGCTGACATCTGAGAGGAAATTGCAAGCCTGTAGACTTGCAGTCGTCATTATTTTTACTGTACACACTGATGCATAGCTTTATCACCTCAGCAAATACCTTCAGGTTGATTGTCATTTTCAAACACTTCACATGCAGGCACATCAACAGACATCATTGCATCAAACTGTATCTTCTTCCCTGTACCATATGGAAAGCTTGTCATACGCCTCAACTAAGACTGTGGACAAAGGGAAGATGGTAGCACAATGATGGTTCAAGTGCAGTTGCGGTGGCATGGATCGGCAAATATTTGTCAACTTCAGTGCGGATCCACAGCTCTAAGTCCCACAAGGTGGTCTGTGCTGGCATAATAAAGGCAGAGTACAATGACGTCGGTGTCATTTGCATGGATTAGGACTTGTTCAGACATCTCCTGTGTAGCATATATGGCATGCAGGATTAGTCGCGTGTCTGCCGCTTCCCAAGTATATTCTCGCTCAGGAACTGGTGACACCATTTTATCAGAAATACGATAGTCTTGGTCTCCTCTTTGAACCCTCTGCCTCAGTAGAGGACTAGCCCAGAATGCCTCAATTTGTTTTCTGACTACTATTCATACAATAATTAATGGAGGAGTGCTGCTTTTTTGTCATTTCCAGAAATGTGTGATTTCAACTTTATATGAAGTCTTTATGTGCACTGGTTCCTCTTATGGAGCCAAAAGAGCAAATACCGGATATGGTGGCCATCTTGGATTCGCTCGAAGCCATTGAGCAAAATATCTGCAGGGATGTCCAACCTGAATTTGTTACAGTGACTTTATAGAACATACCCACATACCCAAAACAAAAATAGCATGCCATGTCGGGTGGACTCCTGTTGGAGGTGTCTGGACCGCTGTTGGAGGTGTCTGGTAGACATTGTACATGTATGAAATGTAGGACAAGGAAACCAAGTCATTCTACTTGATATCAATTGCAAAGACTTCAGGAGATAATTTATCAACACATTTTATGGAATTTGAAGATGTAATCATAACCTGTCTCATGAGCCAAGTGCTAGTATGGGAACAAAGCATGCCCAACTATTTTTATTTTTATTTTATTAGTAATCTCACATGAAGAGTTTCCTGTATGTATAAGAGGCAATTACCTGCAGGTTTGTGCAGACACTAGTCAGAAGATCATAGGCCACGTCACGGGACAAGAGCGAAACAAACATGTGCTGAAAAAGGAGGAAACCATGACGTTAATGATTTTTCATTTTCAATAAGAGACACGAACCATGTTAGCCACCCATTCTCGGCATTTGCATATAGCATGTTATATAATCACACATTACAGGACTTACAGCTGGTTGGTCAATTATGCTTCACACCTTATCATTATCGAAGGTGATGATGCGCAGAGCATTAGGGACCACCATTGCAGTTTTCTGTTTTTTCACCGAGCATACCGATGTCGTGGAGATCTCAACCTATGGAGAAGAAAGGTGGTAAATAAATGGACATGGAGTAGCTACTATGACAAGAAAAAGTTATCCTCTTGAAAGGCGACTCTGGAATGTCCAGCCACAGAAAATTATACCGACTTATCATCCATACATATAGTTCCATGGAGATGAGCCTTGATATATCAGAATCAGAACAAATAAAAACTGGTAGAAAGGTAAGAGGTAGGGTATAGAAAGGTAAAACATCACACATGTACTATTTAACCCTTTGAAACAATCACTTTAAGTAAAAAGTCTAGGGTTATGGAAAAGTAAAAAAAAATACAGAGAAGAAAGGAGTTACAACATAGGAGGACAGTGGAGAACATGCGGATATTGGACATACAAACAAACAGAGTCTGAAAGAGAGAAGTGGTGATTTGAAGGAGACTTTGAGAGGGTAGAATATATCTTAGGTTATGAATGGGAAATGACATGAGATGACACGAGCTGCAACCTTGAAGCACGGGAGAGAAAAGCATTTAATTGGATACATTCAGGAGAACAATTAATTTCTGACATCAGAAAATTGTATAATCATTTGTATAACCGTTCACCTCAGTGACAACATGTCTGTACATTATGAATCGGTGACATGTGGAAAACAATCCTGTTGCAAAATGATTTTTGCCAAGGAAACTGACTGGTTAAACAGTCAGCAATGTGAGAATGTCCAGCAGTTCAGAACACAGACCTCTAGCTGCCCGCACCTTAAGATCCCGGTTGAAGAACTTGGCATAGAAACAGATCCAGTTTTTCGAGATAAAAAGGCGGCCCTGGTAGATCATTTCTTTCTGCAGCGCACACGAAAAACCTGCAACATAGGGGGAAACGGCAATGCGTATGAAAACATAAAACAGCTTATTAAACAAGTAAAAAAAGATATAAAATGTCATAGCCCCCGTTGTTTCAGTAATTTTGATGTACCGAGTTAAAGGGCTTGCCCATATTTATGCACAACTAAAATGGCCACCAGTCTACCAGTTGGCCATCATTGATCAGATCGCAAAATAAAGTGAAGAGCATGTGTATGCCATCATGTACTGTTCTTATGCCAAGTTTGAACAAAATCAGACTATGCATGTTTGAGAAATGGTTGGGGACACAATTAAGTAACTAAATGGCCACTAGTCTTCCATCTTGGATCTGATCTCGAAAAAAATGACATTTATATGTAAGCCATCATGCATTATCTGTGTGCCAAGTTTAAACAATATTGGTAAATGCTTGTCCGGGAAATGGTTGAGGACGTGTTCAACGTCAGGTTTATTACAACTAAAATGGCTGCCAGTCGGCCATCTTTGATCTGATGTGGAAAAAAAATAATAAAAAGATGTGCATATGTATGTATACCATAGTGTGCAATCTTTGTGCCAAGTACGAATAAAATAAGTGTATGCAATATGCATGTCCGAGATATGGTTGCGGATGCACACATGCACAAATTGAGACCAAATCCATAAGCCCCCATTTCGGACTACTCCAATGGGGGTTAATAATCAGCTCTTCTTTGAAGGTACACATATTACAAACCAAGCAGTGTTCTGAGTAAGTGTATAAATTCAAAGGTTTCGTCTCACTGTCAATGAGGGATTCATCGAGAGGAACAACCACGAAGATGCGATGAAACTGACGGTTTCCTCTCTTCCTTTTCTGAAAAAATGAATGTAGGAGAGAAGAGGGTGGGGTTGTTGCACAAATGTGAAGAAGGGAGAGCACATTGATCACTTGTACTTCCTATTGAAGCAGAAGAATTAAACAGTATTTATTTTGTCGACAACTCAGGCATGCTCCGACATAACTTTGCACAAATAGAGCTAAAGGTGTCCCAATTAAATCAAGCAGAAATAAAGTTTACAACAAAAGATGTCACACATTTTGTTGTAAGGCAATTCAAATTGGAGAAGGATCTGCAGAAATTTTTTTTACTCTTTCAATCGGCACCGAATCATCTCTGAACTAGTGGATATACACGTCAATGAAGGGTGATTAGGATGGTATGGTATTTGAAAGGACAGGAGGGCAAAAGAACCGCAACAACAATCCCGCAATGAATGGAATAAATAGAGACAATAACACCAACCCCGTGATGGTTGTGCTTGAAAGGCTGCCCACCGGAATTCCACGACATAATCCGGCATGAAAAACACTTTGACACGAGTCTACTTTTGATTGGGTCGAATGGGATAAATTGAAGAGTTGGAGATTAAATCAGATGCCGGAAGCAGGGCTGCAAGACATTGTTAATTATGATGTCTATGGGGTTTGGTGATAATTGCATTAAGCGGTGAGGGGTGATAGGACACGGACACACACACACACACACACACACACACA
The DNA here is from genome assembly GCF_056783735.1 of Eptatretus burgeri. NCBI lineage: Eukaryota > Metazoa > Chordata > Myxini > Myxiniformes > Myxinidae > Eptatretus > Eptatretus burgeri. Next base: position 42,230,197 of record NC_140964.1, on the reverse strand, counting down.
CACACACACACACACACACACACACAGAGACAGAGACAGAGACAGAGACAGAGACAGAGACAGAGACAGAGACAGAGACAGAGACAGAGACAGAGACAGAGACAGAGACAGAGACAGAGACAGAGAGAGAGAGAGAGAGAGAGAGAGAGAGAGAGAGAGAGAGAGAGAGAGAGAGAGAGAGAGACTAACAGCATCCTTTTGTTTATGTATAGATGCCAAGCACAAAAAACAAAAGTTAGCCAATACCTTAACGCTGGAGACTACCCAAAGACCATCCACAAAACCAATAAAAAACACAAAAGGAACAGAAAAAAGGTCAAGTATGAAAACAGAACATGTAATAAAAACATCACTTTTGAAAGTTCCAGTTTTGTTAAAGTTAAGGCTTTCACTGACTATGTGTTTAATTTTGTCTTCAGACATCCCAACCCAAGAGCTCCAACTAACTACATCTTCTTCTTTTGCATGCAGCAAATGGCTTTGGGTTTGCATCATATGTTTACCGGAAGTGTGGCTGTGCTGCTGATGCAGTCCCCCCGGTAATTTAGAGCAGGAATTTGTAATTTGGCCAGGGTGGCGGCAAGCCTACTTTTCACAAAGGACGTCATTGGATGATTAATGTCCACTATCTAATGCTGACAGACAGGTAACGTAGTTTCATGTCTATCTGAGGGACGGCACACACATTGATCTCACCCAGCCAATGAAACATGAGGATGACAGTTCTAGCTGGGCTGACATTAAAACCCAGGATAGACAGCTTAGACGTGAGTGTGCATGTCTTTACGATATTCTGCCATCCTAACTACCCATATGAATGATCTCAACTTCATTGTTGGAATAATCCAGTGAAAATATGTGATATGCAAGTATGCTAACATGGCAGGAAATTTTGGCAAAGTCCCCATCCCCTCATTTCCCCCTTTCCCTTCACTCTCTGAAACACCTCAACTCCCATATCCTCCCTTCAGTCTCAATTTATCTTTTCCTAATTCAATCCATTCCTTATATTTAAATGGCAAAGATAATGCAAGTTTGGTTAGTTGTGCTGTTATTAATTTGATGCGATCTTAGCATTTTAATCCCAGTTCTTGGAAACGCATTTTTAATGAGATTGCTTCCAAATTTAACTTTTGGTACATTTCCAAAAACTTTTGAGCAAGCAAATGAATTTGCATAATTTTGTAGTTGGGTCTTAGGGCGGGTCTCTTACAAGCCTTTGTGTGTGTGTGTGTGTGTGTGTGTACGAGTCATGCCTGACTCCAGGTTCCCGGCTTTTCCAAAAGTAAAACACATGGTGCTAATGTTATACAGTATGTACCTCATAGATTGCGAACATTAAAAATGCTTCCCACAATATGTTTGGGAAGGGGGTGAGAATAATATATTAAATGGTGATTCAGGATCCGACCTCATTTTATGTACGTACGAGAAGCGGAGGAGGTCAAACAGTATTTTCTCTGCCATAAAACTCGGCACAGATGAAAGTCCTTTAATCCGTATTTTCCAAGCGGTGGATGAGTTTTCCGATTTCCCCTCCCACCTTCATTCCATGTAGACCTATTACTTGCATGCACTGTTATTTCAATAACCTCCAATTTCATCAAGAAGTACCAAAAATAATTTCTATTTTCAAAGAAAGCATCAATAAGCTGCTTGAAATATGAACAGATTTGTGTAGCAATTTATCATTTCACCAAAATATACCCTACAAGCAAAAGTACCCATCCCCAGTGACGGAAAAAGTTTCAGTTAATCTATCAATTGAAATTATTTCATGGAATTTAAGAATGTTAATTGTGTTGCACTCTTGGTTTCACTCAGAGCCAAAATTCTGAGTTACTTATACCGCCCACCGCAAAATGGTGATGAAACATCGGGTGGTGGAGGTTGGATTTGTCTCAAGAAAGAGTGCAGAATATCCTGCTTGCGAAATCAAATTGGACATCAGCACTGATTATGGGACATAAACTGTGATTTATTACTTTACCAAGCTGGGATGTATTGGCAGTATTTAAGCCAACTATGTTGTATGGTCACAGGTGAACAATTGTGGTGGATCGTCCTGGTGAGTTCCAACAATTGCGAAACCATGGTCGATGACTCCACGATCCTTCACTTGTGACCTTAAATCCTCGTCTTTAAAATTGACTCGAGTATGCGCTGCTGAAGCTATCCGGGCAGCTAAGCTAAGCTGAATGCATGCTTTCATGGCGTTTAAATGCCATGATGTATTTATTGGGTCGGAAGGGCCATATTTTGGTTTGTATACAATGGCCTGCAAAAGCATTCACCCTCCATCCCCTCCAAAGTTCTTTCAAATCAAACTTAATATATAGAGTCTTCAGAAACTAGTCCAAAGTGATAAAGTTAAAAAAATGCAGATAAAATATGAATAAGTTACATTAACAGAGAAAATCAGATGATTCTCAGTTGCACAAGTATTCAAAACATTTGCCCGATTAACCCGAAATCACTTTAAGAGCAAAATATTTGTTTGAACGTTACAATACAAGTGTAATAGGTTTAACCTGTATGTAATCAGCGGTTTTACTTGAAAATGAAGCTCCCCCAGTTATCTAAAGAGATTTAAGGTGAGACTCGCTTGGTTAACCAACAAGGCAAACATGAAGACCAAGTAGCTTTCCAAAGAAGTCAGACATGAAGTGGTGGAGAATCACCATTCAGGAGAGGGTTATAAGATTTCAGTTGCTCATTATCCCTTTGAGTATGACGAAATCCATCATTAAGAAGTGGAAGACATATCATACTACCCAGACTCTACCTAGATCAGGTCGCCCATCTAAATTCAGCAGCCGGGAGAGCAGGAAACTGGTTTGGGATGTCACTGTAAATCCAACAATGACTTTGATAGATCTGCAAGGCTCTATGTCCGAGATGAGGGTTCAGTGTTCATCAATCAACAACATCCAGTTCCCTGCACAAAGCTGGACTCGATGGACAGGTAGCAAGAAAGAAGCCATTACTGAAAAAGACACATCTAAAAGTTCATATGGAAGTTGTGAAAAAGAATCTTAATGATATTGCAGTTATGTGGAGAAAAGTTTTGCCATCAGACGAGACAAAGATTGAACTTTTTGGTCTAAATTCAAAATGTTATATCTGGTGCAAGCTGAACACTGCACATCACCCAGTCAACACCATCCCTACTCGTGTCAAGCATGGTGGTGGCAGCATCATGTTATGGGGCTATTTTTCATCAGCAAGGACTGGCAAGTTTGGCAGGATAGAAGGGACAATGGATGGTGCAAAGTACAGGAGGATCCTTCATGAAAACCTGCTTGAATAAACCATGAATCTGAAACTGGGTAAGAGATTCATATTTCAGCATGACAATGATCCAAAGCACAAAGATAAAGCCACACGGGAGCGGCTGAATAGGAAGAAAATAAATGTTTTTGAGTGGCCCAGTAAAAGTCCTGACTTTATGCCAATTGAACATTTATGGCGGGACTTGAATATTTCAGTCCATCGACGATCCTCGTTAAACTTGGCAGAACTAGAGCAATTTTCATGTGAAGAATGAGCAAAGATTTCATCATCTCACTGTGTAAAGCTGGTGGAGACACCCAAAAATACTCAAAGCAGTCATTACTGCAAAAGGTGCTTCCATCAAGTACTGACCTCAGGGCTGAATACTTTAGTAACCAATGAATTTTGATTTGTACAAGTTTTTCACAGGTATTCCTGACATGTAACCTCCTTCAACTATACCAGTGTTTCGTTTGATCTCTTCAGTTATGAATAAAAAAGTTCATTTGGAAAAATTGTTTATTCGTAATTCATCTAAATGTGGCATTATTATTGGCCCTCTTCATAAAGGGTATTACAATTTAATCAATCCTACATTATTGTTCCCCATAAGCTGGGGATATAAGGTAACATGATAATACTGTGATACAAATAAATGCAGAACAAAAGTAATCTCAGAACCAGACGGGCAACATGAGAGCAGCGGACACAATTTCGCTCATGGTTCGCTGTTCATGGCATAAAAAGACCCAAAATAAAATAAATAAAAACAAACACTCTTGGCACGATTTTCTGGTGGAAACTTGACACAACAAACAAAGAGGGAGTACGTTGTTTGGCGTGAACTGGTGTGGGTTTAAGGTGATAACATGGAAAGTGGTCAATGTAACCTTTTGCAATACTTTACATACTTTGATCCTCCTTCATCGCATGAAATAAGTCAAAAAAAAAAAAAACCGCACGAAACAAGAAAGGGAAGAAAAGCAAAAATAATTCTTACGTGACTGGAGCTTCGAAGGTGGATTCCGTATGATCTTGGACCATTCATTCCAGACTTGGATTTTGTACAACTGCTAGTATGTCTAAGGGGGATGGATGAAGGAGGAAGGAAAGAGTTGGTTTGAATCAAAAGATGTTGGGAAGCAAGTAGAGATCAAGCTTAACATTCATGTAAGGAATTCTCCATGATGTTTCTCCTATCTTGATTTCTGAGTCATTCCTTTAGCATTTAACTGCAACACGAGGTGCAAACAAATGTCATGTCGTTATCTAAATAGTTATTTTTAGCCAATGGCATGCTTGTGGGTAGGGGGATACGACAGACATGATAATAATGCTCAATGACCATACGGAGCAATGCCACACCAACCTCAGAGTTTTGTCCGGCTGTTGATCCACCTTGGTCGTGGAGCCGTCGTTTTCCGTCACTCCTCGTTCCCCACTGTTGAAAGTGAAGGAGGAGATGTTAGTACTGTACACACTGATCATATAAAAATGTCACGAGTGGGATAAAGAGGGCGACATCAACAGGAAGTCTGTGCACAGACAGGCAAACCGTTCTTGGCACAAATATGCAGCGCCAGGCATGAAGGAGACACACAGAGGCTGCTTGTAGCTCCAATCTCTGCCCTTGGCAAGCATTATTATAATAAATCAAGGGTGAAGGTAATGTACATAAATTGACGCTCGATTAACAATTTACACACAACCATTCGAAATGTGTTATAATTACAAGTGAAAGCATAAATTCAGTACAGAATAATGAGAAGTGCAGATAAAATTATTACAAAAGTGCTGCAGGTAATGTATATTACTCGATCATCGAGAGATGGAAAGACGACAAAATCCCAAATGCTATGTGGAAATACAGGAAATTAATGGACTCGGGGTAATCATCATCTTACCGAGCACCATGAAATGATAACGACTTAATTGACCTTAGTTGTAATGGTTCACTGTTCGGGCAAACATTTTCTCGATGCCAAGAATGCCGACAATGGTGAAGAATCGACGTATACAAAGCACATGTAACCACACAGCTCGAATGTGGCCGTCAGATGTACTGTAAACTACTTTTAGATAATTTTGAGGTCAAAACAAAGTGCTCATGCTCATCAGTCACACGTGGTAAAGATGCTGTGTTGTATATATACGTATGTAGAAATTAAAAATTCAAAATTGAATCTACTAGCATGTAATCCATCCATCCATTAGGACCATACTCGACAGAGCGTTGGTGCTGCCTACGTAGTCTCCTTGGCTATTGGGTACAATCCTGGACGAGTCACCACTCCGACACAGGATACCAGAAAGCTGGCACTCATTTTTCCGACCTCAGAAGGATGACAGGCAGAGTCAACCCCACCTGGTATTAATTCAACAGCTGAGTGGGATTTGAAATCAGGATCCGAGGATCCCAAGCTCACCACTCTAGCAATTCAGGCAACACCAGGCATATCGCATGTAATACAAGGAAGAAAATAATAAACTTAATTTCGACAATCATGTCTGTGCCATCAACGTTACTCTCACCTTTCTTATCGATTTTGTTAATATACATCCAAAACAATACACATATATATATATATATATATATATATATATATATATATATATATATATATATATATATATATATATATATATATATATATATATATATATATATATATATTTTGTTGCAAATTCGCGCCCGCCGGCGTGCGAGCGGCCACGTAACTCGAATCGCGGCACGTCGCCCACCGGACGGACAATTCCGTCGTGACCCTCTCGGACTAACGCCGGGAACTAGTCACGGGTGGGCCTTTCGGCCTCACCACGATCGTGCCAATCGGCCCCCCGCGTGGGATAGGGTTGTTCGCCAAATTTGACCTACCTAAGTACCCACACGGAGGGTAGACCGGGCGATCGCACCTCGCCGCAGGTCGACTTCGGACACGGGCCACTTTAAGCGACCCGTTCCGTACTATCGGGATAACCGAGCGGTGTTATTGTCAACCTCGACGGTTCCGATTAATTATTGGGCGTATTTAGCCCACGACCAACCCTTTACGTGAAGTAAGATGGAGATTCAATCAAAGAAAAGACGAAGCGAAACGGGAAAGACAGTTCAACATAAGGCACATTTATTCTGCGGCAAACGGAAAGCACACATATACAATTACAACAATTATGCACCAAAAGCAAATGTAACAAAAAGAACACAACAATTATGCACCAAAAGCAAATGTAACAAAAGAAACAATGCAGATCTACTACAGACTACGCGAGCACACGGCAACACTTACACAGTTTTACGTCACAGACGGCGCCGACAACACATATACTCCAAAGGAAAAGAAAAAGGGGCCACCCTCAACTACAAGGGGGCAGACGGGCCTGGGGCCGAGACTGCGTCGAGCCTACCCGTCTGGTGATGAGCCGCAAAATGGCGGCGGTGCCCTGACTCCGCGCTCCTCCGCGGGCCTCGCTGGCACTGCCTGGAATGGGGTGGGAACGGGGGCCCCCTTCTTGCACTATCTCAGCGCGGGGGGAAACAGGGGGGGTTGTTGATGCTCTGGGGAAAGAGGATATCTGGCTTGCTTGGGTCCCGCGACGAGCGACTCCACTGCGACCTCGACCGCGTTCCCGGCCTCCCCTCTCCGCAGCTCCCCGACAGACTCCGAACCCCGTCTTGACTGCTGCTGCTGCCACGCTTCGCCGCCGCCACAACGCGCCCGAGCCCGAAACAGAAACTCTTCTCTCTGCCGCTGCCACACCTCTCCAACTCGCCCGAGCCCGAAACAGAAACTCTCAACTCCACTCGAGCCCGTTCCGCGCTCGGCGCTTTATAGTGCGACAGGAGAAACCATATGCAGATTTTTGGATCAGGATCGGCTCGGGGGCGGAGCCACGCTGCCCCATTGGATGGAGGAAAAGTGGGCGTGAATCATTCCTGATCCTCGAATCTGCATATATCGATTATACTCCGACGCGCCTGGAGGCGGGCCCAAATCGCCCCACGCTCGCTGATAGGACGGAACAGAAGTGGGCGTGAATCATTCCTGATCCGACTTCCCCGGAAAGGCCGCTTTTTGCACCCGCTGCTCGGCACGCGCCCTGTACGAGTCCAGGATCGGTGCCCACAAGCGGTGCGGGAATGGCGGCAGGAGGAGAGGTGAAGGTGGTGGAGGGTTTATTGTGGTGGTCCCTGGCCATGGTGACGCTTGGAATGGCGGTGATGCGATGATTGCGAGAGAGAGTTGTGACGGTAAAGGTCGTGGTTGTTGGCGTTGTTGTTGTTGTGAAGCGGCGTTGCGGTTGGTGGTTGTTGTGTGATGGCGGTTGGGACGTGGTTGGTTCAAAATAAAGATAGAACAGAAAAACGGCTATCTTAAAGGGTCGCAGCCCGAATGAATGACATTTATTCCCTCTAAACAACGGGTTTGGGCTAACTACACATATACCTCACCTATGGGACCTGAATGGTGGTTTGCGAATTTCCTCAACCACAACAATATATATATATATATATATATATATATATATATATATATATATATATATATATATATATATATATATATATATATATATATATATATATATATATACATATATATATATATATATATACATATATATACATATATATACATATATATACATATATATATATATATATATATATATATATATATATATATATATATATATATATACATATTTGAACAGATGCACAAATTCAGTTCAGAATAATTAGAAGTGCAGATAAAATTATTACAAAAGTGCTGTTTTTAAGTTTTCTGATTTTGTGACCTCTTTCAACTATAATAGTGTTTATAAGGCCATGGTTCATATATATATATATATATATATATATATATATATATATATATATATATATATATATATATATATATATATATATATATATATATATATATATATATATATATATATATATTTCCTGATTTTATTAATGCACAGATACATTAAACCAGATACCCCCACATACATCCTTTTGAGATATAAAGTATCCACACACAGTGAAAGTCATATGAAGGATGGATCGAGTAGGAACTTGGTAAATTTCCATTCATGAACAATTTATTATTAGCGATATAATTCCACAATATACCCCTGGTGAAAAAGGGTTCAGGTTTCACAGGTATGTATATCTCAAACGAGGAGATGTGGTACTGCAGTTCATGCATACATTACTGCCAGCTCATATTAAACATGGAAACACCAGAATTAATTGTTCCCCAAGCTCTACTTTACCCTCGTATCATTTCACGTTTATCAAAGTGTTTAAGCCCGACAGTAGGCACGGGGAACCTCCGGCCCATGGGCCGTATCTCATCTGGCCCACATGGTGATATTTTGTTCAGGATTTTGAGTCGCTACTGGCATCGAACCTGTCACTTTTCTGATAGGAGTTCAACAACAACTTGTGTATGTTACAGTGTTACAGGGCCGGGTATCGGCCGCGAGCACGACAGCGAGATGGAGCTGCAGAGTCGGCTCGACCGATCGCCCGGAATTCAGATCGTACTTTTTCGGAAAACTCCAGAAAAGTACGGGTCCCTTATTGGAACGAAGTTCGCCAATAGCAAGACCACGTAGGGTAGGGTCGATTGCCAATTTCAATTTACCTAAATACCCACATGGTCCAAACTACCGGGGAAATTCACCCTCGACGATGCTCGTACGGAACGAGCCGCTTAGCGTACTCGTTCCATGTGCAATCCGAGTGGTTTGATCGCCGAGATCCGTCGGTCCCAAATATCCCGTTACAATGGCAACGGCCTGGCTAATTTTCCAACACGCAGCACGCGAAGCCAATGAAGGAATAGACATGAACGAGCTGAAACATTTCGCAAATGGGGATGTTCATTTACAATGGGGGGGGGGAGGGGATGAGGGGAGCACATAAGAGCAGAGTTAAACCGAATATTAATAAATGCACGTATATACAGGCAAAAAGCACATATACAATTCACTACTTATCTGACTGGCACCACGAACACACATACGCACACACCCAAAGAATCGGACCAAATGGTCTTTATTGAGGCTTAACTCGGACCTGTCCACCTCGCGCGGTCTTCAAGGACCAGGTCCTCAGGGCAAAACCGGACCCCCAGCACGATCCGGGCGAACGAAGTCGGCAGGGCGAAGGCCGGTGGGAGAAGACCCTCCACAGCACTGACCACTCCATACGCAAACGCCCTTTGAACTCAATCGCCCTGCGCGCAGATGTTCACACTTCCCACCAGTACCAGAACCAGAACCTGTGTGTGCACTTCCTGCCAGGACCCAAACAACGACGAACGCACAGACCGTGCCTATAATTATACCCCCCTCTTCAGAGGGGGGGGGGGTTCCTCGTGACCCTCCCTCTCATTGGCCAAAACGGGCGGCAAGCTCCTTGATTGGCCCGGGGGCGTGGTGACGTCACGCGGAGCCCTTTCCTCCGGTCGCAGGATCTGATTGGCCGGGCGACGGTCACCCCACTCGTTGCACACTGATTGGTCGAGGGCTGCAGCGCGGCTCCTCCTTGAACTCCGCCCACCATGACGTCGGCCAGAGTGAGGTGAATGAAGCGAAGTGAAGGTGAGGTTGATGCGGTGTGGTCGGCGTTGATGTTGGTGTGTAAAAATAAAAGAAAAACCCTAACTATCAAAATAACTCCACAGCGCATGGACATTTAATTACCCATTAGACAAGGGAAAAGGGAGCTATCTATCCAAATTTACTTATTGATATAACTGAGCTATAGGACCTGAATGTTGAGTGCAGTAAATTTCCAAATTCATAACAGTCCACAGTTATACAGTTCATTGACAGTCAATATTTGCAATTTTTTTTATTCCAGAAACATTTTGTTTACTGCCAACAATCCAGCGTTAATTTTAGTAACATGTACATTTATTCACTAAAAAACAACATCATGAATAGGTTTTATGTTCCCAGGAAATCAGACGTCGTAATTGTTTTTTTCCAATTTGCAAAATGCCATTCTCATGGAGTCATGAAAAATACAGTGCCCGTAACAGTCTAGTGCTAGACGTAATAACGTCCCAGATGTTACTCCGTAACGATGTCACAGCAAAAATAGCGTGAAAGACTGAAGGATGCACAGAGAAATCCAGATACTTTTATATATAGGTTATGTAGAATGGGTGGAAAGGATAACATGGAGGTAAGCAAACTTGCCTCCGAGTTGTGTAGCCATCCAACATTGGTTCAAATCTCGACCCAGCTATAAACAGCCATCTTGGTGTTTCACATGCAGGGTTATTCATCAATGTGTGCTCCGTCCCTCGGATGGACGGTAAACTGGCTGTTCTGTTTGCTAGTATTAGTTGGTGGACGTTAAAGACCCCACGGTATCCTTCACAAAGAGTAGGCGAGCTATCGCTGGCGAACACGGCCAAATTCCTGCCCTAACTACTGCTGCGAAGGTATTGACAAACCACCCAGTATAACCTGAGCAATAAACCCACTCGCAGTGGCAAATAAACTCTGTGATGAAAGTGTAACTAGTTTGAAACAGCATCTAAAGCAAGGTCTTCGTCTTGTTACAACGGCCTTCAAGAACAAAAGAAGGAGTCAACTTGACTATTTAAGATATTCAAGGATTTCCGTTAACTTTTCACCAGTGGAAATAAATGCTCATGAGAACATAATACATAGAGCAATCCCGACTGTCGATATGAATGCAGATGGGGGTGAAGCATGGCCTTAAGATTCCACAAAGCAAGGGTCATTTTTTGTTAACCTTCCGCACTTCTACACTGCAGATTGGTGCTATTTCATGGCATGAAGTTCAAAGGTCAGACTCATTGATTGACATTGAACTGAACTGTGCGGTACAACATTGTACGTGATTGGACAAAGCCACTCGGGACGGAATGTCCTTCCTCTTCCCTTTTCTATACATACATCCTTGGAGAGAGAACATTCATGGACGTCTCTCCCTCCACAAACCGCTCGTCCTTGATAGACAATTCCACATCCGGAAGTAACGGGAAATCTCTCGAAGCCTGGAAATCTTTCTGCACAGATCGAAGACCAACTTCAACGTGAAAACTTATTTCCCTTTTACACAAATTGACTTTTCGAATAAACATCTCACCTCAACAAACATTACAGATCTTCATGGAGTGACAATTTAAAATCGCTGTATTTTGCTATCTTTTTCAGACAAATCCAACCTCTGCTGCCCGACATTTCACCGCCATTTCGCGGTGAGTTGTCGAAGTTGCTGAGCTTTGACTCGGAGCGAAACCAAGAGGGCAACACAATTAATCTTTTTCCAAGTCCGTTAAATAAATTAAATTGATCGATCAACTGAAACATTTCCCCATCACTGGGGACGGATACTTTTGCTAGTTCGTGATAAAGTGTATAAAAGGAGGTTTAAGACATAAAAATGAAACACTTGACAATATAGTCCATGGGTACATGTGTTTGCGAGATGGAATTTACCTGAAAAAAGACATTTTATTAGGGCTGTGTGAAATGATGGGATTCGGGGGGGGGGGTCTATGCACAGAGTGTCTGCAAATCTGGCAATGAAGACATTGACGTGTTGTGTTTGATTTTGTCATAAGCATGAATTCTCCACTAGCCTTCCTCCCTTCCCAAAAAGAGTACCACCTTCTCATGGCAACTTCGGATGAGTTTGGAAAGGCAATAAAAGCAGGACTACACATCCTATCAACAATCCTGATCTGACATCTGGCACGCATGATCAAGGCCATCCTGTGACAATAACAATGGAATCGGTCTTTGCTCTTTTGGAAATATCTTAAGCTTGTGGCTCTTTTTGTTTTAAGAATGTCAAAGGACCAAAGGTTTTTGGCCAATGTTATGTTACTGGGGAGTTAAGAGAGGGAAGATATATGAAACCCCACACATTCCTGGAAAACTTTGTCAAATGAAATGGCAACATGGGTAATGCGTGGGGGAGCTATAACTGTAAATCTCAGCTGTTTTCACATTTTCATTCAATGGACACTTCGTTATGAAATACTGTCCCACAGCATGGGATGCAATAAAAAAAAAATCACAGCAGGTCTGGAAATACCCAGAATGCTCTGCACATAGGAATGACCAGATGGTGCTACGAACATATGCCACAAACTTTGTGATCCATAATCCTTTCATGATTGTGAAGAACAAAAATACCACGATTATCTGCACAGTTTGGTTATACGTAGTATCATAGTTCACAAAGACGCATTTTAAAATTTATCTTCATCAGTAATGGATGAACAAACCTTCGCTCGTGGAATCCTAATTCCGTGCTTTAACCAATGTGTAGCCAAATGTTGTGACTCCCACATGCATGACTGTGATCATGTGCAAGGTGTTGAGCAATTGATGGTGCTCGTGGGCAACCATGCATTGAGACTCTCGCACGCATTACCCATGTTGATCAGTTGATTTGGGTTAATCACCGCTTCAATGTGCGTGACACTGCAGAACTGCAACAGTAATGGAAATGTGTAAATCATCATTCATTGGCAGCTAAAGTTTGCTGAAAGTAAAAACCAATTTAGTTCCAAAAGTACTGTATGAATTGGAATTGTTTAACTTTTTGCTTTGTTAAACCGATATGGGTTGATTGGCTTGTTTGGTGTTCACATGTGAATCGATGGCTCATGATAAGAACCCAAGTTCAAATCCCATATTACTATGTATATATCCACTTTGTTTACTGACGTCTTTGTTAACCATGTTAAAGTACACTATGGTCTAATTACATCTTAATCCTGCATGCGGTTATCTTGGGTCTCACTCTCAGCCATGAACTCTCTTAGGCAAGCCACATTTCAAAGTGGACCTCCAAAGCCAGTTGCCAACTGGGCATCCTCCATCATACAAAGTCCTTCCTGAGCACATCTGAACTTCTATCCATGAAAAGGCTTTCATCAGCAGCTTGATGGAGTACTGCTATTCCCTCTGGGCTGGTACCCTTACCTCACATCTTGATGATGTGGAAACCAAGACCTTCAAGATCATTGGAATCTCTCGCAATGAAGCTGAGTCTATGGGCCTATCACTGCCATCACAGACAGGTCAGTGATCCGTCTTCGTCTGCCTTCTCCGAGGAAACTGCGAAAATCTAGAACCACTGCTCACCTCCACTCATTTGTTCCTCTTTTTTTCCTCTTCTATCTCATGAATGTCATTATTCTCTCAGGTCTTCAAAACAACTGTTCACCACCATCTCAAAACATCCCCCATCAAAATCAATTATCTTTTCTACACCCGTTAAATCACCTCCACTCCCCCACCCCCAGATTTTGCTTCTGTATCAATCTTGTCCATCCCTTGCGTTCTCCACTACCCCTCATCTTTACCCACTTCCCTTGTTGGTCCGTCTCTGGCTATTTTCTCCCTCGGCCCTACTGTTGACATTTATCCTTTCTCCTTCTGCTGTTCCTTTTGTTACGTTGCTTCCTCGTCCATTCTGTGTCCAAGCTCTTCCACGAGCCTCAACTATGAATACAACAATAAAAAAGAGAGAAAATCTGTACACACTCCGACATGAGTCATAGATTATTGTAAAAAGATAAAGAAAACCATTACATGTTTTGGCACCTTTATAAATGACAATGGTTTGTCGGGACGATGTACAAATATGAACTCCAAGATCTTTTAATGGTGATCATTTTTTTTTTGTTCTGGGGCCACAAGAGGGCAGAGGGTGCAAGACCAGAAATGAGGCGGAAGAACATAGAGAGCCCGACCTGCCGGCAATGGCAACGTGATAGGCCCATAGACACAGCTTAATCACGAGATTCCAAAGATCTTGGAGGCCTTGATTTCCGTGTCAAGCTGAGCAAGGTGTGTGTGTCAGGCCAGAGGGAAGAGCAGTACTTCAATAAGCTGCTGATGAAAGCCTTATAGGTGGATAGGGGCTCAGGTGTGCCAAGCCCAGTCAATGTCTGGCTTTGGAGGCTAACTTTGAAATGCGGCTTTCTCAAGAGAGATAGATCATGGCCAAGAGTGAGGCCCGAGAGTTTGAATGACTGAACTTCTTTGAGAGTGTTGTTCAGAAAGTATATGGGAGGGTTAGTGATAAGGTCCCTTCGATTTTGGTGAAGATCAGAGTGTGAGGGATTTCTCAGGGTTAAAATACATATTCTAAGTGTTTGACCAGTTTGTGATTTTAGCAAGGTCTGAGGCTGCTGCCTGTCTGTCAGAAGGATGAGGGATGCCATGGCAGATGGTGCAGTCATCAGAAAAGAGATAAAGAGGATTTTCCAGAGATTCAGAGAGATCATTGATTAATATTCGGTGAAATATGGAGCCAAGAACACCACCTTGTGGTAGTCTCGCCTTGACAGGGAGAGGAAAAGAAAGGATTCCATTGAGTAATCCAAAAGTGGCATTGGCCTTGGATTCCATCGGCACAGAGTTTGGAGAGCAAGGCAGGATGCCAGACTGTATCAAAAGCTCGATATTTGTCGAGAGATGGCCCTGATCTTATGTATGATATTGAGGGCCTCCACCATTGTTGGGAGAGTAGAAGCAGCATGTCCAAGGTGAAGTAACCTGGTCTGAATCAGAATTAGTGATCCAAGATGTCGTTGACATAAAATCATTCCTTTTCTCCAACTATGATGATAGATTTCATGACCTTGCTGATGTTTTGAAGGAGAGCTGATTGGTCTGTATTTAAGGAGATCTGTCTTCACCCCTTTCTGTCTATTTTATTAGTTTGTTTGTCTGTGTGCAGGATATCTGAAAAAGTTGTGGACGGATCCGGATGAAATTTTGTGGACATGTTGGGTGTGTGGCAAGGACGAATTGATTCTATTTTGGTGAACATCTGAATCTGAATCTGGATAAGAGAGTTATTATTTTTTAAAGTCATTCTTCACCATTGAGAGATGGGGCTAAAAATGATATATGGAATGATATTTCAAAAATGTATTGGGCCCAATATGTTCTCATGAATCAGGCATTGTATAGCAGAGGTATGTGCTCTACAGAGTGCCCTTCTAGTTATATCATGGATTAAATCAGTCTGATATATGTATTTTTTTTTAAGTGATGAAAAAATTAATTAATTAATTAAAAGTCACAGCTACCTTCCCAATAAATTCCACCACCACCTCTGTCCACCACCAATCCCAAGCTAAGGAACGAGTCACTTCAACGAACTGAGAGTTATTTAAAAAAATAAAAAAAATAAACTTAAAATCAATAAATAAATCCACATATAAACACAGGATTCACTAAAATCTGCAAAACCCCCAAAAGATAAAAAAACAGGTTATACTGTATCATCACATGATTCACAGCCAAGACTTGTTTATCCACCACCATCTATTACTCTGCATTGTTCAGGCTTGTATTATGTCAGTACAAGCATATAAAAAGGCAAAAGCATGCGCTAGAGGCTGGTGACGTCATGGGCTTAATGTTCTTAAAATATCTCTGACAGAGAAAGACATTCAAAAATACAATTCACTGATGCAAGAAAGATTACAGGAAGTGTAATTCAGGTTATATTCATTATGGAGCATCCATGTAGATATGTAGAAGGGGAAATGATCAGTGTTTGGTGGGAGGGGGGGCTATATAGAGAAGACCAAAAAGTAAATGTGAGAAAAGTACAGGAAGGAAGTAGGATCGAACAAGTATGGGGTGGGTAGGGAAAATGAGTTGGAGCTGAGAAAGAAAAAAAAAAAAAAAAAAAAAAAAAAAAAAAGGAATGGAAGTTGGCAGGAGAGAAAGAGTAAAAAAGTTGAAGGTGGATGCATAAGGCATGTAAAAGGTAGGGGATGGGGTGTGAGAGTCTGATGTTTTGCTTCACCATTGAGTGATTCTTAATATATCTAATATATGTTTTATATATCTAATTAATACAGCACGGTAGAGCGCAAACTTCTGCCAGGCTGAACAGTCTACGTTTTGTATCCCACTGATGGGCCAGATCTGCATCCGGACCTGAACCAAAATCTAATCTGCTTGTTCCTATCGTCCACCAACTCATCGATCAAGTTTTGTCATAACCCATGGACAACATTTTGAAACATTGTGCTATATATAGTTTTTAACCCATCTCGCAATTGTGAAGAATCACTTTTTTAAAAAAATTACAGGATCCAGATCTGGACGTTCAACGAAATCGAAACAATTCGTCCTCATCACACCTCCGACCCGTCCTCCAAATCCCTCTAACTTTTTAAGATATCCTGCTCACAAACAGGGGTGAAAACATAACCTCCATCCTCCTTCAGTGGCAGATGCAATAAATAACATACCCCAGCTGTTTTGTTTGAGTCTTTTAATGTCCTGTATCCACAGGAAATCACAATGTCCCACTCCAGCTTAAGGCCCACGATTCAGTATGCTGCACTCTATACATCTTTTGTAACTGCACTCTCGATTGCAGATTTAAGGGAATTTTGGACGTCACTAATAAGTAATGCCAACAATTTCTAAACCTGCTCGAGTCATGGAAAAATATGACGCATTGAATTTCCAAGCTTAATTACTCGTATACATATTTGTGTTCAAAGAAGCACACTTTATTTTTCTCTTTGCAGCAAAAGGCAATATTTAGTGAAAGAAAATTACAACTCAAAAATTGCTAAATATTCCACACACAACCCAATAAAATAACGGTGAAACTGTTTCATGTATGACTTGGCAATCAATAATTAATGCCAATGCTAAATGCAAAGAATTCAAAAACTCCAAACAAAAATCATTTCAAAAATCTACAATGGAATTCAAACACCCATCCTTGTTAGACTACATTCCATTCATAATTATGTCTCTGTCTGTACAGAACAATCTACAACTGCCTGTATTTTTTTTTTTAAAACAGGTGAGTTTCCCAGTATTATGTGATGCAAATGAAGTTCTACAAGAAGACAACCGTCACAACTGTCGAGATCGAATCATGGACGTTTAAAGTTTGGTTAATAGATGTTGCTATGGGATAATGGAGCGTTATCTTGCTTGCCAGGTGACAAATGGCACCTTTTGGTTTCGGTTTACCAGAGCTGTTGGCATTATGGTTAGAGCATCCGTTCTGAGGCAGGTACGTCAGCAGTTTTGAATCTGACCCTGGGAGAATAATACCAAAGACTTTTTAAAATAATACATGACGCTCGGCATTTTGACGATGGAGCACAAATAAACCCAATAAATTGGGATCCAATGGGAGGTGCAAATTTCTCAAGAACTGCCGCAATGACAGAGAGAAAGGTGACGACATAAAAATTGTGTTCTGGTACACAGTGTCCAGGGAGGAATCCGTCACTTCTCCCAAGGTTCATGGCTATCTGTCTGAAGTGAAGTCTCAAGTCTTCGTCTGCACATGTGTGTAATTATGTGTTGCAGCTCTGCCACAAGCATTTGACTTTCATTGAATAAAATGAGGAAAAAAAAAGTGACATCAAAAGCAGGAGAGTTGGTGATAAATAATAAAGTCTCAGATTCAAACCACACAATCTGACAGTGAAGAACAGACTTAATGTTATGATTTAAATCGTTGAGCGGCAGCCTATTAATTATATTATATTATAACTGCACTATAAATTGAAGTGTCAACATCACCGTCATACCGAAGAAAAAAACCAAAAAACCAGGGAGTCTGGAACACTCACGCTAACCATTACCTCGACGCGTTTCGACTTACGAGTAATATACAAGTGACGTGTGTCGACGACGACTCAACGTGTGTCAACGATTGCGTAACGTGCCTACAACACGTTACTCATAGGTTAGAAATAAGTTTCGGGTATGCTAAACATTGGTCTTAATAAATCATCCTAGGTCAAAAATTTCAACAGATTTGTGATCAGCGTGAAAAATGGCCATAAAAAACTCCTTTTAACGGGACAGCAGAGAAAAAGTCGATGTGTGCCCAACCCTAATATTACATGCCGTAAGCCATAATTATCAAATTTTACCTGAAAAGTGGGTAAATTTGGCGGCCATTTTGAATTTTTGCATTTTACCAACCAAAGACATCATCCTATGTCAAAATGTTCAATGGATTCGTGATCAGCGTGAAATTTGGCCATGAAAAACACTCGTTTCATAAAAAAGTATGGTTGTATGCCCAACCCTAGTTCCAATGGTAACATTTATTAGTCTATGACAGCAAGTACCATTTTTAAGGATACGGAAGGAGCACAATAAATTTTCTTTCATGGAGTATGGTCGTACTCTATATAGAGCAGTGATCATCACTTTGTTTTAGCGAGGGGTCACTTTTGCCGATAAGACATCAGTGTGAGAGCTGCGACACCGCCTGCAGGACTCTGTAATGGCTGCTATTAGGTACCGCTTTCACATACTCTTCTTCGTTGTGGTTAACTGGGCTGCAAGGGTAATTATTTGTATACTGCAACCAAATCCTGATGTAGTTATGTTACTTTTATGCTTCACATTGGAACACTCCTTTAAAACCATTGAGTCAATTTGACAGCATTTATGGCGGATTACAATGGAGTGGTTTTAAGACATGTGTATTATCGGCCACACGTCAGGGATCGCACTTTAGGCCAACAGTGTCTCACGGGCCATGCAATGAAGGACAGGGATATAGAGGGATGATATGGGGGAAAAATGGCTGCCCATTCAAATGTGTACACAATGATAGGCTTATAAATGACTATGGAGTGAAGTTATAAGCATTTGAATGCCACAACTTTTATTTGAGTGTTTTCTAAACGACCAAGATTTAAAAACACACCAGACTACATCACTAAAGTACCACATTGGGAGATCGATAAAACACCAATTTGTACTTCTTCTTCCCCCCCAAAAACAATGTAAAACTGTAGCCCAACTTAACTCAATAACTTCTGAAGCGATGATGGCGATTCCAATGCAAGGAAGCTACTCTGTCTCCGGGCTAGTGCACGCAACCCAAAATTTAAAAATATATCAAACATTAATAGTTTTATCACGAAAATAAATCGAACGTGAATGTGGACTCGACCGAACCAGGCCAGGATTGTGGGAGGGGAGGGAGAAGGGAAAGATGGACAGTACCATTCCAAAAGTGATGCATATCCAAAGCATCCCCCAAATCAAATGAAACGAGTATTAAAACATTGAATAACAGATGGATTTAATCCATCTCAAAATAACAAAATATATAAAATATTAAGCATTTTATTACTTTAAAAAAATTGCAGAAACAAGAAAAAAATACATAAAAAAAAAGTGAACATCTTTTTTTTTTTTAATGGATGAAATCTCAAAAACAACAACCAAACAAGGTAGGAATGACACCACAATAAAACATCACAATCCTCTAATGGATTACCATAACGACATCTTTTGACATTTTACTTTTAGTGTGGGATTATGATGGATGAAGACAAAGAATTTCATCCCTGTTTTTACTTCTTTTTTTAAATGTTTTTTTTCTTGTATCATATATATTGTTACGTTTTTCAGAGACCGCCGGGGAGACAAATACTAACACAAAAGGGATCCCTCACATAGTTATATCTGTAGTAATTTTGTTTAGCTAAATCACCCCATCATATCAGTAGAAAGGGAAATGCATGTGTTTGTGTGGAAGATTCGAACCCCTTTGTGATTCTTTTCCATCGAAATCCTCTCTGTATTACCCTCTCAATCCCTCTCTCCTTCTCTGCACCTCTGCAGTGCATCCATGCATGCTTTGCAACACAACAAAACGAAAATTGCAAACCATTACAAATTAAATCCACCAATGTCAGCAGAAAGCGGCACGAACCATGGTTATGAATACAATCAAGAACATAATAGCACAGCGCAAGCACACAGCGCCGGCAGATGGGCGGGCCTGCAGTGAGACATTGACGGCTGATGCCCTGCCCTGATCGTTGGCTCCGCAGCGAGAGCTGTGATTGGCCAATGGGTGTCGCATCGAAAGAGGAATGGAGCATTAATGAGGCAGCACCCACAAAGCTCAAGCAGCGCTCGAAGCTGCTAGGGACAATGACCGCACCTCTCCCAGGGACCTTATAAGCCCAATAACTCAAAGGCTCAAGGCTTTCGTGCATCTGGGGAAATTGAAGAGTCAAGGTCGAACCTGTGAGTATGAATGGACTGGTGATGCTGTGCAGTAGAGAGCTGACAAGCTGCGAGTTTCTCTGGACGCGCCGGCCAAACACACCGATTTACACAATCTATCTCTGACTTTCCCAATTCTAATTCGTTCACTTTGAATGAACAAGAATATTCAACAATTAGCCCTCATCATCGTTTAGGGCAGGTTTACTGAATCTCATCCCACGCTTTCCTCGAAAGCATTTCAGGTATTCACCTACACCAACATTGCACACCAATCCTCTGCTCTCCTTTTTTTTCTTCCCCTCCCCTTTCTTACGTTGGGACCAACGTGACCCCACCGGCTTGTGTCAAGTGAGCGAGAGGTTGACCCTATGCCTTGACCTAATTTTTTTTATCTGTCTGTCACTCTTACTCATATCATTTCCCCAGAGTGACTGAGGCGCCTGCGTGTGTAGAAAGTTGTGACAAGTTGACCGACTAATTGGGCATATGTGCTTAGGAGTAAGATATTTCTTGTGTGAACTGTTTGCCTTGTAAATATGTGCCTTTATTCAGCCTTTATGAAGCCACTTCCAAACTGCCTGATCATACTTTTCCATTGGTGAGACACAGCGTGTAATTAGTGATGTGGAGTTCTGCCCTGCTGTTTCGTCACGATTAGACATTATCCAACGTCCCACTTACGTTATCGCTCGCCCATTATAGTTGACAGCATTGGGGGCATTGAGAGCATGGTACTCCAACTGGGGGGTTTAATTCACCGGAAAGGTAAAGCAGAGTTAGAAGCTGGACCCTGAATGAATTAAATATCTGAGACGGTGTTCATGGTTGCCCAGCAAACAGCCGTGCCACGGAGTTATCTGCAGCTTGTCGGCTTCAGGGTCATCAGCCGGGAAGTGAGTCCAAGTACTCCCCTCATGACCTCGTGCATCCCTCAAACCCGTAACAATATATTCTCCATCAGTCAGTCGCTCTGAAGCTCCGAAGCTCTGTCAATCCAGGGTGGAGCTTTGCTTGTCTGACTCCATCCACAATTCTGACCTCAAAAAAAAAAAAAATCAAATCGCCACCATTTTGGTCACTGCTTATAGGCCTTAGGCTTCAGTGTACATTTGAAAACTGAACAACATGTCTTCCATCATGAAATAAAGGTATGTTTTGCAGAAAGAAATGCACGTTTTGATTGCAACACAGAAGAAATGAGGTAATGCATGTTTTTTTTTCAGGAACGATCGAGGCAGCAGTCTACTACACACTACCCAAAGAAAACTTTTGTACAATCAAGAGTACAGCTGAGTTTATGTGCATTTAAAAAAACACTGAACATATCATCTGTCGTGAAAGAAAGGTAAGTTTTGATTACAACCCACGCAGAGGAAAGAAAATAATCATGATTAATATTTTGAAGTTTTTAATAATAAAAAACTCCAACCTGTCCTTTTGGTTTTCACCTGAGTTTTTAAGGATTTATATAGAATCTGGCACCTTGTACATGATACGTTGAGCCTGGGGAGTAACTGCTGAAATCTATCTGTCCGCGTTCTTCCCGCCATCTTTGTTCTTTGTTCATTTCACATTTCTTTTCATTCTAAATCTCTCTTTTTTCTTCTCTTTCTCTCTTTCATTATCTAACTCTCCAAGGAGAAGTGAATTCTTGCAGAATTTTTTTCTGTAAGTCTCACTTGGTTGCGTCTGGATTGGTTTGAGGGTTGTGGAGTAGCGGCTGAAACCCGAATCCGATCCAGGTTCCTCCTGATGACTCCATCTTTGCTCTTTACTTCTTCGGGTTCCTTCTTGGTCTTCCGTTTGATTATTCAAAAAAAAAAAAAAACTATTTCACATGTGCATGGACGTTTAATTCATATATTATGTGAAGTAAATAAACAAACATGGTGAGTTGGAGGTGACAAAAAGCAGTTTCGTAGGAATTGAAAGAGTTTTAATATTTTTTATTTACTTTTACCAAACGTGGTAAAGACGATTTTCCAAAGATTTCCAATGACACAAAATACACCAGAATACTGAGAAAGCCATTTATTGAGGAGTAATGATAATGAGGTTCCAAGGAAGACAGCTTCAAACTCGGTGATTGTGGTGACACGCTCAAATGTATCATAATGCACGACTCTTCTACTATTTAAACAGACTGCTCTCAATTCGACCTCTCCTTCATACCTCGCCTAAAAAAATCCAACTGTCAGTGTTTCTTCTCTCCAGTCTCTGAATTCGCCTTTATTGCATCCCTCAAGAAACGTCTTTAATCGCATCTCTGACCTAAAACTTTTTAAAACCCCAGTTTGCTATGAATGTTCGCTTTCCATCCACCATTCTTTTTTTTCTTTTTTTTTTCCAATTTCAGTGCCAACTCACCCCTCCGTCTCAAAGCAACTATCCCACTCTTCTCCCTCCAAGCCTCCCTCTCACCTCTCTCAAAAACTCCCCCCTCACCTTTCTCCCACCATTCACCCCCCTTACTCATCCTTCTCAAAGTTCCCCCCCTCTCATCCTCAAAGCTGCCTCCCCCCCCCCCCCCTCCCCTCCATCTCTTCACTACACCTCCTCAAATCCTCAACTGCCTTCTTCCCCCTCTCTTGTTCCCACTCTCGCCCAGCACCACAGAGCCTTTTCTCCTCCTCATCCGGCCTCCTCCCCAAGCTATATCTGCAATCCCCCACACTCTTTAAAACAACCCTCCTTACCTCCCCTCCCCCCACTCATCCCTTGTCCTACCCTCCCCCTACACCCAAAGCTTCCTCCACTACCTCTTCATTAACAGTGTGGACCTCAAATATCCAGGGCCTTCGCTCAAACCTTACAGATCTTTCCATACAGGTTGCCACTGACAGCCAGACATAATCTGCCTAACAGAAACTTTTCTCCCCCAAGACGTGTCTGACTCCCAAGTATCTCTCCCTGGTTACTCCCTCCTCCAGTATGACAGACCTGAGCCTCGTCCTGGTGGAGGAGTTGCTATCTTCATCAAAGACTCTATTCCTCACTCTCCATGCACTGCTCTCACTCCCCCACACCCCCAGGAATACCTCTGGCTACGGCTTCCCCTCCACTCTCACCTCATGTTTATACGTGTACTGTACCATCCACCTAACAGTGATGACTCCATTTACACCTCACTATCCGAACACATGGACCAACTTCTATCTTCTTATCCAAACTCTCTCTTCCTCATATGTGGCGACTTCAATTGTCATCATGCCAGTTGGCTAGGTGTGGGTTCTTCTCTCACCTGTCATGGCACCTCAGAAAAGCTTTCTGCGACTCAATCGGTCAACTTCCCAACCCGGATCTCAACCAATGGTACTCCATCTCTTCTGGATCTGATTTTGACAAATTTCCCTGACAATATCTGCTGCTCTTCCTCCGCTCCAATCGGTTCTTCTGACCACATCCTTGTCAACGTGAACATCTCTCTGGCTATTATCAGAGAACCACCTCACCGCCGTCGAGTCTAGCATTTCACTCAAGCTGAATGGCAGGGTCTCCAAGCAGCCATCAAACTTACAGACTGGTCTCCTATCACTACTTTCTCCAACATCAACTCATCCTGGGAATTCTTTCAAAGAAACTTGCTCTCCCTCATGCACAGATTTATCCCCTCTCGTGTTTCGTTGTCCTACCCTTCCTCCCGCCCTTGGTTTACTGAAGCTTGTGGCGAGGCAGTTGTCCTGAAACAACTTGCCTTTGCCTCATGGAAAGCAAACCCAACTGAGGGTAATCTCAGTTCCTTCCATAAAGCTCGGAACAAGTGTGTATCTACCCTCAGGAGAGCCAGAAAACAACATCTTTCTCAGCTCAAGTCTGAACTATCAAACCTCTCTCCCTCCTCCAAATCCTGGTGGCATCTAATCAAATCTGTTTCTGGTGTATGTTCCCCCTCCATCCCCTCCCTTACTTCAAATGGCCGCACTGCTGATACCGCATGTGAAAAGGCTGAATGCCTAAACTCGGTGTTTGCAGCTAAATCTTGTATCCAAAACCCATCACTTTCTCTACCCACTTTACCCAGTCAGACCCAACTGTCCCTGGACTCTGTATCCTTTTCTCCTGACAAGGTGGAGAGCTTGCTGTCAAACCTCGACTCAGATTCTGCAACCGGTCCAGATGGCATCAGCCCACATGTCCTAAAAACCTGCTCTTCTGATCTTGTTCACCCTCTCTCTGTTCTATTCACCCTCTAATTTGCTCAAGGTCATCTGCCATCCGCTTAGAAATCAGCAAACATTACTGCCCTGCATAAAAAGGTGCAAAAACAGATCCCTGCAACTACACACCAATCAGCCTTCTCCCAATCATCAGCAAGGTTATGGAATCCATCA
This sequence comes from Eptatretus burgeri, assembly GCF_056783735.1. Lineage (NCBI taxonomy): Eukaryota > Metazoa > Chordata > Myxini > Myxiniformes > Myxinidae > Eptatretus > Eptatretus burgeri. The sequence goes on along the minus strand of NC_140964.1, from coordinate 42,205,556 downwards.
TCGCTTCTGACATTCTATCCTTCCTCTTCTCCAATGGCTTGATTTCCGATCATCAATTTGGTTTCAGACCAGGTCACTCTACCCTGGATATGCTGCTTCTGCTCTCCCAACAATGGATGGAGGTCCTAAATGCCAGACAGGAAATCCGAGTCGTATCCCTGGACATATCAGGTGCTTTTGACACGGTCTGGCACCCTGCCCTGCTCACCAAACTCTCTTCCTATGGTATCCATGGCCATCTCCACTCATGGCTCGCAGACTTCCTCGCCTTTCGCAGTCAACATGTGGCCCTAAATGGAGTTCTTTCATCCCCTCTTCCTGTCCAGGCTGGAGTTCCTCAAGGTAGCGTTCTGGGCCCTGTTGTTTTTCTGGTTTTCATCAATGATCTCTCCGACTCTCTGGAAAATCCTCTAAATCTCTTTGCTGATGACTCCACCCTCTGCCGTACCATCGGTCATCCCTCAGACTGACAAGCAGCAGCTTCTTCACTCACTGCAGATCTGGATAAAAATCACAAATTGGTCCAACACGTGGAACATGTCTTTCAATCCAGACAAATCTCACACTCTCACTATGTCTCTCCGAAAGGACCATTTAGAACTACCCCCCCCCCCCATCCACTTTCTCAACAATCCTCTGGAAGAAGTCCTTCCTTTCAAGCTTTTGGGTCTCACTATCCACCATGATCTTTCCTGGGAGAGCCACATTTCAAACCTCGCCTCCAAAGCCAGCTCCGACTGGGAATCCTCCATCGTGCAAAGTCCTTCCTCGGCACACCTGAGCTCCTGAACACTTACAAAGCTTTCGTCTGCAGCCTGATGGAGTACTGCTCTCCCCTCTGGGCTGGTGCTCCTGCCTCCCACCCTTCTCGGCTTCACGCTGTAGAAACCAAGGCATTTCGGATCATTGGTATCTTCCGCAATGAGGCTGAGACTTAGGGCCTCTCTCACTTTCTCTCTCTCTCACTGCAGGCTGGTCGGTGGTCTTTCTGTCTTCTGCCATCTCCTCTCCAGCCTCGCCCCCCCCCTTGCTCTCTCACTGCGATTCGTCCCCACCACATTTCCGCAGGGTGCTCAAGATCCGCCAACAACCCCCTTCTTGTAAAACTACCAAAATCACGAATCACTGCTCACCTTCACTCTTTCATTCCTCTTTTTTCCTGCCTTTGGAATAAACTCCCTCACTCTATTCAATCCCATTCTTCCCTCCAGGCCTTCAAAACAGCTGCTCACCACCACCTATCATCCCCCATCCAAATCCTAGATCTTTTCTACCCCCGATAATCCACCCAAGCCCAACTCCTTCAATTCCCTGCTTTCCTTCCTGAAAGTCCCTGTAATGTCCATCTTGTATTCCCCATGTTCCCCGCCCCATCCCTCTCCTTTCCACAGATCTCCTCATGTCTGTTCCCCACTGTTTTGTCCTTTCCACTCCCACCCCTCTTGTCTCATGCCCCCTTGCTGTGCGTTGTGTGTTAGTTCTCACACGAGCCTCGACAAGGTATACAAAAAAATATGTATTCATAAAAAAAAGATTGATGTAAGAATGACCTTTTGCTTTTATAAGTGAGAGGGCAGGACAGAGAGTTGGGGTTTGGAAAGTGGGGGGGGGGGGGGAGAAAAGATGAGACAGAGTTGGGAAGGGGGGTTTATAACATGGGGTTTGAGAGGGGGTGGGGAGTTGAGGACTTGAAGTTACATTTTACATTGCACGGATGTTCCGCAGATACTTGCTTGTATAATAATATTTCATGAAGCAATAAAAAACATATAAAAGTACACAAAAGGAGTACAGAAACCAAAATGACAGCAGCAGCAACAAGTACTGTGTTATAAATGTTCCTCTTTTCATGCGTTTCACTTGATTTTACATCCTCATTCAGACTCACGGATAGACATGCAATATGTTTGTGAAGTACAACATGCTATCTTTTGATTAAATGTCAGTGAAGTGACGGGAAGACACATCTAATCTTCATTAAACTACCAAGACCAGCAATAGTGCACCATGGATAATATCCACCATCACATTGAGCAGAAAGACCCTCAACATCTTTGTTGTGGAGATGGAGAGCCATTGTACCAGCTCTGTACATTGACATCCAGGGAAAACTCCTTAATTCTGGTTGCTGGTGGAACAAGTACTATGATATGAATGAGAAGGGTCCTAATGAGGCAGTGTGATAAAGTTTACCTGTAGTTAGAATTAAAACATAAACACTCGTTCAAACTTGGCTCATTTATCAGAATGAAGGTTCCACTCTCTTTCTTTGACTACTGTAAATTTTAGGGCTGGCAAGGTAGCCCAGAGGTACGTACACTCGCCTCTGAGTAACTAGCCTGGGTTTCAATCTCGATACAACTATAAACTATCACCCTGGTGTTTCTCAAGCAGGGAGATTCATCAGTGTGTGCCATTCCATGAATGGATGTTAAACTGGGTGTCTCATTGACTAACACTGATCGTTGAGGACATTAAAGATTCTACAGTGTTTTTCGTGAGAAGTACGCAATAGTTATCGCCGGTTCTCTGAATAGATCATAAATCCCTGCCTCACCTGAGGGTAGCAACTGGTCTGGTTTTCTTGGATATCCATCGACACACGAGTACACTGCTTGCTATTTCAGTGCCCACACTACAAATTCACATTCCCATATCGAAAGTAATGTATATAGATAGTGTCCCCTCCCAAGGATGAAGGGCTTGATATCACCTTCTGATGGTGGTAGAGCAGAATTACTGTCCACAAGCTGATTTGATCCCAAGAGAATCAGAAATCCATGGGCCGAATTTATGAAAGGCGTTTAGTGAGTGTTTTGCGAACACACGCCTAACCCTTAAACTCTGACAAAAACATCGTTGTGCACACAGCTAATTACCTGTTTGAACAGTAATTTACAAAGGGAGATTAACATCTGTTTAGCAGTGTGTACGAACAGCCAAACAGCCATCTAATTTATGATCAATTCCTTTTAATCATTCATTTTGGTAGGCGCACCATATAGGAAGTTAGAGAAACGTTTTTACAGCCATTTTTCCCTGCTGTGCAGGGGTTTTGGCTTTTTCTTGAGGCAATGTTTTATGGCCGGATGCCCTTCCTGACGCCAACCCTGGTCGCCTCTTACGACACACAGGGATATGGTACACCTATTCTAACCAGGGCATACACCGGGACCAGTACACTGGCACTCATTTCGCCGACCTCGGAAGGATGACAGGCTGAGTCAACCCCCTGGTGTTAATTCAGCAGCCAACGGGGCTTGAACTCAGGACCCTGGGATCCCAAGCCGCCACCCTAACCACTAAGCCAACACCAGGCTTCCATATAGGAAGTTACCAAACCAATAAACATCAATGACTCCCGCAATGGCCTCATGACATGACAAGTTTTAGTTCATGTGTTCCAATGGCGGAAAAGAAAATAGGGCACAATTATTCATTCGAGCAAGAATGGATTTAATCTTCCTGCCCATGCCCATTTTTATACCTGCCTATGGATGGTGACAATATAATAAAGGTTCACCAAGGAACAATCCAAGACAGGAGAAGTGAAGAGAGCACAAATAAGAACAAGCAGCTCGCACGGGAAGATATTTCAAAAAGGATGGCGGCCCATTTCCCAGAGCGCACAAAATCCTCTGCCAGGGACCTCCGAGAACTCTGGAGGAGGATGAAGATGAAGGCAAACACACCCATGGCTCGTGAGAAGAAACTCGACATGCAAAAAAACCAGGAGGGGAGGTAGCTATGACTCTTCAAAGATTCGAGTCATGTGCTCTCTGACAGCTACATTAATTATCAGAAGATGGTCACACACAAATTGGCAATTTAGGTTGTCATAGCCTTTTCTGTTCATATACCCGAGTGCATTTGGACCACCAGGATTTACAATTGCCTCGTGAGATCCATCAATAGCTCCAATAACCCCAGGAAATTGTGATTATCGCATAGAATCCTTCTGTTACAGCTCTCCTTTCTTCTGGTTCGTTAGGAAAATGTATATAAGCTATTTTCTTCATAGAAATAGCTGCAGGGATGTGACGAATCACTTGGCAACATGTGGCCTGTGAAACACCACACATACATATCTCCAGCATTCAACTGAAATGATGCACTTGCATAGAATCGTAGTGCCACGGATATCTGTTGGAGGGGATTCAGTGCATTGCTCCTCAGAGTAGTTTGATCCAGGTCATCTTACACGAGATCCAACGAAATGCTTCCTTTGAGAGTCCAACGCCAGACAAATTTGATATAGTCATACTTCTCCAGAGGATTGCATCTTTCCTTGAAGATTCTCAATGCACGTCGACAAACTACCCTACACTCGTATGCCTCCTCTTGAGCCAATTCAATAACTCGTAACGCATCCATATTCAACGTCCCATGCAAACTACCAATTATAAGCCGTGCAATGCTTGCTTCATGGTCTTAAACATGCCCTCGCTGACTGTGTAAAAGTCCTTTGGTTATTTAAATGCTCGTCACTCGGTTTTGATGCTACTAGACAAGCACTCTTCTGCAGTATGGATTAGATACCGATAAACTTTGAATGGGTGATCATTGCATGATTGCACACACGAAAATTTGGCTCCTCCTCACTGAAGTGTAAAAGTTTCTTTGTTATTTAAACGCGTTTTGATGGTGGATTAGATAAACATTCTTCTGCGATATGTGATTAACTTTGAACAGGTGATCATCTCGAGATGAGGGCTTCTACACGCATTTAACTCTTAAATGCCTTTCGTAAATTCGGCTCCATATCTTGTTCAGCTTTGGACAGAAAAGGTTTAAAACCACATCTCCAGAGCAGTTTCCAATAGGTCTTCATCTGTTGCCTTTCCTGGTGGATGATTGTTTCACAAAGAAAAAAAAAAAAAAACAACTGTTGGGGTATAATACCTTCGCCATATATAACTTATCACTCTCCTCTTTACCATCTGAGCTCATGATTCTGTACTTGCTTACTGATGTGAAATAACTCTTGTAACCTCGTCTACTAATTCGTACATATACAGGGAGCTCAGAAGCTTTAAATTTAAACTTTAGTCAGGAGGCCCAATGCAGAATAGTGTACGACCCTGCTGATTCCGTGTTAGAATAGTGCAACAGGTGTAAATTGACTGTCCAGACACACAGAAACGTGAATCAACTTGTTGCCAACTCTGGATATGGATAGTATGGCCACCATGACAGTTTACAAAATGGTCGCCATTAAATACACTTTTCGTCATATTTCAGCCGCAAATTGACATGAAATTACAAAATTAGGGTCGATTTCCATGTTTTTGAGCATGCCTGAGCTGATGGAAGTATAGAAAAAAACATTGCTCCATCCATTTTCTAAAAATAATATGACTTGTTTTTCACTATATTATTTTTAAAGAAATGTTCAGGCTCGAATTAGAATGTCTGATTATACAAACCACAATCAATGAATTTTACAACTTTGCTATAAAATGAACCTAAACTACATAACTGTGTGTTTTTCTGTTACCCAGGACTAACTGAAAAATGAAAGCCGCAAGATTTCTCACAGGGGGTTCAAGGGATCGAGAAGAAGAAGAGCATGTAGACTGGAATAAATGCTTTATTTGCCAGGACAGTTCAAAAACTAGCAAGTCAACGCCACTTCGAAAGACTACAATCGTTGGTGTGAAAACTGTAGCTGAATGTTGCAAAGAAAGAGAGAAATATAATGACGCTAAATATGTTGACTCATTCTCAAGAATCAGAAAATATTCTGTACCGGAGCACGTCGAAAAGATTCAATGGCACAAATTCTGCTATAGTGACTTTACTCACGCACAAAAAATAGACAGACTGAAGTCAAGGATTCAGCCACAATCTGTGACTTACGCAGAAGAGATACCCACAACATCAGGTTCCTCAGAGAAATACCATGTCCCAAAGTCACTAAGATCCGCGCACAGCGCTATGGATTGGTCAAAATGCGCTTTCTGCCAGACTGACATTCCTGGAAAAGCTGGTGTCCTGACAAATGTTGAATTTGATCACACATCATCCAGGATGCTTAGTTTGGCCCAATTTGACCCCACCATGCGTCACAGGTTTGCAGGTGTTTCAGACTTGATGGCAGCTGAAGGTAAATATCACCTCAAGTGTTATGTTTCTTTTCGCAGAAAGTATAAAAAGGAGAGTGGAGAGAAAAACCAGTCTCCTGAAAGCATCTGTTTCAGATATGTGATGAACCAGCTTGAGAAAGAGCTGCAGAAGGGACATGTGTTTAGCCTGAAAAACATCTGGGAACACTACAGCATGCTGTTATTGAATGATTTTGGAATTGAGGCTGGAGCCTACAAAAGCTACAATTTCCAGCAGAAAGTGGAGGTTCACTTTGGTAGTGACAAGGTGACATTCGTGCAGCCATTGGATGTCACAAAACCCCTCATAGTTGCGTCCTCAACTGTGACAAAGTTTGCCATGAGAACCGCCATGAATGATTTATCTGAAGAAGGTGAAAGTTCTGAAGAAGATGAATTGGCCCAGTGCAGTCTGCCTCATCATGAGAACGAAATCCTTAGCTGGATCTTCAGAGTGGGCATAAAGATTTACAGTGACGTAAAACACTCTCCAGGGCATAGCATTATCGGTGGACTGAACACAGAAAATGCAGAGCGAATTGTACCTGAAACCCTGTACATGATTGTAAAGCTTCTTTGTGGTGGTGACAGCACTGACAAGATGGACAATGAAGAAGCGGATGAGACAGATACCAAGAACAAAGTTCTGAGCATCTGCCAAGACATTATTCATGTGGCTTCAGGACACTGATGTCCTCATTCTCCTTGTTGCCTATCAGCCGCATCTCAGTCCCTTTCTCTGGATGAATGCAGGGACACCCAAAAAGCAACACTACATTCCCATTGACTCCATCAATATCCCAGATTCGCAGAGGGAGTCACTTCTGGCATTTCATGCAGTGACAGGTTCAGACAGCACAAGCCAGTTTGCTGGAATTGCGAAGCGCTCTGCATGGGCTGTCTTTCAAAACAACTCCCACCTGTTGAATAACCTAGGCAAAGAGGAAATTCCTGATGAGAGTGTGATTGCAGATGCTGAGTCATTTGTCTGCAGGCTTTATGACCCTCATGGCCAAGATAACTCAATTCAGTGAGTAAGATGTGATGTTTCTCAGTCTGACCAAAGCTATTGAGAATCTGCCTCCAACTCGCGATGCTCTGATTCTACACATCAAGCGAGCGCACTACCAGACTTTTGTGTGGAGAAGAGCCTTGGAATCTGAACCACATCTACCTGCACCTGAGAACTGTGGGTGGGAACAGGTCGTCAAAGATGGCAACGAGACATTTCAGCCGCGACTCATGACTGCACAGCCTATTACTGCTTACTGTGTAGAACTGACGACATGCAAATGCCATGGGTCAGTCATGCTCAACTCGACGGTGCAAATGTACACGGAATGGACTGCCTTGCACGAAAGCATGTGGATGCAAAGCCCTTTGTAGGAACCCGTTCAGTGTACAAGCCGATCAATAGCTCTGAAAATTGTACTTGGGTGTTCTCACAACACTTTTCTCTTCTGCAAAGCAACGTAATTTTGTGTTAGAAAGAATCTGACAGCTGTTGAAATAACCTTTGACTGACTGTAAACCCATCTCCATCAATAGTGCTAAACATTTTCTTTTTCACATTTGTTGCTCGTATGTGCATTTTCAATTTCGTCTTTAAGTTGTCAATTATGTGAAAACTTGTGATCCAGTACAAAAATAAAGCACAAAATAGTGTTCCTCGTGTCAGATTACATAGTATTTCACAATCATGACAAATTTCTGGCTAGTACAATTTGCAGTAAGAAAAAGACTAAATCTGATGGCGGCCATTTTGATTACCGTCATGACGGCCATAATATTCAGATGCAGACTTGGCAACAAGTGGAACTAGACTTGGTCATGCCTAGACTCTTCAAAAACACCAGTTGCACCATTCTAACATGAAATCAGCAGCAAACCTATTTTCTAGGCTAGCTACAGATTTTGGCTTCTAGACTACTTGGGTCAGCCTTGTTGGCGTTCCCATACGAGCACCTAGATCATGATCCTGATATCACAGGTTGAAATCCCTCATACATTGTCGACTCATGTCCTTGCAATTCACGTACAACGATGCGAGATACATACATATATATATATATATATATATATATATATATATATATATATATATATATACATATATATATACATATATATATCACCACGAGGAGGAGTGATGTAAGGGACACATTGGCCATTTTGGAGTTAATGCCATATAGCACTATTTTAACCCTTACCCTATCATCCGAGCCTAACATCATCATATCATTAAAAAATGTCGCTTACATCACTCCTCCTCACGGGGCCTCGTGTGTATATACTGTATATACATATACAATGATAATATGAGGTGATTGGTTAAAATAATAGGAACTTCACTGCAGGATGAGGCCATCAGGCCCATCAAAGCCAGCACTAGTGTTACCACTTACCAACCTGTGTGTTCCATCCTTATAAAATGCTCAGCATCAAGCAAGGAAGCAACACAAAGCATTCATCACGCCATCGAGTCTGCTTATTCAAACATTATCAAATGTCAAAGCAATTTCACAATCGGATACAAATCGACCATGTCAACGTGTAGTGTTATTAGAACATTCTTATCACATTTTTTTGTGTCCGTGGCAGAGCATGGAACCCACATGAGGGTATCGGGGAATCTACATATTACGTACACAAATGGGCGCATTATTTATTTATTTATTTATTTATTTCGACACCTGCACATAATATGTTTCATCATCCCCTTTGTCTTCCTCTACTGTTCTCACCTCCCCCTTAACTTCCACCTGCATGAATTCCTTCCTTTTTATATCAATTGTCCATTCCTTTCGTACTTAATATGTAGACTACACATCACTGCATCACGTATTAACAGCTTCGGCGACACGAAATGAGAAATCCTTCTTCTAATAATACTAATAATATTATATTCCTGTACATAACTCCATAAGCCAACATCATAAACCTTGAAACACGTCCACACATCAATTGTATTCTACATTTTAAAAACAATACACTGTATATCAAAGCGAAGAAGAACCCTAATGGGAAATACTGATAAATAATACAAAGGATATTAACACTCATTAAAAAATACGAATATCGTTTCGAGAATAAAAAAATAAAAACAATGACAATCAACGACGTCATTATATCAATTTGGACGGAACATTGTAACAATAATGTTCGGTGCGGCCCGTGCACCTGCCCAGGAGGTCGGGCTCGCGACACACACCTGTCCTGCAGTCCGAGTTGCTGCCTCGCGTCGCTCACAGTGCAGTCCATCGGTGTCGTCGTCTCCCCTCACCCGGCTCCCTCAGGGGGAATAACTCCGCCCTCGAATAGTCGCCTCTCCCTCGGTCTCCCTTACTTTGCCTTGATTGGTGTGATCGTTATCGATGACAGGCGTGAACCAAGCTTCCGGTTCGATCAGATTTCGTCTCTGCATTCCAATCCACAAGAAACGTCATTTCTCACAAATTAACGGCTTCTTCTTCTTCCTTAAACTACTCAGCGTCTTCTTCTTCTTCCTATTAGACTTCTTCCTCCTCCTCGATTTCACGTTTCGTTTCTTTTTATTCATCTTATCTCTCTCAACGTCGTTTGAATCATTTCTTTACCGTTTTATCTCGTCCTTCACAATTATATTCGCTCAAAGTGATTAAATCGCGCGAAGTTTAATGAGTATTCGGGCGTTTGCTTGACGGGGTTATTTTAATCTGGTGCTGGTGACTTGTAGCGCAGGCATGATGGGCCGAATGACTTTCTCATTCGTCAAATTTCGTTGTTTCTTTTCATATAATTGATCAACAAATGGATGAGCTGAAACTGACAGGGAACCCTCAAATATCCAATGAACACAATTCGGCTAAGTGATACCTGGTACCTGGTATCACCTGCTATATGGTATGTGATACCTGGTACCACCTGCTATATGGTATGTGATACCTGGTACCACCTACTACATGGTATGTGATACCTGGTACCACCTGCTATATGGTATGTGATACCTGGTACCACCTGCTATATGGTATGTGATACCTGGTACCACCTGCTATATGGTATGTGATACCTGGTACCACCTGCTATATGGTATGTGATACCTGGTACCACCTGCTATATGGTATGTGATACCTGGTACCACCTGCTATATGGTATGTGATACCTGGTACCACCTGCTATATGGTATGTGATACCTGGTACCACCTGCTATATGGTATGTGATACCTGGTACCACCTGCTACATGGTATGTGATACCTGGTACCACCTGCTACATGGTATGTGATACCTGGTACCACCTGCTACATGGTATGTGATACCTGGTACCACCTGCTACATGGTATGTGATACCTGGTACCACCTGCTATATGGTATGTGATACCTGGTACCACCTGCTATATGGTATGTGATACCTGGTACCACCTGCTATATGGTATGTGATACCTGGTACCACCTGCTACATGGTATGTGATACCTGGTACCACCTGCTCCATGGTATCTGATACCTGGTACCACCTGCTCCATGGGATCTGATACCTGGTACCACCTGCTCCATGGTATGTGATACCTGGTACCACCTGCTATATGGTATGTGATACCTGGTACCACCTGCTATATGGTATGTGATACCTGGTACCACCTGCTACATGGTATGTGATACCTGGTACCACCTGCTACATGGTATGTGATACCTGGTACCACCTGCTACATGGTATGTGATACCTGGTACCACCTGCTACATGGTATGTGATACCTGGTACCACCTGCTACATGGTATGTGATACCTGGTACCACCTGCTACATGGTATGTGATACCTGGTACCACCTGCTACATGGTATGTGATACCTGGTACCACCTGCTATATGGTATGTGATACCTGGTACCACCTGCTATATGGTATGTGATACCTGGTACCACCTGCTACATGGTATGTGATACCTGGTACCACCTGCTCCATGGTATCTGATACCTGGTACCACCTGCTCCATGGGATCTGATACCTGGTACCACCTGCTCCATGGTATGTGATACCTGGTACCACCTGCTATATGGTATGTGATACCTGGTACCACCTGCTATATGGTATGTGATACCTGGTACCACCTGCTATATGGTATGTGATACCTGGTAGCCACCTGCTACATGGTATGTGATACCTGGTACCACCTGCTACATGGTATCTGATACCTGGTACCACCTTCTACATGGTATCTGATACCTGGTACCACCTGCTACATGGTATGTGATACCTGGTGCCACCTGCTACATGGTATGTGATACCTGGAACCACCTGCTACATGGTATGTGATACCTGGTACCACCTACTACATGGTATCTGATACCTGGTACCACCTGCTACATGGTATGTGATACCTGGAACCACCTGCTACATGGTATCTGATACCTGGTACCACCTGCGACATGGTATCTGATACCTGGTACCACCTGCTACATGGTATCTGATACCTGGTACCACCTGCTCCATGGTATCTGATACCTGGTACCACCTGCTCCATGGTATCTGATACCTGGTACCACCTGCGACCTGATACCTCGTACCACCTGCTACATGATATCTGATACCTGGTACCACCTGCTACATGGAATCTGATACCTGGTACCACCTGCTACATGGAATCTGATACCTGGTACCACCTGCTACATGATATCTGATACCTGGTACCACCTGCTACATGGAATCTGATACCTGGTACCACCTGCTACATGATATCTGATACCTGGTACCACCTGCTACATGGTAAGGAATCCTCAAATTTGAAGACTTTTCATAAGCAACCATCAGCTCTCTCACGAGTTATTTGGGCATCAGGTCACGTGTGTCGTCACAAAACCAGAACTATAATGACGATCACGTGACGACAACAACCGCTGCAATTCCATTTGATGGGAAACATTGAGCTCTGCAATTCAACCAAGGGGGGGGGGGGGAATGCTTCACCAGCTGAAAGAGGAAAAGCTCACAGATTTTTTCCCCCTGCAGATCGAGAGAAGAACTCCTTCAACTTGAACTGATTAAGCTTTGACACAACACTGAGACAAACAACAATATTCAAACAACCACTCCATCATGTACCTCCGACAACGAGACTCCCGT
>NC_140964.1:42165859-42188359 GCF_056783735.1 Eptatretus burgeri | reverse complement strand
CTCACTGCTTTCTTCAATCTCTGCCAGGATGAAGATGAATGAATATCTGATGACACAAACACCGTTGTGTCATCAGATACCCAAGTACTACACATGGAATGTTATTAGCAAGAAGTGGGCTCACCGCTAAGCAGGACAAACTGTAGCAGACCAGCCAGGCATCAAAGCCAGTGATGCACTTGGTCATGTGTACACTGTACATCCTAACAATTTTAAATGCTTTTACCTGAGACTGCTTCTGCATGAGGTCAATGGTCCAACATCTTTTGAGGACTTGCGAACAGTGGATGCCACAATCTGTGAAACTTACAAACAGGCTTGCCAGCTCAGATGACTCCTAGAGGATGATACACACTGGAACGGCACATTGGAGGAGGCAGCTGCAACTTGATCACCATGAATGCTGCGAAACCTGTTTGCCATCATGTTGCAGACATGTACCATGTCAAATCCTCAACAACGATGGGACAATCACAAGGGCAATCTGGCAGAGGACATTTTGCATCACGTATAAGTGCAAAATCCTAACCTGCAACTGAACAACAGTGATGCCATCTTCAATCAAGCTCTCATTATCATTGAAGACAAGATCAAGACTTTGGGTGGCTCTGACCTCAAAACTTTTAGCCTTCCTGACCCTCAACGACACAATGACTGAGCTCACAAATGAAATTTTGAAAGAGATCAACTATGACATGGAACAGCATGCTGAATACATACAGGAGAATGAGCCATGTCTGGTTCCAGACCAAAGAGAAGCCTTCAATAAGATTACACAAGCTGTTTTCAATGGGAGCGGTGGCACTTTTTTTCTGGATGCTCCTGGTGGAACTTGCAAAACTTTTCTCATCAATCTTCTTTTGGCAAAAATCCGGCAAAGAAACATGATTGCCCTTGCAGTGGCATCATCAGGCATTGCTGGCACACTGTTGACAGGAGGAAGGACAGCTCACTCAGTCTTCAAGTTACCCTTAAATCTGGCAAATATGGAGGCACCGACCTGCAACATTGGCAGGGGTACTGGCAACGCCCAGCTCCTGCAGGAGTGCTGGCTCATTGTCTGGGATGAATGTACAATGTCTCACAAAGCTGCCTTTGAGGCTCTTGATCGCACCATGCAAGATCTTCGACATAATGACAGAAGAATGGGTGGAGTGACTCTGTTGTTGGCTGGGGATCTTCGATAGATGCTGCCAGTCATTCCACATGGAACCAAAACTGATGAACTGCAGGACTGCCTCAAAGCCTCATACATTTGGAACAACATTCAGTGACTCAGCCTAATGACCAACATGAGAGTGCTTCTTACAGGTGATTCATCTGCTGTGGAGTTTGCTGCAAGCCTGCTCAAACTGGGAAATGGAGCCATGGCATGTGAAAATCAAGATGGAACGATCTCGATGAACAACATTGGGAAAACAGTCGCAACACTTCAACAACTACAAGATGCAGTAATTCCAAATGTTGCACATAACTTCCATGACCACAAGTGGATATGCCAAAGAGCCATCTCGGCACCGAAAAATGATGCCGCCAATTCCACAAACAAAGGCCTTCTTACACAGTTACCTGGCACTATACAAATGTACAAGTCGGTTGACACTGTACCAGACACAAATGAAGCAGTCCACTACCCCACAAAATTTCTTAACTCTGGAACTACCAGGTGTGCCTCCTCACAATCTGGAGCTCAAGATTGGTGCACCCATTATGCTTCTCAGGAATCTGGACCCACCAACACTCTGCAATGGAACACGTTGGGCTGTCAAAAAGCTTATGCCATGTGTCATTGAAGCCACAATCATGACTGGCCATGCAGCAGGACAGGATATCTTCATTCCATGCATTCCAATCATCCCAACTGACTTGCCATTTCAATTGAGAAGGCTCCGGTTCCCTGTCCGCCTCAGTTTTCCCATGAGCATCAACAAGGCACAAGGACAATCGCTCAATGTTGTTGGCCTCAACATGCAAAGCCCATGCTTTTCTCATGGTCAACTCTATGTTGGTTATTCCAGAGTTGGCAATGGCAAAAACCTTGTCATCTTGGCTCCACATGGAAAAACATGCAACATTGTCTATCCTGAATCTCTACAAGGATAAATAAAAAAAAAACAATGTCAAACACTGTGATGAAATGTGATGTGAAATCCTCATTGCTGAAGAATAAGAAACAATGCAGGAGAACAAAGGCAGAAAGAGGAAAGAGAAGAAAGGCAGAAAGAGGAGCAGAAGAAATGCAGAGAGAGGAAAGCGAAGAAAGGCAGAAAGAGAAATGTAGAAGAAGGAGGAAAGCAGAAGAATGAAGACAGAAGAACAATGAGAAGACAACAAAGAACAAAGGAAGAAGGAGAGGATAATAGAAGAAAGATACAAGAAGAAAAAAAGCAGGACAGAAAGATGACAAAAAAAAACAACGAATGACAAAAATCCAGAGCAACTGAAACTTCTCAACAGAGAAGCAAGATTAGCGGGGCCATCACCATGAAATACAAAGCACACAGGAAATGGCGCTTTGTGTTGAGGCGCGGTGATGATGGTCATGTTTAACCCTCAACCAGTCAAAAATCCCCAGGGGGGTTAAACACGGCAAGGTAAGCCTTGGTCTTATTTGCTGTCTCCAACCTGTCTCTCTTTCTCTTTCCTCCCACCTGCTCTTCTCTGCCCCCCCACCCCTTTCCCTCTCCCATTCCCCACCCTCAACACCCCCCCATCTTTCTTCCTCCATCCCTCTGTCCCACCATTCTCCCCCCACCCCCATCTCTCTTCCCCCTCTCTTAATATTCTCATCAGCGAAGCAACAGGTGGTATTTGCTCATATTTAATATAAAATAACAGGCAAAACAGGCAATAATACGATATAATAATGACTGCTGCAGTTTCTCTGGATAGACAACATTTCGAGTCTGGTTGTTCGGTGCCAGAATTGTGAGCTTGGCGATATAGATAAGACGATTTGTAATACTGCCTACCACTCCACAATGCACATTTGCATCGAAATAATTGGGGTCTTCCTCCCACTCTAAACCCTCTACCGTGTAGGTTTGAAAATGTCTTCTTGCATCTCCATTTGCCAGAGGATTCCAACAGTATGCAATATGATGGGGGTTACGACAATATGATGGGGAGCCATTTCTATCAATGGACAGACAGACAGATGGAAAATATAACTTTATATAGATCTAATATATAAAGTTCATTCGAACCACTCACTGACTGACTGATCGGTATCTTCTATGTGACGTATAAAGCTGTAATTTTGTGTGCCGATGGACATCAAAGCCCATACACTGGGGGGAAAAAAAGATCACAGAACCGTGGGAAAGCGTCCATAAATGAAAATATCCAAAACTAAGTGCAGCCTTGTGCTCACTACAGGTGACCGAACCAAGACAATGGGGACAATGGGAGGTCATGCTGCAACTGCTGCTATTTATTATGTACCTATATGTTTGAAGTATGGTTCATTTATGCCTTCAAAGCGTAAGCATATCCCACTCGTGTGTATGTGGACACACACACACACACACACACATATATATATATATATATATATATATATATATATATATATATATATATATATATATATATATATATATATATCATACCATCATTTGCACATATATTTACAGTATGTACACATATATTTATACGTGCATGTAAAATAATTTCTCATGTGTGCACTTGATATATTTGAAGTTTTAAATGATATCCTGTAACATACAGTATGTGTGAATACCGGCAAAATTAGTGTCTTATTTTTGGAATGAAAGATAATAATGCAGATGTTAATACGAATAGAAGGAAAGGTAGAATGAAGCAAATGTCTTACCTGTATCTCAGTCTGTACAGAAACCGTTTGAGATCAGTTAGCACCATTGTAACCAGAAACAGTAACTCGTGATGTGAGAGGTTCGCGTGAAGGAGAAATGAAAATTAAGTGGGTATCACAGGTGGGCAGGTATTGTGGGGAACGTAGCTAAGGGAGGTAAAAGACTGCAGGTAACAGATGGAAGCAAGGAGGAGCTTGTTATGGAAGGAAGAATAGAGGTAAATGAACACGGTGAGAAGAGAAGCAGAGTTTATGGCTTTTAAGGAAATAGGGGAAGTGAATTAGGGGTGAGCTGCTATAAATGGGAGTGTACTGGGTAAACACATGACTAGATTATGAGAAATGTGTATATTAAGCAACTAACATCTCATTTTTTCCCCAAGTCTGTTCCCTCACGATCTAATCATGTTATATATTTGTCAACAATGGACATTCCGAAGGTATTATATTAACATTTGAAGGATGATGTAAATGATACTAATTCCCCCCCAACACCCTATATTGAACTTATCGAAATTGTACACCTTGAAATAGTTGTTCACCTAATGTATCAACTTTATTAACCTGTAACCAGTCGATAGACATTGTCACTGTATGTCTGGAACTAGGCTCCTTTGTTATTCGAGGTTTCAACCTTTTCACCACAGAACCTCTCCGAACGCGGGTCCACGACCTAGTACCTTCGGTCTATATTAGTAGATCCACAACTTAAGCTGTTAGTCAACAGCCCAAGATTTTGGTCAGTCAACCCAAGATTTCAACCTCGATATTCAAACTCTACCTTTCCCCTTCTTGTTCAGGGTTTAAAGTATTATCATGTATTTATAAAACTCATTTCACATTCTATTAAAAAGGATTACATGAAACCATGCACACCTTACATTGCAGAACACACACACACACACACACACACACACACACACACACACACACACACACACACACACACACACACACACACACACACACACCTGAGGTTGTTCAAAGCTGTATAGTTTGTGGTGTTTTGTGGATGTTCTTTTTTAATTCACATGTACAAGTTACTGTTGTGGTGTGAGAATTATATCTGTTTTCCTGTGGTTGGCACCACATCCCCTCCAAGACATGCTGTTGCATTGGTTGTAAGAAAATGAAAGTTTGAGATTACTTTGTTATCAGCGTAAATAGGTGAGAGGCTGCATGCACACTTTAGCTGGGCATTTTTTTCTCCCTGTACACAACAAATACAATGTTGTTGTTTTTGTGCTCATCAACTTCCATGATGCTTTGAGCTTACACACCAAATGTTTTCCAGCCTCTGTGGCGTAATGGTCTCGGAGGTCGGTGGTTCGAACCCCCACCGAGTCGTACCAAAGACTTTAAAAACGGTACGTGCTGCTTCCTTGCTTCATGCTCAGCATTTAAAAAAGGATAGAGCATGGACAAACAACCATAGGTCAGCAACAATTGCACAGGTTTGACGGACCATGGCCTGCTGCATTAAGGTTCCTTGTAAGGGAATTTATGTAATCGGTAATAGCTCTAACCTTACAAAAGAGAGCATACTCAACCCAGGTGAAAGGATATTATGCAAGCATGTTTGAATAAAAAATTTAACCAGAGAGTTGGTGTCAAAGCCACCCAATGCTCGCCTGTTTATACATTTATCGTTTTTATTAAAAGACTAGTCGAATAATATTTTTTATAAAGCATTGCAGTGAAATCTGATCCAAAAAATTTTAAAACAATATATGTATTTGTATATTGTAATCAGTAAACTAGTACACATATTAAATGAATGGCAAGCATCTAGTATAAACAGGCGAGCATTGGGTGGCTTTGACACCATCTTAGGTTGAAATTAAAAAAAAATTCTTTCAATCATTTGTTAATTTAAACTTCACTACACCAATAGTATACCCCAAAGGAACCTCCATGCCAAATATCAGTATCCGAGTACACACATTAAATGAATGGCAAGCTTCTAAAAAATAACTTGCACCAAAAATTTTAACGTTGATGTGCTACAAAAAAGTTAAGTTCAAAACAGGTCAAAAATTTAAAACATTTGAAATTATTTTTTAATTTCAATTTCACTACACCAATAATATACCCCAAAGGAACATCCATGCCAAATATCAGCATCCTAGTACACATATTAAATGAATGGCAAGCTTCTAAATAACTTGCACCAAAAACTTTAACATTTTCATGCTCACGCTGACGCTCACGCCGGGGTATCGCTATAGTTCTCTGTTCTTCGAACAGGCGAGCTAAAAAAAAATGGGAATATTATGATTGATAGGATAGTTACAAGATAGCAAAGTCTATTTTGAGCTATTTACCTTTGCTTCAATACCTTCCCTGCCTATAAACTGCCATTTTGGTGCTTCTCAAGCAGTGCGTTGCATTACCGATGATGTTGTATTTCGGAAGAGATGTTACGCTGATTGCTTCATCTATTGAAGTTAAATATCCCACTGAACATTGTGAAAAAGTTGTGTGTACTTACCAATTCCACATTCCTGTTCTGGATGAAGGGAGCAGCCTGTGACGGAGTAGAGACCTGCCCAGGATAAAATTCTCAATTGTTGAAAAGTTTACGAGTCGTGGGTACCCCGATGCTCCCTCCAGGAGGGTATACACATGGCCATACTCTCTGATGTGGAGGTAGGGAATCAAATTGAGACAAGTTGAATGGTGGATGGGAATAAAAGGGAAAGAAAATAAATTTGGTGATATGACAATTTGGTTATAACATGAAGATTGCAGAAGGTGATGATGTAGCATTGAGGGACGACTTATCTTGGTGTCGAGTTGGAAGTAATCTTTTCATGACGTGTACCCAGGGCTGAACCAACAAGAATAACGGGTAGAGAATACTATATATAACTGTTGAATAACATTGTATGTTACTGGAAGAGCGCGGCATGGTCGTGTAACGAGAAGAGCACCAGTTGCCAAACCTGGAACACTCACATGCTCACATTATAAAACTCATTTCACATTCTATTAAAAAGGATTACATGAAACCATGCACACCTTACATTGCAGAACACTATCGAAGAAGGATTGTGGTGTAGTGAATTGATGACGAGGAGAAAGGGCCATATTACAAAGAAAGAGCCGACCTTAGCCTTTGGCGCTGAAGCTCTTCAGATATACCCAACGAAGCCTTTCTTGCGGCCTGGTTAGCCTCTTCCATGTCTTACCTAGGTTAGAAAGGGTTTGTGAAATCTAAATCGATTACAAAACGAGAAAGAATCCCAAAATGCAAAGAACGTCCATGTCCGCATTGTACTCAAACTAAACTTGATGAAAATAACAACTAAAAAAAAAGTAAAATGTATTATGTTGTGTTCTCCATGTTCTCGTAAAAAATTTGTTTGTTTAAAATGTGACAAAAGCTCAAATGGTAAACGAGAAAGCATCTCAAAATCTGTCCATCAGGACCATAGATTGTACAGAGCGTCGATGCTGCCAAAGCAGTCTCCTGGGCTATTGGGCACAATCCTGGACAGGTCACCACTCTGAGGCAGGGTAATTAAAAGGCTCAATCATTCCAACAAGCCAGCACTCATTTTTCCAACCTTGGAAGGATGACAGGCAGAGTCAACCCCACCTGATATTAATTCAACAGCCACACAGGATTTGAACTCAGCCACACAGGACAACAGCCGAGGATCCAAAGCCCACCACCGTAACCATTAAGCCAACACCAGGTACATGCAGCTGATTGGAGGGTCAACAATAGGAATAGTAACACCTCTGACATCCAACTAAACAGCTGGTGGGTCAGCCTGGTACAGCCGCTCAAAGTAACCAGCCGAGCGGGCCTTCACTTTGGACTCCTCTGTCATGCAAGCAAAAAGAAATATAGAAACACGGAAGCAATTACAAAACCCAGCCATCTCGCGCTGACGCACGGCGGATTGGGTAGCAAGGACTATTTGGACTTATGACTTTGCCTTTTGACAATTTGACCAAATTTGTCTTCTCCATATCCTCAACTAAAAGTCTGTTGAAAATCTGATGACAAAAGCTCAAATGACAAGAGTTATGGCCTAGAGACATGTGCGGGCACACACACACACACACACACACACACACACACACACACACACACACACACACACACACACACACACACACACACACACACACACTTGCAAAACCCCATTCTCCCACCTCACGGGAGGATGGGCTTAAGAAAGGAGGAGATGCAATCAAAGGGAATGATGAAAGAGGGCGCCAGGGACGTGTCCAACCTATTATATCTGGATGAACAGCCTGAGAGGTTTCCAACATTGAAAAATCCAGGCTCACTACTCACCTCGACTCATTTGTTCCTCTTTTCTCTCATCTGTGGAACCAACTTCCCCAGTCTGTTCATTCCATTTTTTCCCCTCCAGGGTTTCAAGACACCTTTTCACTTCCTCAGGTCCCATGATCTCTTATACCCCCCCCAAATGACCCCATTCTCAAGCACTCTCTTTCTCCAGGTTATTGTGATTTTTTTTCCACCACTATGTCACCATTTATTGTTTGTTAGTTGTTGGTTGTTTTGTTCATTTTCTGTTTCATCCCCACTTTCCCCTTCCTCTTCTTAATCTCACTCTCAGTTATACTCTGCTGTCGGTGTTTCTGTTTCCCCCTTTCCATTTTGTTCCCTTCCATTCTGCTGTCGCTTTTCCACGAGCCTCGATCATGTCTACCAAAAAATAAGAAGGATAAAATACATTTCTGGCCATTTTCTGGAAGTTTGCACAAATGGAGATTAAAGGGATTCCATTCGCAATACAGTAATCCATCCATCCATTGGGACCATACTCTGTGCAAAGTGTTGGTGCTGCTGAAGCAGTCTCCTTGGCAATTGACCACAATCCTGGACGGGTCGCCACTCCGACACAGGATACCAGCATGCTGGCACTCATTTTGCCGACCTCGGAAGGACAACAAGCAGGGTCAACCCCACCTGGTATTAATTCAACAGTTGAGTGGGATTTGGAACTCAGGATCCTAGGATCCCAAGCCCACCACCCTGACCATGAAGCCAACACCAGGCATACTCCAGTAATGGCTGCTGAAGATCATTGCTGTGTCGACACTTTGACATTTTGATTCTAAATAAACAGCATGACAGAAAAAAACTGATTAATTGATCGACAAAGACATTGTCAAGGTGTGACAGTTATGATTAATAAAATGGATTGTCCTGTCTTTCATTGTACATTCTTGCAATGCATTTAAATGTTTATCAGTGAGATCTAGGTAATTCCTGCATGAACAATACTTAAAAGATGCTTTGTCATACTTTAAATAAAAATAACAAATAGTGTAAAACATGTTAGTTTAGCGATGCCAAATGCAATTATGAGGAATGAATAATTTCATCTGCTGTTTCATTATGAAAACTTATCTTCAGGATAATCTCATGGTGACCACTCAAACATCTTGCTACCCAACTAATCAAAAGGTTAACAAGTGGTTCGTATCTGTCTAAAATTCAGAGCTAATGGGTGGGTCAACACATCTTTTGGGTCATGTGATGAACAAGTCACGTGATCCCTTTTCTCACCAGCTCTTTAATTACAACTGACTTTGGACCTATTGCCATCAAATTATAATGGATGTGTCAAGTGGGTACCCTTGTGGTGTTATCCAAAGTCAACAGCTGACCTGTTTGCCCGTGATTTCCCCCTGGTGGCTTTGAGAGTTTAAAGGACTGAGGTTTCTGGATAGGAAAGATCCATTTGAGATAATCCTCAGCAACAATCCACCAGATTATATCGTGTTCAATATTGAGAATACAAGAGTGCATCAACATAAGTAATTTATAATACTAGATACTTTCAAGGTATTATTCAGTATTTACTTAGTACAAGCATGATAAAATCATTTGTACAATGGCTATGAGGCTCATGTCGATGGAGCTTGTATACATGCATTGTATGCAGAACAAGGACAGTAGGTCACACGAGTGTACTTTCACATGAATTACAAGGACATCAGTAGACAAAACACAAATCAGCAGAGTGTATATGCGATTTGACCTTGGGATCCCTGCATTATGGGCTGAGCTTTCAAAATCGAGATTGTAATGGTTATTCTGGTTGAGTGTGCTGCTCCGGAGGGCTGAGCAACAGGTGAAGGCAACTGGTGGAACCAAATCCCGATGGAGCAACCCATTATTCTGGTGATGCCTAATTGAAGAGAGGGGATTACCTGGGAAGTCGAGGTGCACAGGTGTTAATGAACAAGTATGCAAGCCGTGTTACAAACAAAAATACTTTGCACTTTAAATTCCAGGTACAATGAGAAATGAAGGAGGACATCAAAATCACATTCAACTAACAGTATAAAGTACTGTACTGTCATGAGTTTCAGATTAACTATCACGCATGAGACACATTCAAATGTTTCTCGGAATGTTATTATAATCGTCTAAAATATGCCAAGGTTTTTATTCTTAATTTTCAGTCAATCAGTATTGATGATTCGGAAGATATAATATATATATATATATATATATATATATATATATATATATATATATATATATATATATATATATATATATATATATATATATATATATATTGTTGCGGATTCGCGCCCGCCGGCGTGCTGACGGCCACGTAACTCGAATCGCGGCACGTCGCCCACCGGACGGACAATCCAGTCGTGACCCTCTCGGACTAACGCCGGGAACCAGTCACGGGTGGACCTTTCGGTCTCACCGTGATCGAGCCAATCAGCCCCCGCGTGGGATAGGGTTGCTCGCCAAATTCGACCTACCTAAGTACCCACGCGGAGGGTAGACCGGGCGATCGCACCTCGCCGCAGGTCGACTTCGGACACGGGCCACTTAAGCGACCCGTTCCGTACTATCAGAATAACCGAGCGGTGTTATCGTCGACCTCGACGGTTCGATTAATTATCGGGCGTATTCAGCCCACTACCAACCCTTTACGTGAAGCAAGATGAGGATTCAATGAAGGAAATGACGAAGCGAAGCGGGAAACAGTTCAACACAAAGCACATTTATTCGCGGCACACGGGAAGCACACATATTCAATTCCACCAAAAGCACACAGAAAAGAAAAACACGATTCAATTTACACAAAAAAGCAAATGCGACAATGCAGATCTAATACCGATTACACGAGCACACGGCAACACTTATACAATTTTACTTCACAGACGGCGCCGACAACACATACCCAAAACCAAGGAAAGAATAGCCTCAAGGATGAGGCGGCCCTGAGGCCGAGACCGGGTCGGGCCTACCCGTCTGGTGATGAGACGCGGAGCGGCGATGGTGCCTCAACTCCGCGGGCCTCGCGGGCAGTGTCTGGTAGGGGGTGGGAAAGGGGCCCCCCTTGGTCGCACTATCTCAGCGCGGGGGGAAACAGGAGGGGGTTGCTGATGCTCGGGGTGTAGAGGATTTTTATTGCCCCGCAACGAGCGTCTCCACCTCGGCCAGGTCACGCTGTCGGCCTCCCTGGGGTGCAGCTCCCTGCACGACGCGAGCACCCCCTCGTCTGCCCTCGCCGCCTCTCCACAGCTCCGTCCCCTCCGTTCCGACTCCAACGCACACGACGACCAGCTCCTTCTTGCCAACTCCACCGCCCGCGAAGTCTTGACTCTGTTCCCTCTCGACTCTCCTACTCTCCTACACTACGAACACGGTCCTTTTATCAGCCCCGTAGCTTCGCCCTCTCATCTTTGACCCCCTCCCTTCGACCTTTCACCTCGCTCCCCATTGGCCCGAGAAAAAGTGGGCGTGAATGCTTTTTGATCCATAAATTTGCATATATCGATCGCCCTCCAACGCCCTGGGGCGGGGCCAGTCGCCCCTCGCTCACCGATTGGACGGCAAAAAGTGGGCGTGTGTCGTTTTTGATCCGTTTTTGAAGCACAAAATCCGTGATTTTGTACACGCTGTTCGGCGCGCGCCCTGCACGAGTCCAACACCGGTACCCACAGGCGGCGCAAGAACGGTGGCGATGCGACGGTTGCGAGGTGTGACGTGAAGGTCGTGGCGGTTGTGGTGAAGCGGTGGTTGGTGGTGGTAACAATGGCGGTTGGTCCAAATTAAAGATAGTAAAAGAAAAACGGCTATCCTGAAGAGTCGCAGCACGCATAAATGACATGTATTCCCACTAGACAACGGGTTTGGGCCTAACTACACATGTACTTACCGAGATACCTCACCTAAGGGACCTGAATGGTGGTTTGCGAATTTGGTAACCACAACACTACCCCCTCCCCTTTTTACAGACTCGTCCCGAGTCGTCAAATTTTCGTGTGCCATCATGTGTAGTTTTCCCCTAGTACATTTTACCTACGGATCCCTGAGTGCGACATTCATGGTATTCGTGTCCCCAAAATAAATAACCTGAGGGCTGCGTAACTATCTAAACAAACTCACTCACACGGACGACTGAAATAAAATTGCCGGCGCTAAGACAAACATGCCGGGGGCGCACTCATATTTACAGTACATCTTAACCTTAACTTACAAATTTTACACTAAACCATGGCCCAGGATCATTGAACTCTGCAAAAAGAAAGCAGTTAGCAGGGAGCCAGGCTGCCCACAAGCAGTCTCTGGCTCAAACAATGCAGGTGACAGGGAACGTGGCTGGCTGCTCACACGCAGTCCAAGGCCTTCCCTTTTTAACTGAACGCAGTGAACCACAACGGTGCATGGGCTGCACAAACGCAGTCTCCGTGCCAGCTCAAGTGGCACACGCAATGAACACAACGGATAGATGGATGGACACAAACATGGTGCACGGGCCGCCACTGCAGGCCCGTGTTGTAGCTGCCAACGGGGCAGTTCTCACAGCTTGCAAACTGTTGCCTTGACCCTGGCGCACATGGCAATGAACAGGGGGGGGGGGGCAAAGCAAAAATTGAACGGGGCTGGTGAACAGGGGCAGTGGGCATGGCATGGCAAAGGCAGCAGGCAAACACAGCCCGCAGAAGAAGGCCGCTGCAGGCAAACACAGCCGGCAGATGAACTGGCCGGCACAGGCCTTGAAGAAAAAACAGCCAGCCGGCAGATGAAGTGGGCTGGCACAGGCCTTGCAGCACAGCAGCTGCAGACGATCCAGCCGGCACAGGCCTCGCAGCAAAACAACAGCTGCCGATGAAGTTGGCCGGCACAGGCCTTGAAGAAAAACAGCCAGCCGATGAAGCTGGCCAGCCTTTGCCGTTCAGTGGAGGTTGGTGGAGGGAGTGCGGTGGTGCTGGCCACTCGGAAGGCGGGCTCGGACCTACCTACCTGTCTCCCTCCCAACCTATCGCCTTTGCCTGTCACTGTACATACCCACTCCCTTAATTTGTCAAACCCCAATTTAGCCCCGACTTAATTTTTTTATTTTTACTTTTACTTCCCCACTATAAATCGTCCCCTAACCCCCTTTATCGTCCTTGTTCGGCTAACCTATCCTGTCACCTAGCCTACTCCCAACCCCTACGTTCCCTTCCCGGAGGGGAATAAGGGAGAGCTCGCGTCCTGTGTCGAGGCCCAACGAAGCCTCAGAATGGCCTCCCCAGAGTTCAGCGATCTATAACCAAAGTGGGTCCAGCGGCCCACAACGAGAGCGAGGGGATGGATGGTGCGGAGGGGTACATCTCCTAATCTACCCTATCCATTTAACTGTTAAACTACCCCGGGGCTTTCAACAAGCGCCTCGCGCTTAAACTATTGGTTCTAACAACCCAGATTCCCGTCGCCTGTGTTGGTGTCCTCACAATTTCGGGCCTCGCCCCCCAATTTTCTCTCCGTGCCCTCACACGGTCTCATGGCTGGGACACGTGGCTCCCTTTGGCAGGCACGACCCTCTGCCGAATCTCCCGCTATGGCACCCCCGGGCACTACACTGCCTCCGAGCCTACCAGCTCCCTAACACCGGGGAGTGCCCCCCATGGCACCTCCCCTGAAACGCACACGTGGCAGGCTGGCTTCCCAGGCCCCTTTCCGAGGGTCACCCATGCCCACAACACTGCCCACGCGGCTAATGGCGCCCGGGCCCCCGCACCAAGCAGGCGCACCCGTGCCCACTACTCTATCCCGGCCCCCCATGGGCCCTTGGCCTACCACGGCCGACTAGCCTGGTGCCCGGGGTACCCACTCAGCGATACTCACCTTTCGCAGCCACGCTCCCAAGCCCGTCAACAGGGCTCCTGCACCCCTCCAAATGGGTCTCGAGCCTACTTTCCCACCAACAGCAAAACGACCTCCATTTTTCAATTTGACTAACCCAGCTAACTCACTTTACTCTGACCCCGGGGTCCCTTGGGCGGGAGTCACTCCTCCCCCCAATCACTCATCGCACCATGCATTCCCCATTCGCTCCACTCACACAGACCCGCTGGCCTCACTCACTCAACAAGTACTCACCTCACAACTCACCAACAACTCTTCAACACACACACCGCTGAACTCTGCCATCCTTCTAACTACATCCCCTAACTAACTCGTGCTCCCACGTCGTCCCTTAAACTAGTAGCACGTTCCTTTTAACCTACGTAGCTAAGCTACGTCCCCTCTACACATCCAAAGTCTGTCTCTGTCCCCAAATGTCCCAAAAATCAATTTATTTCCCAACCTAAATCTGGCTACAATCCCTCTAACTAATCCATTCCACGGACTCCATGAGGACTTACCCCTGCCCCATGAAGTCGGTCTAACTAAGCTAACCCTTCCCCCTAACTAGTTTCCATCCTGTGCCCAGGTAAGGGGGTCTTTCACCCCTTGCCCAGGAATCCTGTGCACCCGAAAGTGAGGCTTGCTTTTTTTTTTTTTTTCCATGCGCAGCACCTGCGCGGCAACTCAGAGCTCGCGCACTTTGCACCTGCCCGTGACGTCATGCAGCTGCACGTGTTCCTCGTCCCTCCTTGGACGGTACCATCCGGCAGAGATACCCCTCCTGCCGGATTCCAACCACACGTGCAGCCATGACGTCACCGTGCGCATAAAAAAAAAACACAAGCCCCACGTCTCGAGGGGTTCCCCACGCGAACACGTGTGCTTTGCCCGTTGGAGCTCAACACACACGATCGCGTGGAGAACCCGTCCGGTCCAAATCCGTAGTCCTGCCTAAACTTTGTCCGTCCGCGGGATCGGCAAATCCACCGCTGGCGTTTCCGGACCGGGACTTCACTCTCGCAAGCGAGCACGTGGTGATCTCGTGCGTTGCACAGCACGAACCTCGTGCTCGCGGCTGGGTGAACCCGGCACGGTCCCCGAAACAACTACAGCCGCTACTCGGCTTTCGTTCCTCTGTCGTCGTCTCCGTCTCCATTCCACACACGCATACCTGCGTGTTACGACGCACACAGTCCACACCATTAAACTCACACCGGGAGACGCGGCTGCGTGCTCCCGCATGCCAACCGACATCTCCCTCACATACCGCTCTCTCACACACACGGTCTCCCTTGCATACGGCCGTTCACCCACGCGTGCCTCACTACTCACACAAACCATACTACTTACACACGCGGGGGCACTCACCCGCGGTGCCTCATCCACACTCCGTGCCTCACTCACACACGCGGGGGCACTCACCCGCGGTTCCTCACTCATACTGGCCGTTTCATCCACACACACGGCCTCACTCACACACGGTGCCTCACCCACACACGGCGTGCTGGGAAGCACGTACTCTGGCACCATCGCCACCACACCACTCACACACGGGGTCGCTTCCACACACGGGGACGCACTCACACCTTGCACCACACACACAGGGACAACCACACTGGGGATTCGTGTCCCCACAAGGGTCTCCGGGGCCTCTATACCCCCAAGCTCTCCGTGCACCCGTCCACAGCACCCGTCCCCTCAACCTCGCGAAGCACGACCGAACTCACCTGGTCGTGACTCGCCTCAAGGGGGCAGACTCCCTCCCCTCGTTCCTGGAGGAGGCCATCCAGGTGCTCGCACTGGGTCCCCACACGCTCCGCGAGCTCACCCCCATTATCCTCCACTACCTCCGTGTGTGTGTGCGTGTCACTAACCTTGTCCAATTCACCCTCTATCTCCCGTGTCTCTATACATTTATAAGTTTCTGTTGTCGTCACCTCGTGTCTCGTCTCACACGTTTTGGTCTCCCCATTTAATTTTTCCCTTTTGGTCACCGTCGATTCCTCTGTCACGACCCTTGCCCAACACGCCCCCCGAATTATTTTTTCACCCGCCTCCACCGCGGGCCTGTCAGCCGTTGCACCCCCTTCCAGCTCGTTTGCTCCCACACGTGGAGTCGCCATTCCCAGCTCCCTGGTCACGGCCTTCATGCCCGCCTGCAGGCATCGGCCCATGTTCTGCGTCTCACCCCGTCGCTCTTTCATTTCTTTTTTCATGTTTGTTTCCATTCCGTTCATTTGTTGTGTATTCGCATCCAATTTTTGTGTATTCGCATCCATCTTTTCGTTCATTTGTTGTGTATTCGCATCCATCCTCGTTTTTACTTCGTCCATTTGCTTGTTCATGTTCGCAATCATCTTCGCTGTCGTTTCCGCATACATTTTTGCCAGCATGGTGAATAGCTGGGTCATGTCGGGTGCGCTTGGGTGAGCCGTTTCGGCAGGGGTCGGGGAAGGGTTTTGGTGGAGAGGGGGAGGGGAGGTGTCATACACCGCGGCCGCTGCCGCACCCATTTCGGGCTCTGGGTTCAGTTGGGCGAGTCCGTGTTCCTGCACAATCAACATTTCCTGCTCGGAGATTCCATCCTGGACCATGGATCCTACACATTCTACATCCATTTCTAATACCCCCGGCTCCCGCTCGCCTTGAGACGCCATCTTGCTTCTCTTAAAGGGTTAATTTGAATCGCTCGTAATTTGGAGGGAATCGGGGGTCGCTTCTCTCACCCCTGGACCGATTCCCGTGAATTTAGCCGGAGACAGGAGAGCCCGTTTTCCTGTTCTCCGATACCAGTGCCGCGAGGAGGGCGATGAATTTGTATCGCACGACCTGACACCAGTGTTGCGGATTCGCGCCCGCCGGCGTGCTGACGGCCACGTAACTCGAATCGCGGCACGTCGCCCACCGGACGGACAATCCAGTCGTGACCCTCTCGGACTAACGCCGGGAACCAGTCACGGGTGGACCTTTCGGTCTCACCGCGATCGAGCCAATCAGCCCCCGCGTGGGATAGGGTTGCTCGCCAAATTCGACCTACCTAAGTACCCACGCGGAGGGTAGACCGGGCGATCGCACCTCGCCGCAGGTCGACTTCGGACACGGGCCGCTTAAGCGACCCGTTCCGTACTATCAGAATAACCGAGCGGTGTTATCGTCGACCTCGACGGTTCGATTAATTATCGGGCGTATTCAGCCCACTACCAACCCTTTACGTGAAGCAAGATGAGGATTCAATGAAGGATATGACGAAGCGAAGCGGGAAACAGTTCAACACAAAGCACATTTATTCGCGGCACACGGGAAGCACACATATTCAATTCCACCAAAAGCACACAGAAAAGAAAAACACGATTCAATTTACACAAAAAAGCAAATGCGACAATGCAGATCTAATACCGATTACACGAGCACACGGCAACACTTATACAATTTTACTTCACAGACGGCGCCGACAACACATACCCAAAACCAAGGAAAGAATACCCTCAAGGATGAGGCGGCCCTGAGGCCGAGACCGGGTCGGGCCTACCCGTCTGGTGATGAGACGCGGAGCGGCGATGGTGCCTCAACTCCGCGGGCCTCGCGGGCAGTGTCTGGTAGGGGGTGGGAAAGGGGCCCCCCTTGGTCGCACTATCTCAGCGCGGGGGGAAACAGGAGGGGGTTGCTGATGCTCGGGGTGTAGAGGATTTTTATTGCCCCGCAACGAGCGTCTCCACCTCGGCCAGGTCGCGCTGTCGGCCTCCCTGGGGTGCAGCTCCCTGCACGACGCGAGCACCCCCTCGTCTGCCCTCGCCGCCTCTCCACAGCTCCGTCCCCTCCGTTCCGACTCCAACGCACACGACGCCCAGCTCCTTCTTGCCAACTCCACCGCCCGCGAAGTCTTGACTCTCTGTTCCCTCTCGACTCTCCTACTCTCCTACTCTACGAACACGGTCCTTTTATCAGCCCCGTAGCTTCGCCCTCTCATCTTTGACCCCCTCCCTTCGACCTTTCACCTCGCTCCCCATTGGCCCGAGAAAAAGTGGGCGTGAATGCTTTTTGATCCATAAATTTGCATATATCGATCGCCCTCCAACGCCCTGGGGGCGGGGCCAATTCGCCCCTCGCTCACCGATTGGACTGCAAAAAGTGGGCGTGTGTCGTTTTTGATCCGTTTTTGAAGCACAAAATCCGTGATTTTGTACACGCTGTTCGGCGCGCGCCCTGCACGAGTCCAACACCGGTACCCACAGGCGGCGCAAGAACGGTGGCGATGCGACGGTTGCGAGGTGTGACGTGAAGGTCGTGGCGGTTGTGGTGAAGCGGTGGTTGGTGGTGGTAACAATGGCGGTTGGTCCAAATTAAAGATAGTAAAAGAAAAACGGCTATCCTGAAGAGTCGCAGCACGCATAAATGACATGTATTCCCACTAGACAACGGGTTTGGGCCTAACTACACATGTACTTACCGAGATACCTCACCTAAGGGACCTGAATGGTGGTTTGCGAATTTGGTAACCACAACAATATATATATATATATATATATATATATATATATATATATATATATATATATATATATATATATATATATATATATATATATATATACTTGTAGATGAACAGGATAAAACATCATAAATTTTCACTACATGGCCAAAAGTATGTGCACACCTGCTCGTCCAACATCTCATTCCAAAATCATTGGCATTAATATGGAGTAGGTCCCCCTTTTCTGCTATAACAGCCTCCACTCTCCGGGAAGGTTTTCCACTAGATGTTCGAACATTGCTGCGGGGATTTGCTTCCATTCAGCCACAAGACCATTAGTGAGGTTGGGCACTGACGTTGGGCGATTAGGTCTGACTCGCAGTCGGCGTTCCAATTCATCCCAAAGGTGTTCGATGGGGTTGAGATCAGGGCTCTGTGCCGGCCAGTCAAGTTCTTCCACATTGATCTTGACAAACCATTTTTGTATGGAGCTCGCCTTGTGCATGGGGGCATTGTCATGCTGAAACAGGAAAGGGCCTTCCACAAACTGTTGCCACAAAGTTGGAAGCACAGAATCATGTAGAATGTTATTGTATGCTGTAGCATTAAGATTTCCCTTAACTGGAACTAAGGAGCCTAGCCCGAACCATGAAAAACACCCCAGCCCATTATTCCTCCTCCACCAAACTTTATAGTTGGCACTATGTATTTGGGCAGGTGGCGTTCTCCTGACATCCGCCAAACCCAGATTTGTCCGTCAGACTGAAGCGTGATTCATCACTCCAGAGAACCCATTTCCACTGCTCCAGAGTCCAATGGTGGTGAGCTTTACACCACTCCAGCCGACACTTGGCATTGCGCATGGTGATCTTAGGGTCACCCAGATCGCTCAGATGGCAGAGCACTGGTATGCTTTTCCAGAGGAACTGGATTTGATTCTTGGTCTGGGCCTGTAATTTTTCCACAAACACTACATGGCCAAAAGTATGCGGACACCCCTTCTAATTTGTGGATTTGGCTATTTCAGCCACACCCATTGCTGACAGGTGTATAACATCAAGCACACAGCCATGCGATCTCCATAGACAAACATTGTCAATAGAATGGGCTGTAATAAAGAGCTCAGTGACTTTCAACATGGCACCATCATAGGATGCCACCTTTCCAACAAGTCAGTTTGTCAAATATCTGCCCTGCTAGAACTGTTCCGGTCAACTGTAAGTGTGGTTATTGTGAAGTGTAAACGTCTCGGAGCAACAACAGCTCAGCCGCAAAGTGGTAGAGGCTACACAAGCTCACAGAACGGGACCGCTGAAGTGCTGAAGTGCGTAGTGTGGAAAATCGTCTGTCGTCGCTTGCAACACTCACCACTGAGTTCCAAATTGACTCAGGAAGCAACGTCAGCACAAGCACTGTTCGGCGAGAGCTTCATGAAATGGGTCAACTGCACACCCTCTCGAGAGGGTCTTAGTTCCAATGGTTTAATCCCAAGCTGC
Source organism: Eptatretus burgeri (assembly GCF_056783735.1). Classification (NCBI taxonomy): domain Eukaryota; kingdom Metazoa; phylum Chordata; class Myxini; order Myxiniformes; family Myxinidae; genus Eptatretus; species Eptatretus burgeri. The sequence goes on along the minus strand of NC_140964.1, from coordinate 42,168,416 downwards.
TCCTATGGTTGGCAGCGAATGCCCCAGAAGGAATTGCATTTCTCAGCTGGTGGGTCACCCAGACCGCTCAGATGGCAGAGCACTGGTATGATTTCCAGAAGACCTGGGTTTGATTTCTGATCTGGGCCTGTAATATATATATATATATATATATATATATATATATATATATATATATATATATATATATATATATATATATATATATATATATATATTTTGAGGGGCAGTCAATAAGTAACCTTAAAATGGTGATTATAAATTCTAGAATGTAATGTGTGTCGTTATAGATGACATATGTTATATCTATGGGTAAGAGTCATGTTTTGCCTGTTTTAGATCTGGCAACATTGCGCGTATGATGTAAATAGAGCAGTTCCAAGATGGCTGCTCCCTTCAAAGCATGCACCAAGAAGGAGCAAAGTTCTGTCATCTGTTTCTTGGGAAGTGAGGGTGTGAATTCCAGTCAAATTCATCACAGAATGAAAATGCAGTATGGTGATGCATGTATATCATTGCAGCAGGTGTATGACTGGGACAGAAAGTTTAAAAGTGGAGTGTCCAGTGCGGCAGACGCTGCTCGCTCTGGCCGGCCTCACACAGCCGACACACCAGAAATGTTTGCAGGAGTCGATCATGTGCAAAGGGAAAACCATCGCATTACGCTGGATGAAGTGGTCTCCGAACTGAACATAAGCCATGGTTCAGCGTACCATATCATTCACAATGTGCTGGGCATCTGCAAAGCGTCTGCGTGGTGGGTGCCTAGACAACTCACACCCGAAGTGAAAGAACTCTACTTTTATACTTCCTGTCCCAGTCGTACACCTGCTGCAGTGATAAACATGTGTCACCATGTTGCATTTTCATTCTGCGATGGATTTCACTGGGATTCACTCCCTCACTTCCCAAGAAACGGATGACAGAATGTTGCTCCTCACTGGAGCATGCTTCTTTGGGAGCCGCCATCTTCAAACTGCTCTAATGATGTCATATGCTCAATGTTGATCTAAAACAGACAAAACATGAACCTTCTAAGACCTTTTGAACACTATCGACCCCTTTTGTTCTTTTGCCCTTCGACCCCATTGGACCCTGCAGACCCATTTAGACCCCTTAAAGACTCTTTCAACACTTTAAACCCGTTAGACCTTTAGATCTTTCGACCCTTTGCATTTATTATACCTTTTAATTCCTTTTTAGACCTTTTAAAAGCCTTTAGATCCATAAGACTCTCTCAGACCCATTTAAAAATCGAAAAAAAAATGCCCTCCAAAATAGTTTTTGACAACCTTTTTCATGCACTGTTTTTCATTGCATCACAAGTTGGAATGATGAATCAAAACTGATATCCCAAAGCAAAAGTGATGTTGAAAAGTGAAACTGAAACTACTGATCTCTGGATCATTGGATGGGAAACCAGAATGAAATGCTGTGAGAAATATTGAATGAAAATTGCCAAAAGCAAAGCTATGGGGAGTATAGAGAGAGTGGGGGGGGCAGGTTGGGGACTGAAGAAGCTATGTGGAGAGCGATAGGTGCCTGTAGGTGGTCAATTGGCATGAAAAGAACTTCAGTGATCTTCGGTCAGGCGGTAGGTCCAAAACGTGCCTGGATCCATTTCCCAACTAATATTCCATAATTCCACTCTCGCCACAAGCATGGATTGGAAGTCTTATCTGGTGAAATTTAATGAGGTTGCCAAGGTGACCGGCTCCACCCACTGCGATATCTGCTCATTCAAATTTTATGCCGAAATCCCATTTCGACGAATACACACTTCCAAAAATTGCTGATTTGAGGTGAGACATCTTCTAACCCATCGGAGATGGGTAGTCGGGTACCCTGCTAGTATTCACCAATTTGAAAATTCTATTGTGGTTTCTTGTAATTTGCATTAATGTAACTGGTATTGATTACTTCAAACGTTTATTATTATTTACTGTACAAAAATCCACAAACTGTTTCCAACATATTTACTTTGTGACAAGTGGATAATCCTTGCACAAGATAATAAATTATGCGAAGCAAAAATGAAACTTTTTCAATTTCATCATCTACATTAATATTTCGGCACACCCCTTTTTTGTTCCACCATCAGATTTTTGTTACTGCATGAAATGAAATAAGCTTTGACATATATAGTAATAATATTATTGTCTTCCTTAAGAGGCTCCTCAAAATTCGTTTTGATGATTATGGAAGTTAAACAGTTCATGTTCATCCGACTTTTTATTATTCCTACTGCACTTCATTAGAACATAGATTGTGGATGGATGCGCAGATCCCAGGAGAACTATAGCTGTACAGAACAATTCATATTATCGATGGATAAAAATGATATTTAATTGATATTACAATAAATTGTTTATTTAAAATATCTTCAAATTTTGTGAGTTTTTAGTTTGTTGTGAAATATGAGGTATTCGGGTCTCCGCATAGTGGCGTACAGGCTTAAGTCGTACTTGTTTCCTACCGTAGAAAATCACAGAACCATCCGATCGACATGCTGTTAACAGTTTCAGAATCAGCTAAATTCTACAACATATGAATATGG
>NC_140964.1:41935859-42163359 GCF_056783735.1 Eptatretus burgeri | reverse complement strand
GCTCTCCACTCTGGACTGGTGCTCCTGCCTCCCACCTTTCTCAGCTTCATGCTGTGGAAACCAAGGCATTTCGGACCATTGGGATCTCCCACGATGAGGCTGAGTCTTTGGGCCTCTCACTCTCTCACCGCAGGCAGGTCGGTGGTCTTTCTGTCTTCTACCATCTCCTCTCTGGTCTCGGCCCCCCTGCTCTGTAGGCGATTTGTCCCCACCATATTTCCGCAGGGCGCTCAATGTCCACCAACAACCCCCTTCTGGTAAAACTACCAAAATCACAAATCACTGCTCACCTTCACTCTTTCATTCCTCTTTTTTCCCACCTTTGGAATAAACTCCCTCACTCTATTCAATCCCATTCTTCCCTCCAGGCTTTCAAAACAGCTGTTCACCACCATCTCTTATCGTACCCCATCCAAAACCATGATCTTTTCTACCCCGTCAATCCACTTCAAACCCACCTCCATCAAATTCCCTGCTTTCCTTCCTGAAAGTCCCTGTGGTGTCCATCTTGTATTCCCCATGTTTCCCGCCCCATCCCTCTCCCTTCCACATATATAATGTCTCTGTTCCCCACTGCCGTACCTCTTGTCTCATGTCTCCCTTAGCTGTGCATTGTGTATTAGTTCTCATATGAGCCTCGACAAGGTATACAAAAAAAACCACACACACACACACACACACACACACACACACACACACACACACACACACACACACACACACACACACACACACACACACACACACACACACTCCATTGCATCCCAAAAATGTACCTACTGAGAAGAGAAGGAGGTAGTGGCCTGATGGAGCTCAACCAAGTGCACAGTGCCAGCTGAAGGACTGGCTGAGTATTTGAAAAGTTCCCCCGACTACAGAATCCAATTTGTATGTAAACAAAAAGACAGCAAGCCAGAAAAAGTATTCCTAACCCACCCTGTAAAAAAACTGCAAAAAATGGAGACTGCATTTGAACAGATGCCAATCGAATATGTCACACAAAATCCAAACAACAATGAATACAGCCCCAACAATTGCAAAAAGACAAAATAAAAATATAAAACGAAATGTCAACAGATATACACCGACAACAGGGAAAACGATAAAAGAGCAGGAAGACATAAAAAGTAAGAGTTGGACAGATTGGGAGTAGACAAAGAAGACTCTTTGGAATGGCTTAGAAGAGGTCAGCTCAACTGGGATCGAGAACAAATCATAAATGCCCAAGACCAAGGACACAACATCAATGTCTTTAAGAAGTTGAGGACTGAATCAATCGGACAAGTGCAGGGTCTGCAAGGTAGAAACAGAAAGTACGAGCCACCTCCGATTGAGATATAAAAAAAACTCATGTCAGATCAGCTGTACACCCAAAGGCACAACAAGGTATGTGGAGTAATCCACTGGCCCATCCACAAAAAAAAATCTCATATCCCAGTTCCAGAAAACTTATGGAAACAAGTACCAAAAGTAATCACTGAAAACAAGGAAGTAATGCTCACATACGACCTAATGATCCCATCAAGCGTGAACATAGAAATCAAAGCATTGCGATTGGATATAGTACTGAGGTACAAAAGACTTGCTACAGAGGATCAGCATGACCCCATTTAATGTATAGGGGTGTTTTTATCTTTGTCCGTGATCTTGGGGGAGGGGGGACGCAAATTCTCCATGTAAATGTGTATCGTGTAGCGCTGCCTCCAGGTGGGGGGAGGGTATTACAAGTCTCCACCATTAACAGTGCAGTATTCCTGTCCGCACATTTTCCAGTACAATGAGCTGCTTTGAATTATAAACAGTAGGTATGTTTTTGCGTCATGCACATAACCCTGGTTGTTTTTTTTGCCTACACAGAGCTGTCAGTTACCGATACACCCACCCAAATAAAGGTGTGCGTCAGAACGCATTGCATGCTTGGAACAAGATCGCCCATGGGGCGGGTACTCTGCTAGTATGACTACAAACGAACACAGTTGGAAGCTGTGTGTGGCTGGGTGACAATCCTGAAAAGAGCCCTTCGAACCAACCTTTGAGGGCAGGAAATCTTCACAGCTTGGTCCATGAATTGTGATCCCTTATCAAAATGGAGGTGGATACTTTGTGCCATGGGAAGACTCCGTTCCACCTTCTCAAAACTGAATATGGAGATAACAACCAATGACACACACACACACACACACACACACACACACACACACACACACACACACACACACACACACACACACACACACACGTACTTTTGTAGTGCACATCGGATTTTTAATTGCGAGTATCTTGTTTGTAAAATATTTTGAATGACCCATGTTTTACATGTCCAAACTCCTCTTTGAGTCCGAGCAGATACAGTAGAGTCAGTTAAGAGCAACAGTTTTTGAGAGAAAGACAACAAAGAATGCGTTTTCATTCTATCGGGTGTCCCCAAATTACCGTTCCAAACTAAAACTGTCATTAAAAAAATAATCAAATGGGATACAATGATGGGTTTGCTGCTTGTGAAAGGGCATTGCTGAAAGTTTTATCGTCAAGATTTTTCAAGATCATCCAAATCCGAATGCACTTGAGACAGCACTCTAATAACTCACGAACGTGTTCAATATCCTCCTGTACCTGGCAGGCCTACCCCTTTCCTCTGCAGGATACTCACAAATCGTTTTTTTATCGATGGTGGCTTCCTTTCATAGATCACCCCGAAGCTTCGTTGATCCGACACAGCTGATTTGGTCTCCATAAACCAGGAAACACACTGTACTGCTTCTTCTTGTATATGTGACGTCACGTGTTGCATGAGACACCTGGAAAAGAAAAACGAGTCAATAAAACAAACATTGAGAAATATTCTTTCACATGTAGCAAACCGCATATCGTTGTGTCCTATTTTCTTTCATTAATATGGTTTGAATTTGGAACAGTAATTTATCATCGCTGTGTTTGAATGTGGTCAGGTGACTATTTTATGTCTATATTGTCACGTTTACAACTAGAACAGCACTCGGTGGAGTGCATACCTCCGCCAAGCTGAACAGTTTATGTTTTGTATCGCACCGATAGGCTGGATCTGGAACCAGATCGAAAGGACAATTGAATTGGTTTGTTCTAGTCATCTAACCAAGTCACCCACCAAGTTTTGTCATAATCTGTCCACAACATTTTGAAATATCATGCAAAATATATTGTTTTTGGCCCCATCTCTAATGGTGAGGAATCACTTAAGAAATGAAATTTTTTTAGTATCCAGTTCCGGATTTTCACCAAAATCGAATCAATTCGTCCTTGTCACACACCCAACCTGTGCACAAACATTTGGCCAAATCCTTGCATTACTTTTTGAGATATCCTACTCACAGACAGACAGACAGAAAGACAGACAGACAAGCAGGAGTGAATACATAACTTCTGTCCACCTTCGGTTGCAATAAGGTGGAAACTCAAAAACGGTTAAGATTGCATGAGTTGAACAACTCTGAATAATAGAATACAAAGATTTTTGAATGAGATTTGCAATCGAAGGAAAATAAAGTCTTTTTTGAAACAGATTTTTTCACAAAACGATATTATAGTGACTCTCTCAATTCGAAGAACACAAATATTAGAATCAGAAGATATTCGAATATTAAGAGGAAGGCAACCAGAGGCTGGTGTAATATTCTCAGGGATGGGTGGAGATTCAGGGGGGCGTTTTGTCTGTGTCACTTAAAGAGGGTAAACTGCAACGGATAAGTGGGATTACAAGGATAAACCTTCCACATAACTTAGTGTTCATTTTCACTTTTTTCTTCGGTTGACCTGTCTTCTCTAAAGGTGAGAGAGGGGGAGAGAGAGAGCGAGAGCGAGACAGAGACAGAGACAGAGACACATATATATATATATATATATATATATATATATATATATATATATATATATATATATATATATATATATATATATATATATATATATATATATATATATCCTGATGTGGTTGATAAAACAAGTGTAAATATATATGTTATCAACATTGTATCGTTTGAGTGTTTCTTTGTAAGTTATATTTTCAATACTATGCAACTGCTGCATATTTTTCACATGACTTACAGCTTCAACATAATCGGTATTCCACTATTCTTCGTCGGCTGGCAGGATAGCTTAAGCGATGGGCGCACTCACCTTTGAGCTATCAAGCCTCTGTTCGAATCTTGACCCAACTATAAACTGTCATTCTGGTGTTTTGCTTGCAGGGAGAGGCATCAATGGGTGCACCATCCATTAAAGGGATGTTAAACTTGGTGTCCCATCTGTAAACATTAGCTGGTAGATGTTAAACATCACACAATGTCTCTTGAGGAGTGCGCACGTTATCGCTGACACCTTGAACAAATTACATTATCCTTTCTACAATCATTAGGCTTGGCTAGCAGGTTCCAAAAAAAAGGAACTTTGGTCTGAATTGTTCTCCCCTGCCCAACCCCACAAGGTGGAAGTAATTGGGGGTGTTAAAGAAAAGGAAGAAATCTTTTTTTTCTTGATGAAACATTCTGATTACACCGACTCAATGATAATATATAAAACTAGAAGGGCACTCTTCGACCTCGTGTCATCGCCACATTATAATGCCTCTGCCCACATTATTACATCATTATACATACTTGTACCAAGTTTGATTTAAATCCCTGAACTCAGATTCAAAATATTAAATAATTATGGCTGCCAGACCACACATCCAATCAGGTTGAAATTTAAAACACATATTCCACATGGCTACCAGATCATAACTGTGATGCGTCATGTTGATTTATGAAGCGGTTCAAGAGAAAGGATTTCAAAAATATTTCCATTCAACCCAATTTGGTTGTGAGACCATGTGAGCTATTAATTATTTGTGAACATCCTGGTATCCCCATGTCTTGGGGAACATGTGGACGATAGGCGATCATACTTGAAAAGTTTCACATTGATTTGTTCAGCCGTTTCAGAGAAGATTTTTTTGAAGGTTTTTATGTTAAAATAATATATGGCTGCCAAACCACATGACCAATGACATCATCAATTCCCCCCCCCCCCATCCCACCATACAATTTAGCCATAGATGACACTGAAAATTTTTCATACTGATAGGATAAAGCATTCAACTTATGCAATTATGACATCATAACATAGCCACCTATAACATCCTCAAAAATATCACACATAGTGCCATGTTCCAAGTTTCAATTTTTTCCGTGGAGTGGTTTCGGAGATACAGACGTCCATTTTCTCAACATGGCTGCCACAGCACGTGATCTATGACGTCATCATTATCATCAAAACATTCCACTTGAATAGTTGCACCTATGGTGAAAATTGTGTAAATCGGATAAGCGGTTGCAGAGAAAACAGAGAAAATTAGCATGGACGGACAGACGGACAGACGGACAATGCGAAAACACAATGCCCCGGCGACTTCGTCAGTGGAGGCATAAAAATTGCTTTTCATTCTGTAACATAACGAATCTACAAACTTTCTTACATTTTCCCAAAGTTTTTGTTGAAATGCTATTGTTGTAAATTTAATTCCCATGATCTATGTTGCCATATATTTATTTTGACCCCGGGATACAGTATTGATAGTTCTTTTCCAATGTTGTTAAAGAACCCTCCTTTCCCTTTTCCCTTGATTGTTTGTTGTTCTTCACATGAGTTGGGTAAAATCTATTTTTCAAACTAATACAGTAGCTCTAAGCATTTAGCTTACTCACCTTATCCTGGCCTATCTTTCTTGCCACCTGACAATCCTCAAATCCAAAAGAGAAAAGCTCAACTGTCACAAGTTGGCTCATCAATGGATGATCTTTCTTTTTATCTTTATGTCTTTGCTGAATTATTTATTGTCTCTCTTAATGGTTTGCAATGGTATTCTTTATCAATATGCCGGTTTCTATGACAAGCTTAGCGAGGGTCTCTGCATCAGCTCAAATTATCTACTTTGCAGTATCATCTATCAGGAAAATCAAGGATATAACGAGAAGGGCACTTGGTAGAGCACCTACAACCGCATCGCAATGCCTGATCCATGAGAACATATCAGGTCCAATACATTTTTGAAATATCATGCTATATATCGTTTTTGGCCCTATCCCTCAATGGTGAAGAATCACTTTAAAATTAAATAATTTTTGCATCCAGATCCGGATTCGGATCTTCATCAAAATTTAATAACTTTGTCCTTGCCACACACACACAACATGCCCACCAAGTTTCGACCGAATCCGTCCACAAGTTTTTGAGATATCGTGCTATATATCATTTTTGGCCCAATCTCTCAATGATGAAGAATCACTTTAAAATTAAATAATTCTTGTATCCAGATCCGGATTCGGATCTTCACCAAAATTGAATCACTTTCTCCTTGCCACACACATAACATGCCCACCAAGTTTCGTCCAAATCAGTCTACAACTTTTTGAGATATTGTGCTATATATCATTTTTGGCCCGATCTCTCAATGGTGAAGAATCACATAATTCTTGCATCCAGATCCGGATTTGGATCTTCATCAACATTGAATCACTTTGTCCTTGCCCCACACACAACATGCCCACCAAGTTTCGACCGAATCCGTCCACAAGTTTTTGAGATATCGTGCTATATCATTTTTGGCCCGATCTCTCAATGGTGAAGAATTACTTAAAAAATTAAATAATTCTTGAAAACAGATCCGGATTCGGATCTTCACCAAAATTGAATCACTTTCTCCTTGCCACACACAGAACATGCCCAACAACTTTCGTCCAAATCCGTCTTCAACTTTTTGAGATATCATGCTATATATCATTTTTGGCCCGATCTCTCAATGGTGAAGAATCACTTTAAAATTAAATTATTCTTGTATCCAGATCCGGATTCGGATCTTCACCAAAATTGAATCACTTTGTCCTTGCCACACACACAACATGCCCACCAAGTTTCGTCCGAATCCGTCCACAAGTTTTTGAGATATCGTGCTATATATCATTTTTGGCCCGATCTCTCAATGGTGAAGAATCACATAAGAAATTAAATAATTCTTGTATCCAGATCCGGATTCGGATCTTCACCAAAATTGAATCACTTTGTCCTTGCCGCACACTCATCATGCCCACCAAATAATTCTTGTATCCGGATCTGGATACCGATCTTCACCAAAATCGAATCAGTTTGTCATTGTCACACACCCAACCTGCCCACAAAATTTCATCCGAATCCGTCTGCAACTCTTTGAGATATCCTGTACACAGACAGACAGACAGACAGACAGAAAGAGGTGAAAACATAACCTCCTTCACCTTCGGTGGTGGAGGTAATAATACATTTACCTGAGCAAATTAGTAATCCAATATAATCATAAATGCACTGTATATACACATGTCTGTTAGACATGCAATTCGTTCCTTCTCATATGGACCACTTGGCTGTTTTGGAGTCATTCTGCCCATTACTTATTTGCATTCTGCTTGCACAATGACTATGACGTCCTGATTCAGAAGAAAAAAAAAGACTTTGGTTAATAGTCTTTATTGTTGGTGATCTTTCTCTACTTTTCTATCCCTTTCACGTGTAGACCATGCATTCTCTGTCAATACATGAACCCTCATGGCATCTCTCCATGCGCATGAAGTTTTGCTACTCCTTGGGACACTTTCTCAACGACTTGAACGCGAGTACTGGCTGGTCATATGGACTCGTTTTCTACCATGCTGTGCTCGGCATCAGTCATGGAGGCTCAGGATTTTTGCTGCTTGTGGGACAGCTGGTTGACGGCATAGTTACTCCCATTGTTGGAGTGCTCTTAGGACGATCGCTTGCGAGGCCAGATCTGCATCGCATTCCCCGTTACAAGCGTTGGCACCTGCTGGGTAAGATGCTCTCCCGCAAATCATGCACGACATACTATCAGCGTGGTTCTGAGCTGTCAAGATGGGCAAGAGGTTTGCACACCCAGCTATAAACTGTCACCATGGTGTCTCGCAGGCAGGTGGAGGCATCAATGTGTGTGTCATCCCTCGGATGGACTTTAAACTGGATGTCCCGTCTGCTTCGTGACATTAGCTTAGTGGAAGTTAAAGATCCCACGGTGTCCTTCATGAAAAGTAGGTGAGCTATCGGCAACACCCTAAACAATTTCCAAATACCAGGTCTGATATACAGGGGATGATGCATCAGTGGCACAGCCATGTTCCCATCAGCCAATGATGCAACTCACAGTCACGTCCTCCATACGAAAGAAGAAGTGTGGTTCTAAAGAAAGTGACTCTTTCACATATTTTGCAGAAACCCTGATGCTTGGTGGAGTCTTGTTGACTACGACACCAAGGCTAATTATAGAAAACTTTTCAGCAAAACTCTTACTTGTACACGAGGGCTTGAATTACACATTTCTTTTCGTGTAATGACAAGTTTATGTACCGGTGAAAGCAAATCAGGAAAGATGATTTACAGTTGGTTATCAAAGGAAGATCCAAATATCGTGTCTTTAACAACCATATTTACATCAGAAACAGAGAACCGGGTAATAATGAACCTCCAAAAGGACTTCTATAATAATCATTCCATCCTGCCCTACATTATAATTATAGAATCGATAGGTGGCTGTCGATCAATGTCTTACTAATCAAAATCTGATGCCAAGAATTCATGAAATAATTTTCTTCCCTCCAGTCACTATAATTCCTTGGGGTCTATATTTCCCAAAAAGTCTATTGTTCTACCATAATTGTTCTTTGTTCCCATGATGATGCTGCTCTTATGTGGGCTCCATGACCCCATTAATCTCTCGAGCCATAATGTCACCCAGGTGCCATAGTTTCACTAATTCAAAACACCAGAGTGAAAATCGTTTCACTCATTCACACCACTCTCCTGGCGTCAGGGCGTGACAGGTTGAGTTGGAATCAGCAGAATTCCCGAACCTTAAACTTCTGAAGTAAGCAGGTTTGGGTGGGTTTGGTTCACAAAGGGGGAAGTGGGGGTCATTTTGTTAGCAGGGCCTCTGTAGGTTTAAATACCGAGCACTTTAGATGCTTGCTCTTCAGTTTGTGCCTCTGATGGTGTCGTTGTCGAAGTTATTGTTCGTTTCTTTCTCGATATCTCAATTAGTCTTCCTCGCTGTTACAATAACCTCTTCTCGGCAGTCTTTCCATCTCATATGCTCCGTGCCTACTTTGAGATCAAATTCCTCTTACTATACTAACTACATTTGAAAAACTCGTTGGACTATTACGCACACTCTCACGCCTGAAACCGATTCAACTAAGCTTTCTATATGCTTTCATTATTATTATTATTTATTTATTAGTAAGTTGGAGCTACAACTTCCACCGATACCTGTAGTTAGCAACCTGGGAGGTCTTTACTATTTCTACCCATTAAGTGCATCTATTACCTGTGCCTGCTGCTTCTTATAATTGTCTTGTTCTACTACTCCTGCATCACTTTGACGTATGCATTCTCTTTACAAGTCACCTCGTTGACCTCTTAAATATTTCATCTCAAGTTCTTTCCAGAAAGTACCACCTTTGATCTGTCCGTCTTATGCCTGGCTTGCCTCACAATGACAGCGCGGACACGTATGACTCCACTGTCCCGTCTTTGCTTTGCTATCGGTCATTTTGCTAACGACTGCGGTGCTGCTCTCTGGTTCTCCTATGCAATAGTGTTCTTTCACCACACTCTGGGTATCGGTAGCATAAAAGTTGGATGCCTGGTACTTGTAGGACAGATCGCCGACGGACTTTTCACGCCAATCGTCGGCTTTCTCATGGATCGACTGCCGGGAATTGCCATGCTCGGGCCACGAAAGAGCTGGCACCTACTCGGTGTGTGCACCTTCGCCACCTTGCTATGATTTTCTTTGTGTCTTTCTGTTTAGTGGGAACGCCTTCATTGTTTCCTGATCCTGGTTGATGAAATGCTTGATATTTGCTTGAATACCAGATCCAGAGATTTGGAATTCCTTATTTTTTTATTCCTGGCATTAGATAGGCCTTCCTACTCTCTGTTGAGTTAATGAGAACTCAGTGTCTGTAGGAGGATAAGTCAGTGAACTGATCAGGTGTTAATGTCATTGTCACCTACCGGCAGGTTCAGTGGGACTGGCACTATCATTCCCATTCACATTCAACCCGTGCTTTTTGTGCGTCGATGATGCCGGAGAAGGGGCTTTCATCGTATACTACATACCCTTCATCGTACTCAATCAAGTCTCATGGGCAGCGGTACAGATATCTCACCTGGCACTCATTCCTGAACTCGCCCACAGTCCTGGGGAGAAAGTGGAGCTTACAGCTTACAGGTGAGACACTTATTACGCAATTGTGTTTGAAATAAATGGATTCATGAAGATGGAAGATGGACAGTTTTGTTAATTTTCTTCTCTGGGTATTTTCAGGTGATACTTGTAACATGTAATCGACAAGCGCAAATGTTTTTTTGTTTTTAACTACATGGTCAAGGCTCATGGAAGAGCTAGGACACAGAGCAGATCAGGACACAACATAACAAAGGGAACAGCAAGACAAAGGGGGAAACAACAACAGCAGAGGGAGAAGGTAGACGGAGACAGACGAACAAGAGATGCAGGTAACGATGAGGGGTAGGGGAGAACACAAGGGGTGGACAATATGGATACAGAAGCAATTTTTAGATCCTCGTGGAGGATCTCGAAGTCTTACTCACGTTGTTGTTCTTCATCTTCTTCTTGTGGACTTTTTTGTTTCACAGCCGACAGTTTCCATCGAAACTTCCTGAAACTTGGCATATATATGTATAAATACCCAGCGCAGACAGTAACCATCTCCGATTTTGAAAATTCCTCCAAGAAAAAAAGTAACGACGTCAAAATATCGCCGCTAATGGAAATCGCCGAAAAAATTATTTCTGAAACTAGGCAAGCTTTTTGAATTCTGTTTGCGGGAATCGAACAGGGCATTAGCAGAGATTAATTACCGCACATATGACACATCACTATGACGTCATTCCTATTTTTGACATTTTTTGTTTCACAACCCAGAGTTTTCATCGGATCTTCGTGAAACTTGCCATGTATATGCAGAAAGCCCACGCGCAGGCAGTAACCATCTCCGATTTTGGAAATTCTTCCTAGAAAAAAGTTGACGTCATAATATTGCCGCTAATGGAAATCGCCTATACCATTATCTCCGAAAGTAGGCAAGCTGTTTGAATTTTGTTTGCGGGAATCAAGCCGGGCATTAGCACAGATAATTTATCGCAAACCTGATAATACATCACAATGATGTCATATTCATTTTATGACGTCTTCATTAAGAGGACGAGGATCTTAGCTCATTTGAGCTTGTTTGGAAGGGGTGGGGTGGGTTTAACGGGTGTAGAAAAGATCATGGCTTTGGATGGGGGATCACTTGAGATGGTGGGGAATAGCTGTGTTGAAGACCTGGAAGGAAACCCAAATGTTTATGCAGTATTTGTTGTATATAATACCTTACAAGCACAGTTGTGCATTAAAAGTATGGATTACCATCAAGGGCCATGTTGCAGACAATTAGGGGTGAGGAGGAAAGGTCCTTGGCTTGGTTTACAGATAGATCATGATCAATTGATTTTTATTTCTTTATAAATGACACCTTTTTAAGTTTTCTACACTCTTTGCAGAGCACATCAAAGCTGCCAAAGCAGTTTCATTGCAAGGAATACACTAGGTGATAATTGATATTGACTTTTCGAGCAGTAATTTGGAATTTGCCCATGTGGGGTTCAGTACACAATGACATACTGTTGCAAAATACCCCTGGTATGTTTAACATTCACCAGTGAATGCTAGCGGATGGGGTACCCGGCTTAAAGTCTCTCCAAATGACAGCACAGTCAATGATGTAATGCCATGCCTGTAAAGCACCAGGGTGGTAGGTTACAGTTGGGTTTGGAATCGATGCCAGAGGAGAGAGTTCAAAGGTGAATACACTGCATCTGAATTGTTATCGTCAGCCCTTTGGTTAAGTACTTCTCTTGAAATGTAGTTGCATTGCAGAAGGTTTGTTTCAACTTTAAACCATCAAAGTTGGTTGGAATACACATCAAGGGGTGTGTTCAGTTACCAAGTTTTTGTCGAGTGCTTGCCAAGCGGCTTAAATGCCGCCGTAAGCACTCCATTCAAAACCGTTGATAAGGAACAGCTGGCTTGGCAAGCACTAACGAGCTGCTTGGTAACTGAACACACCCCGCTGGAGTGCTGATTAAACAATGGCAGATCTTGGTTGTTTATGGAGTGGCCCCCGAGATGATGAATTGTTTACAAATGCGATTGCAAACAAAACTGTTATCGTTTCCGGGACCATCTTTTAAAAATGGATTGTCCAACATTTTGTGGATCTTCATCTTCTTTTGGTTTCTCCCATTTTAATTGTGACGTTGCCATTTTGTTGGTCAAACAACGTCATTTTATCTATGTTTGGAAATTGTGTGTGTTTATACATATGGATACTGAAACATATAACATGACAAGATTTAATATACTACTAGTGTAGGCCCGTACGTGCGTGCCCGTACGTGCGCGTCCGTACGTGCAAAAAAAAACTAATAATGAAAAGAAAAAAGAAGGAAAAAAAGAATTGTGACGTCCATTGTGACGTCATAGCACCGTGTCCTGTCATTGGTTTGGTAAATAAATGGCCATAACTTGGGAACCACTTGTCCGATTAATATCAAACCTTGAAAAGGCACATCCACAGGGCCCCAGCAATATACCTGCCAAGTTTCAATTAGATCAGACCAGTGGTTGTCGAGAAACAGCGGTCACAGACAGACAGACAGACAGACAGAGAGACAGAGAGACAGACAAGCCGGTAGGCGACATGGGTGGTCACTATATAATTGCATACGAGTCATACAGTTTTTGACCGATCGGGCTGAAATTTTTTGACAAAGAGGTCGATAATTATAGTGCGCATAAAAGCGCGGAAGCTGATTTTTTATTTTTTATTTTTTTTTAGGATTTTTCAAAAATTTCAAAGTCACGTTGCTGGGCAACAGTGACGTCCATAGCAACGGTGCTAAAAAGCATACAACTAGATCCTGGTATGAACATACTAGTCAAGTTTCATCAAAAATCAGTTGACTCCTCTGGCCTCCAGAGCTGTCCAATACATACATACAGACAGACGGAAAACCTGAGAATTACGGTAGTCTAGCGACCACCGAACGGACAGACAGACACAGAGATTGCTGGAATTATAGATAGATAACGGACTATATTTTATTATTTACCCCAAAATGGCAAAATCCCCTCGCCCCACCCCCCAACCTGCTGCTCCCCACAACCCCACCTCTCTATGCTTCTTACTATTCCTTCCCTTTTCTCCTATCTTATTCAAACCTCCTTTTCCTTCTCTCATCCTACCAAAACATCCCCACTGGACTTTTAGTCCAGGCATTATATGACAAATAAGGACTGAACCTCACACAAATTGCAACAGAAAATCTGATAACTGTTCATTACTCATAAATGTGTCCTCTATAACATATAAAAAGTCCTAATGAATCCAAGTGGTGGATTTTTTTTTTATATAAATTAAAATTATTTTTAATTTTATTTTATTTTTCTAAAATGTTTCTTAACCGTACTCTGGTACCACTTGTTGCTACTTTATAATGGGATATTTAGCAACGCTCTAACTATACATGTCATAATAAAAACACATATTTCCATAGGAAGATGGTCTGGTTTTATTATTGAGATGACCCGTGCCTTCAGATGAGACCAAAAATGAATTGTCTCATGATGTGGTACGAGTGAAAAAATGTTGTGTTGTGATTTAAAAATGATTTAAATCTATTTATTATGGCCTGGCATATATACTTTAATAGTGCATGCACTGATGTTCAACACAACTAATAATGTGTAACGATAAAAAGTTATGTGCTTCTGAAGACATTATTTTAAAGTAACAGCACTATTATACTATTATATACAAGGCAACATAATATTTTAGGTTGTCTGGTTACTCAACCACTGGTTTCATCATCGTCGTCGTCATCGTCATCACATTCAGTCTGAAATGAATTTGCACACCCTGATCCTTTGCATTTGCTACATGCAACAGAGCACTCAATGTTATGCTTCTTGCATGTGCACCTCGGCTGCTGCAATCTGTCTTGCAGCTGCATCTGATGACCTGCAGGAGTTCCTGGGGAGCTGGTGGTAAATCAGTTTGGACAGGGATGAGCCCCATCACTTTCTTTCCATCCCCAGTCTGGCGGCAGGAGTTCATCCACGGTTCCCTTCCACTGCTGCACCTGGTAGTACACGCGGAGATTGTGGTACTTTGCTGCTGCAGAGGTAGGTGGTAGGCTCTGTGGCTGTATATAAGAAGTTCTAGTAGCCACCTTCTCACAAAAGTGCTTGTGTCGTAGTGAGTTGAGTCCCTCCCCAGGCTTACCATTGTTCAGGCAGACCAAAGCATTCTCTCCTGCTGCCACAACATCTGCTGTGGAAGCTGACGGTGTGTCAAACACTGTAGCTTGCTCACTGAAGTCATCACTGGTTGTGAATTTCTTGAGGGCGGCTCCTTTACCAATGCCATACAGGCGGGATGTAGTATCACACCCAAGGATCACGTGGATGAAGAGAATGTGAGTGCACACACTGGGACCCAGTTGCTGCTTGAGAGCCTTGATGTTCCAGACACGTGGGTTCTTTGTGCTGTTCTTTGGCTCAGGTTGGAAGAAGAGGTCATGTGACTCGAGCTTGGTGTGGTAGATAAGGAGCATGAGCAGATCTGTATAATCACCGATGAGCACAGTGTTTGTTGTGGTTGAAGACTTCACTGCTTTCTGCACTTTGAGGAGATCAGCATCACCTGAAGCATGATACGTCTGACAGTTCTTCTTCTGCAGTTGGCCACTGAGCATGTTGATGAACTGTTGCTCGTTTGTGTTGTTTGCGAAGAACTCGTCTTTCTTCATTGTAACAGGCATGCCCTCATCAAAAGTCACGGTTGCTTCAGTCCTCCTACCTGCTCGTCTCTGGTGTGTCATGCATGTCCTTGGTGGATGTACCCTCATAACCATTGAAAACGACAATTGCCTCCCCATACTTTCTTGTGACACTCGGTGTACAACCTGCAAATGTTATTGTATGTGGATCCACGTGTCCATGAGATGCGCTGAACAAGTGCTCCACCATCCAGCACGTACTGAACCTGGCCTGTGATCCCTGGAAGGTCAGGTGTGAGGAGGGCCCAGATGGCATCTGCGAGCAATGGCGTTCGCAACTTCCAGAAAGGCATTAAATCTTTCTTCGTCTTGTGGCCGACCCAGTTTTGTTTTCTTTACCTCCGTTTCGCTGGTCTGATGAGCTGCTGGCATTTGCTTCTTGGTACGGAAATTTACGCTGCACACTCGGTGATACACTGCATCTGCAGCATGCAGGTCATGCACATGCAACACACGAGCTTTCACTATGACTGCCCAGGCATCTCCTCTTTCATTGCAAGATTTCAAGAGCGTATCATTGAACTCAAAACTGTCCTCACTGGGAATACAGTCCAATCAGAACTCTTCCTCTTGGTCCCAACATGCGCTGACCTCCCACATAACAGACAGTCTCTGTCATAATGGAACTCCCCCTCCTCATCAGCTGAGCGTAGTCGCACATGCCTGTCGACTTGCTCTTGTTCTTTCTCCTTTCATGCTTTCGCTATTTGTTGTAGGCTGGCATATTTCTTGCGGCAGACTTGATGAACCAGTTCCCCAGGTGATGTATGAACGTCATCATTTCTGGATTTACTTGCTCGGTTGATGGCGTCACCCCTTTTCAGTAAGTGTGGATGGTGGCTGTCCGTCCCCCTCTGCAGGGTCCTTACAAATGGCACATGTTGGAGTGCCACTCATTGTTCAGGATGTGATGGCACTGCAATAATGTAAAAAAACATGAGTATTCATTTTAAAGTACAGTAACTGTGCCAAATAACCACACGTGAATTTCACTGATTGCACATTTTGCAACTTTCAACTTGACTGTTTTTACAATGCAAATGTCTTCAATTTGTTGTGAATTTCCTTTTGAACTTGCACCGTACTGCACCCAATATCATGTCTCATGTAAAACAAAGTTTCTGGGAGATTGTGGATCATACTGAACCCTTTGTGTGGACATCAGACAAGCAGACATGAAAAAATCCATTATTTTAACATGGGCGGCAATGGAGAAAAATGTCATCACCCATTTCAGTACATTTTAATAGTTTCCACCACTTGGATTCCTTAGGACTTTTGGTATGTTATACAGGACATAGTTATGAGAATAAACCAGTTGAAAGAGTTTCTGTTGCAATTTGTGTGAGGTCATGTCATACAATGCCTGTACTATTTCTCTCCTCCATCCGGTGCATTTGACAGGGGCTGGAGGGGGGAGTCAAGGGGGTCCGGACCCCATATTTTTCAATTAAAAAACAAATAAGAAAGGAGGAGAAGGAAAATATGTTGCAGGAATATTATATTGCTGGCAGAAGTATGAATAAGATTAAAATATTTGGATTGATATGGTATGGAATCATTCTCAGAGGCTCTTTGAAAAAAAAAAACAAGTTCCGGGGAAGCATCAAGCTCTCTCTCCCCTTTGGCAAAGCAGATATTTAAAAAATGTTTTGTTTTTTTACATGATCAACTTCATACCCAGTGTTGGAGGGGTCACCTTCCATGGGCTCACTCGTTTGTGGGCTCGTTCATGGTTGTAATAAATGAATAATTCAAATACAAATTGGATCGTTGCTGGAACAAATTAATGTCAGGTGACCCTGTCACAGACTCACAGTACGAACCCAAGTGCAGTGACGTGGATTTTCCAGCATGTAGCCTGCATGGATTGACGGTGCATTGACGAAGCAGATAAAAACTCTCAGGCGTCTCAGGTCGTTGCATTTAATTAAAATAGATATATACAGGAGACGTTACAGGGAGGTGTTCCAATTTCCCTTTACTCTATGCTTTTTACAAACCACGCGGTGTGAATATTATGTGTCCTACCTCAATATGAATGACTGTCGTGAGATGTGAAAAGATTCATGTTGTAAGCCTCATACCTGGGCATTCTGAAAGCTACCTGCCCGGTAAGTATATGGTGGCATGTTTATCACAAATCTCTTTGTCAATTTTGTAAAAAAAAAAAAGTCTGAAGACGACGATGGTTCACGAGCGGTATTTGACGATGTAGATTGTTTCAGAAGTCAAGGATGAGACAATGTGATAATGTTTGACGAAGTTATAAAAATGATCAACATGATGTGGTACGAGTGACAGGTTATGAGCTGAAAAATGTCGAAAACCCGGTTTCGTTCAACAACTTTCAAAATTTGACCTTTGCATAACCTTTAAAGGTCACAAAACAATGTTGTGGATATTAAAATAAGGAAACAGGATACGTGCTATAGCTTATTGGAGTTAGTTCGGCGAAGAAGGTCGAAAACCCGGTTCGATTCCCACAACTTTGAAAATTTGACATTTGTGGCCTTCATAGGTCAAAGGTCAAGGATTATGACCTTTGGTGCAAAACTTCCTCTGGAACATTCCAGGAACAATACAACATCATATAGACTATATGGCATTTCACACTCCTCAGATTATCCATACTTTGATGAAATCAGCATAAAAACAAACTTGAAGAGGGCGCCACGGGCAAGATGTTCGAGATAGAGCAAAATGGTTTCAAGACTTTAGGTGGGGAATGACCTCAAGATTGTGCATAAAAAATATTGTCATCCTAGCTGTCAAAGTTTGGGCGGTTGGATGATTTTTATGTCAAAATTCGCAATTTTCTAAGTTTTTGACATTGTGACCTTAACCTTGGGACGAAAATGAAAAATCGGACAATGGCAAGTTTTAGATAATTCGTTTTGCTATTCAAATACCGAAGTACCCATTCCATTCACTCAATTCCCGAGGAGAAAATAGATTTTTTATCCGACTACCCCGTAAAAATGGCTATTTTTTGGGCGTGGCTCTGCTCACAATGGGCGTAGCACGCCCTCATCCAGGAAAACACAACGAGATATTGATATCGAACACATAACCAAGTTTCATCGAGATTGGATCAAAGTCCACGGAGTTATGCTCTGGACAGACAGACACACAGACATAACGAATATAGTGGTCACTCTGGCTGGTGCTCGTGAACCAATTACAGGAAAGGATTGTGCATTAGAAACTCTCTAGAACCTTCAGTATCATGGAGACTTCATTCAGTTGGGTTGGATATACTCTTGCAGCATCAATAAAGATCCCTGCCATACCTGATAAGTCAGGCAAATCAAAACGTTTGTTCGAAGAACCTCCACATACTTAAAAATTATTGTGCAGCAGTTGCCCTGTATGGCAAACAATATCTCCCATCATAGCCACTCGATGATAACACAAGGACAGCGTCATACGAAGGGAACTATGTTGCAATTCTAGAGTGATGGCCAGATGATCTTATGAGAGGACACTTGGAATCAGGAACGGACAAGTGAGAAATGACCACTATGTGGTCACAACCTGCAACGCAATAAATGGTAAATAAAAACGCAAATAAAACAAACCCGGGCAGTGTATAGGTAGCAGAGGCCAACAGACCTAGTGTGTTTGGCCCATAAGAAAACAAAGATGGTGGCCATATCATTTTATCTGGGTGCCATGGTGGGTGGAGTCAAGCAACAGATATGGGTGTGGTCCAGCAGCTATCTGACCAATGGGTGCACATTCCACAAATTGACCCATCAACAAGAACCCCAACAACAGCAACAGCAATGCAGAGCTCTTGTAGACCTGTGACATGTTGCAGGTAAAAAGGCACAATGTACATCAAAAACTGTCCAGAATAAAATGATCGATGTTCTGGCAGATTACATTCAAAAGGAAAATGTTGGAAGCCAACATGGTGAGAGTGCCTTCTTCTCTATCGCAGGGCAGACGAAGTGACAGATACTTACGCCAAAAAAGACATATCATCAGTATCTCTGATTGCCGTAGTTGACTGCAAGGTCAAGGAGGTCTTTTGTCGATATTGTGTATCTGAAGATAATCATCATCATTTTGCCATCCTATGACAGGATAAGGCCAGGTACCTGGAAAGGACGAGAGGAGAAACCAAATCACATGCTATTATACACGCAGCTTGAAGAGACACAATATTGAAATTGAAAGTTAATGGTCAAAGCCATGATGGAACAGCAGGCAAGTCCTCAGAAATGAAAATTGGCGTGTAAGCATGCATCAACGCAGCATTCTCTTCAGGTATTGTATGCTCAATGAAACAGTCATGTGCTGGATATAAGCATTACATCACCAATGCCTGTAAACCTCCTGCCACCAGACTGAATGCTATTCCATTGTTTTTATAGTCCACCCAAAAGAAACGATTTATTGAAAGAATTATGGAGCACATGGCCCTGGACAGGAAAAGGAAAAGTTTGATTGGCATGTGCAAGAGCGGATCGGTGCAGCGGCCAACTATACATGTGACATTTTACAAAATGTATGACTTCATTTGTGAGTGTCAGGAGGTGATGCTGGATCCATCTGGAAATGCAGACATATACATGTAAGGGACATGGCCTGAGCCTGGTGTTGGCGCAGTGGTTAGGGCAGCGGCTTGGGATCCAAGAGGTCCTGAGTTCAAGCCCCGTTGGGCCACTGAATTAATACACCAGGGGGTTGACTCAGCCTGTCATCCTTCCGAGGTCGGCGAAATGAGTACCAGTATACTGGACCGGTGTATACCCCGGTTAAAATAGGTGTACCATATCCCTGTGTCGTAAGAGGCGACCAGGGTTGCGTCAGGAAGGGCATCCGGCGTAAAACATGTGCCAAATCACTATGCGGATCATACGGATGATCCGCTGTGGCGACCCCAAACGGGAGCAGCCGAAAGAAGAAGAAGACGACATGTAAGGGACATGGCCTGGTGTTTGGGACTGTGAATCCCAAATGAAAGTAGAGAGATTGTTGACAAATCTCATATCCTTTGAGACTGGTCATTGTCTTGGTTGTTGCCAGAAATGCACTGGATAATACTAGGCCCTGGCGTAACTTCAAAACCATCAGAAGAGGGACTGAGACATCCTTCAAGCTTACAGCATGATCTGTCAAACTAGGGAAAGAAACAAGTCACTGAGGTTTCTTCCATTTGAATCCAGGACACATTTAAGGAATACAATGTGTTGTTTGAGGAGGCTACACATTTAACCACACTTGTTATTTCTACCATCTTTGCTCCAAGGGAGCCTAAATCAGCACAACAGACTTATCAATCCCACAGAATATATCCCAAATGAGGTCTACTTGAGAAACATTAAAATTAGATTTTGTGACAACCTGTCTTCTGAATTTCAAGATCATTTCAACTCTGAAAGCAGGTAATGTGTTGAGGTACTTGCTCTTCTTCCTGAGGCAATCACAGAGATGGAGAATGTCAAGAATGTTCTTGATGGACATGTTCTGGGAGCATGATGTGCCACATTACCCATCATCACTTAGAGAGCTGAGATGAAGCATGGCAGCATTGCTGGAAGGAGAAAGTTGCACAAATAGCATTTCCTCAACTCCCACACAATGCGACCTGGCTGATGAGGATGTGTTCCTAAGTAGTAGAATGTTTTACTGGATGGGATGCACTCTTCCCACATAGTATTTGTAAAGGCCGATCATTGATTCTCCTGCTCATGGAAGATGAAAACATTCCAACAAAATAATAAGAAAAAGAGCAATCAGAGATTGCAAACCCTCACCAGGACTTCTTTTGAGTGGCGTTTTTTTTATAGGTTTTAGGGTAAATCTAATATGGCTGCCAAACCATGAGACATATGATGTCATATGTGTGACCCTTTTGTTCCTCATGGATAGGCAGTCATATGTGTAAAGTTTCGCCTCGATCTTTTCAGCCATTTCAGAGATTTTTTGAAAGTTTAAAAAAACAAAAAACAAAATAGCAACCGAATCACGTGACCGATGACGTCATGGTTTTTTTTTTCTGTGAACCATTATCCCGAGATGACCCTCAAAATTTTTCATATTGATCGGATGTGGTGTTCTACATATGCAATTATGATGTCATAACGAGGCCACCGATGACATCATAAAAAAAAAAATCACACCCATTCCCCATGAGGAGTACTTGCTATGTGCCAAGTTTCAAATCCTACAGTCGATGCCTCGCACACAGACTCAAATACAGACAACGGGAAAACAAAATAAAAAGAAAAACCCTCCTTCCAACCACTCTTGGACTTAGCTTGGCCAAGAGCTGATCCTTGTGGAATTGGAATCGAGGCGCTTCTCTCGTAGCGGGACGAATGCACTCCATGCAATCTGCGAGCGGCACTCCACCTAAAGGCTCAAAGCCCCAGTGTAACGGCTTTGGGTACTCCGCTCGTCCTCATCAACCCAACCAGAAGCAAAAGGCCGGTGTCTTACTTCGCCACATGAGCCAAACTGCCTCAACACAGATTCAATGGCCGTGTCATCCTCTTCGGTGTGCGCTCAATCTCTGCTCTCGCCTCTTCAGTGCAATGCACCTTGTGCCTCCACTCTGATCACGGCTCTCCCAAAATTTCAAGCCAACTCCTTCTTACTCCTAAATGCGCAACCTCTCCTGTGTGCTCCCTTTCTTTTGCCTCTCAAAATGCATCATTATAATCCTCTTAAAATGTGCAAGCTCCCCTTCATCACTGCACTTTTCTCTCTCCTGTTTTATCCTCCGCCTCCGGGGCATGGCCTGCTCTCACGAAACCCGGGAAGGCAAACTTCTGCCTGCTTGGCTAGCTTCTCACATCACACCCAGCAATCGTCCTTCGGGGGTGTGACTTCGCTTGTGTTTCAACCTTTGAAGATGGGGCTTTCTGTCCATTTGTTGTGCTTTCAGGGATGCGTTCCCCAATTGGTTCACGAAAAAAATAAGTGACCACTATATTCGTTATTGTTGTGTGTCTGTCTGTCTGTCGGTATGTCTGTCTGTCCTGAGCATAGCTCCGTGGGTTTTGATCCGATCCTGATAAAATTTTGGTGGGAGGTTTATATCATGATCTATTTGTGTTTTCCTGAAAATGGGCGGAGCCACGCCCAAAAAACGTGTTTTTAGGGGGTAGCCGATTTCAATTTGCATCTTCTCCTAGGGGGTTTGTCGAATCTGACAGGGGTTTCAGTATTTGGTTAGCCCAATGGCACCTGCACAGCCCCACGGAGCTCGATTTTTCATTTTCATCCCAAGATCAAGGTCACAAGGTCACGAACTTAGAAAATTGTGAATTTTGACGTAAAAAATTTTCTTCTCCGAGGGGTTTGTCGAATCTGTCAGGGGTTTCGGTATTTGGTTAGCCCAATAGCACCTGCATAGCCGCACAGAGCTCGATTTTTCATTTTCGTCCCAAGGTCAAGGCCACAAGGTCACGAACTTAGAAAATTGTGAATTTTGACGTAAAAAATTTTCTTCTCCGAGGGGTTTGTCGAATCTGTCAGGGGTTTCGGCATTTGGTTAGCGCAATGGCACCTGCATAGCCCCACAGAGCTCGATTTTTCATTTTCGTCCCAAAGTCAAGCCCACAAGGTCACGAACTTAGAAAATTGCGAATTGTGTTTTTAGGGGGTAGCCGATTTCAATTTGCATCTTCTCCTAGGGGTTTTGTCGAATCTGGCAGGGGTTTCGGTATTTGGTTAGCCCAATAGCACCTGCATAGCCGCACAGAGCTCGATTTTTCGTTTTCGTCCCAAGGTCAAGGTCACGAACTTAGAAAATTTCGAATTTTGACATAAAAATCATACGACCGCCCAAACTTTGAGAGCTAGGATGACAATATTTTTTATGCATAATCTTGAGGTCATTCCCCACCTAAAGTCTTGAAACCATTTTGCTCTATCTTGAACACCTTGCCGTGCCCCCCCCCCCCCGTGAACACACGTGTTTTTCGTGAACGCCCCCTTCAAGAGTGTTTTTACGCTGATTTCATCAAAGTATGGATAATCCGAATAGTGCGAAATGCCATTGTTCTTATTGTTCCTGGAATGTTCCAGAGGAAGTTTTGCACCAAAGGTCATAATCCTTGACCTTTGACCTTTAAAGTTCACAAAGGACAATTTTTCAAAGTTGTGGGAATCGAACCGGGTTTTCGACCTTCTTCGACGAACTAACTCCAATAAGCTATAGCACGTATCCTGTTTCCTTATTTAATGTCCACAACATTGTTTTGTGACCTTTAAAGGTTAAGCAAAGGTCAAATTTTAAAAGTTGTTGAACGAAACCGGGTTTTCGACATTTTGCAGCTAATAACCTGTCACTCGTACCACATCATGATCATTTTTATAACTTGGTCAAACATTATCACATTGTCTCATCCTTAACTTCTGAAACGATCTACATCGTCAAATACCACTTGTGAACCATCGTCGTCTTCAGACTTGTCTTTATTGGCGATCTTGAAATACAAAAACATAGGAAAAAAATCACAGAGGGCAATCATGAACTGGGGAACATATTCTTACTCCCAAGACTAATTAACACAGCACCACCGCTCTTGTGGTGACACGAAACACCGAAGCTCACAGATTCCACACTTACGACATTGACATGCCTCCTACTCATCCACAGACCAAGCAACTCTACACAATGCTATACTTCCCACTAGATTCTACCATCTACCCCAATAATCATAACAATATATATATACACAGTAGACTAGGCGTAAGTCGGCAGCGTGTAACTCGTCACTTCGCCTAAGTCGGCAGCGTCAAAAAGTCCCGAATTTATCTCATGTTAAATCCCTTTGAATAAAGGGTCATCCCTCTGTAAGTCGTCATCTCTAAGTCGTCAGATGTTGTCCGTTCCCGCGTAATGGAAACTCAAGTAAATTACCACTCCTAACTCGTCACACGGAACTGCTGCCTCGTGAGAAGCCCGATTTCATGGAATCGTGATGCTCGCTCATTGGTTTACACCGCCAGTGATGGGCTATTTATAACTGCGTACACACGTTGATCGCACTGCAGGCAGGACAATGGCGACTAAGCGTAAGCTGACAACTAAAACCTACCAAGAAAAATATGACATTATCCAGTTTTGCGAGGCAAACCCACTGATGAAGAAAACAGCCATAGCTGAGAAGTTGGACATCAAACGGCAGACATTGAACGATATCTTGAAGAATAAAGGCAAGATATTTGGACAAGTGGAGAAGATCGCGAGGCTGGTGGTAAGTGTGAAACGCGTGAAATGTGTGTCCTTTGAAGATGTCGATGACACGCTCATCATCTGGTTTCGGCAAATGTCGGCTCAGCCAAATATTCGGTTTCGGCCGATTCGGCCAAAAATTCGGCCGATACAGTCTTTCGGTGGAGGATTGCCCAGACAACATCATGGAATACAATGACCGGTTTGAGACCTTTCTCATGCACCAGATGCCCAGAGAGTTTGAGGCAGTCAAACATAACGGATTACTTCGCGAAGGAGTAAAGGATCGATCGAGCTTCGTGTTGAAGTCCGATCATGATATTATATTGGCTTGTTTTGTACATCACCGCACTCACTTACACATAGGCATTGAGTGGTAATCATCACCACGATGACTGTGTGTCATGTAATTTGTCACCATACCATCACCGATGATATACGAGGTGTCGTACAGTTGTTCATTATCTTTACTTTTGATAAACTGATTCATGAATTCCATCTTTGCTTGATCACTTTCCAACTCACCAATGAACCCCCACCTATGCCCCGAGGATTGCGTTTTCCTTTTGGTACAATAGCCGGCTCTCACACGTACGTGTCCAGGCCACGCGTGACTTCATCCTTCACCCCACAGTCATCATGAATGTTCGCATATGCGTAAGTCGTCACATTTCTAAGTCGTCACTTTTTTCTCGGTCCCGATGGTGACGAATTACGCCTAGTCTACTGTATATATATATATATATATATATATATATATATATATATATATATATATATATATATATATATATATATATATATATATATATATATATATATATATATGGAAAGATAAATATGGACGGTTGATCGGTAGACGTCAGGAGGTTTGGCGGAGAAGTGAGTGAGGAGATGGCGGTTGGAAGAGAAGGTTATTACGGTTGCTTCTCCTCGACAGGACGAAGAAGGCTGCACGATTCTCATGTTTGTGCTGTGTAAATTTGCAATGTGCTCAGTAAGACGCTAGCCATTGACTGTTCGGCTGAGCCGTGAAGTGTGTACGTTTCTGAGAAGGGAAGGAGAGCGTGCCTCGTGGTCTGATCACGGGGTCTCAGAAACAGTCTCGGCGTGTGGGCGATCGTGGTGAACAAACCGATTGCAAGAGAGGAACGGTCGGGATATTTGCTCGTGAAAAGGAGCTATACCGCGGTTCATGAGCTCTGACGTCGAGTACCGTCTCCGAATTGCCTTCTGTGCATTTCCGACTGCGAGAGACGACGCGGTTCGATCAAGTCCGAAAAGATCACATCTGGACCCGAAGCTAAGTGCCGGGAGAAAGGGTACATTTTCCAAGGAAAACCGCTTGACGATACGGCCTGGTTTCGTGTTAACCGCCCATCCACCACAATTGGGTTGAGGAGATTAACCTGAACCACCACGGCTGCGACAGTATATATCATTTACAATTACTTGTCCAGCTGAGTGTGGCCTAGTTCTTACATAGGTGCTAATTTATTATCTTTGATTGCTGGATGCAAGTTGGTTTCCTTATCTTTTTCATGATGTGCCTCGAGAGTGCAAAATTCCAAAGATAAACTTTTCAGGATGCACTGCCTGATAACATTCTATTAATGCAGCTAGAGGTGTAGCAGCTGCAGCCAGTTCCTTGTTCACAAAAGTAACACAGCAACCATGCAAAGATAGTGGGAAAGTGCCATTTGTGCTCCATGAATTAGAGAGCATGACACGATCATGTTTTCCTCTTTAGACATGCATCTTATTTTGACTGCAGCATTGTGTGATATTTCAGGGCCATGATGGCACCATTAACTAGAATGGCACTTAGAAGTGTGCAGACCTCCGTCAGGCTGAACAGTTTCGTTTTGTATCCCATTGATAGGCCAGATCTGGATCTGGACATGAACCAAAATCCATTCGGCTTGCTCTCGTCACCTAACCAACTCATCCACCGAGTTTTGTCATAACTCATCCAACCACCTATTAATTTTCAGAGATTAATGAGGTCGCTCAACTCAACCACCTATTAATTTTGAGGTCAACATTGGCCAAATTTCTAAAATCCTCAATTTACATCTGATTGACTTGAAATTTGAAGAGCATTTGCATATCATGTCACCGAATTCAACCACATTAATTATGAGGTAAACATAGGTCAATTTGGGCCAAATTTTCTAAAATCCTCAAGTTTTCATCTGATTGACCTGGAAATTTGAAGAGCATTTTCATGTCAGGTTTTTGATTTCAACTACCAATTAATTTTAAGATAAAAAGGTCAACACAGGCCTAATTTCTAAAATTGATAGATCGGGCCAAAAACTAAATACATCATTATATCTCAAAAAGTTGTGCACGAGTTCTGACAAAACAAGGTGGATGAGTTGAATAGGTGACAAGAACAGGAGGACTAGACTTTGGTTCAGATCCAGCCCATCAGTGGAATACAAAACATGAACTGTTCCACCTGGCAGAGGTATGCGCTCTACCGAGTGCCATTCTGCTTTGTGCTGTTTTGCCAAGTTGTCACTCTGTGAGTGATTTTTCATTTGTCTGTTTGTCAATCGCCTACAGGACACAATTCTAAAATGATCATCATGAAACTTCACAGAGTTGTAAAGGTAATCTCAACTGAGAAGCCTATTGATTTTGAGGTCAAAGGTCATCTTGAGGTCGAACATCTAAAATCGTCATTTGTCATCTGATTGACTTGAAATTTGAACAGGATTTGCATATTGCATCACTGAATTGGGAAACCAACTATTTGAGGGCAAAAGGTCAAAGGTGAACTCAAGTTCAAACTTCTAATATCATTTATTATCTACAAATCATAAATTTTCATCCAATTGACTTCAAAATTTAACAGCAATTGCATAGTCCATCACCAAGTTGGGGAATCAACTAGGTCAAAGGTCAACTCAGGTCAAACTTCTAAAATCATCAATTTCAATCTGAAAATAATCAATTTTCATCCGATTGACCTGAGCTTTGATGAAGATTGTCAATTTTAATCTTAACGAAATGGGAAATGTGATGTATCCATGGCAACCTTTGGAGAAGGGATGGATTTTGCAAGTATTGTGCTCTGCACGACATCTTTTTCTTGTTACGTGCAAAATCGACGATTTTTCAAGTATATTGTTAGTCAATTTTGTTATGCTGTCTGTCTGTTTGTCACCTACAGGTCGTAATTTTAAACCGATCTTCACAAAACTTCAGCACATGGTAGTTTGTCATAAGGAAGAGGCCTATTGTTTTTGAGGTCTTCAGCACAAGTAAATTGGGATTTTTGAAATCCTCAATTTTCATCCGATTGACTTGAAATTTGAAGAGGATTTATATTTCAGGTCATTGAATTCAACCACCAATTATTTTTTCGGTCAACATAGGCCAAAAGGACAACATTGGCTGAATCTCTAAAATCGTCAATTTTCATCCGATTGACTTGAAATTTGAAGAGGAGTTGCATATTTGGTCATTGAATTCAATCACCAATTATTTTTTAGGTCAAATTTCTTTTCTGGATTTTGCAAGTGTCGTGCAATGCATGATGTCTTCTTCTTGTTATGTCTTTCTGTCTATCTGTCTGTTTGTCTGTCTGTCTGTCACCGACAGGTCACAATTTTCAACCGATCTTCACGAATCTTCACCACATGGTATAGTTTGTCATAAGATAGAGGCCTATGGTTTTTGAGGTCAAAAGGTAAAAAATCAACAGAGGCCAAAGGTCAACAACTTAGCTGAGATTTCTAAATTTTCATCCGATTGACTTGAAATGTAAAGAGGATTTATATTTCATGTCAATGAATTCAATCAGCCAATTATTTTTGTGCTCAACATAGGCCCAAGGTCAACAATTGAGGTGATATTTCTAAAATCTTCAATTTTCATCTGATTGACTAGATTTTTGAAGAGGATTTATATTTCAGGTCACTGAATTCAAGCACCAATTATTTTGTCGGTCCACATCGGCTAAAAGGTCAACGTCGGCCAAATTCTAAAATTGTCGATTTTCATCCGATTCACTTGAAATTTGAAGAGGAGTTGCATATTTGGTCAATTAATTCAACCACCAATTATTTATTTTTGAGGTCAAATTTGTTTTATGGATTTTGCAAGTATCGTACTCTGCACGACATCTTCTTCTTGTTTGTTTGTGTGCAGGATATCTCAAAACGTTGTGGACAGATTTGGATGAACCTTAGTGGACAGGTTGGGTGTGTGACAAGGAAAAAATTGATTCAATTTTGGTGAAGATCCAAATCCGGATCTGAGATTTTTTAAGTGATTCTTCACTATTGAGATAGGGCCAAAAACAAGATGTAACATGATATTTCAAAAAGTTATGGATGAGTTATGACAAAATCAGGTGGATGTGTTGGTTAGGTGACAAGAACAAGTCAATTAAATTTTGCTTTCGGTTCAGATCTGACCTATCAGTGGAATACAAAGCTTAAACTGTTCAGCCTGGCGGAGGTACGTGCTCCACAGAGTACCCATTCAAGCTACCTTCACCACCAAAGGTGGAAGGAGGTTATGTTTTCACCCCTGTCTATCTGTTACCTGCAAAATCGAAGATTTTTCAATTTTATTGGTCAGTCGGTTTTGGTATTCTGTCTGTCTCTCTGTCTGTGAGTTTGTCTGTTTGTTTGTCAATTGCCTACAGGTCACAATTTAAAACCGATCTTCACGAAACTTCACCACGTTGTAGAGGTAGTCTCAACTCAGAAGCCTATTGATTTTGAGGTCAAAGTTCAAAGGTCATCTTGCGGTCAAATGTATAAAATCATCATTTTTCATCCGATTGACTTGAATATTAAACAGCAATTGCATAGTGCCTCAATGAATTGGGAAACCAACTATGTTTGAGGTCAAAATGTCAAAGGTCAACTCAAGGTCAAATTTCTGAAATCGTCAATTTCAATCGGAAAAAGAATCAATTTTCATCTGATTGACCTGAGCTTTGATTAAGATTGTCAATTTTAATCTTAACGAAATGGACAATTTCATGTATCCATGGCAACCTTTAGAGAGGGGAGTGGATTTTGCAAGTATTGTTGCCCTACACGACGTCTTTTTCTTGTTTGTGTTTGTTTGTCAATCGCCTACAGGTCACAATTCTAAACTGATCATCGTGAAACTTTACCAAGTTGAAGAGGTAGTCTCAACTGAGAAGCCTGTTGATTTTGAGTTGAAAGGTTATCTTGAGGTCATATTTCTAAAATCGTCATTTTTTATACGATTGACTTGAAAATTAAACAGCAATTGCATAGTCCATTACTAAATTGGGAAACCAACTATTTTTAAGGTCAAAAGGTCAAACAAAGGTCAACTCAAGGTCAAATTTCTGAAATCAATTTCAATCTGAAAAATAATCAATTTTCATCCGATTGACCTGAGCTTTGATTAAGATTGTCAATTTGAGTATCCATGACAATCTTTGGAGAGGGGATGGATTTTGCAAGTATCATGCTCTGCACGACGTCTTTTTCTTGTTTGTTACTTGCAAAATCGAAGATTTTTCAAGCATATTGGTCAGTCTATTTTGTTATTCTGTCTGTTTGTTTGTTTGCCTGTCAATCGCCTACAGGTCACAATTTTACACCAATCTTCACGAAACTTCACCACACGGTATAGTTTGTCATAAGCATGAAGGCTATTGATTTTGAGGTCAAAAGGTCAACGTAGGCCAAAGGTCAACAACAGGTGAGATTTCTAAAATCCTCAATTTTCATCCGATTGATTTGAAATTTTAAGAGGATTTATATTTCAGGTCACTGGATTCAACCAGCCAATTATTTTTGAGGTCCACATCGACTAAAAGATCAACATAGGCCGAAATTCTAAAATTGTCAATTTTCATCCGATTCACTTGAAATTTGAAGAGAACTTGCATATTTGGTCATTGAATTCAACCAGCAATTATTTTTGAGGTCAAATTTGTTTAATGGATTTTGTAAGTATCGTGCTCTGCACAACGTCTTCTTCTTGTTTGTCTGTTTGTTTGTTTGTCCGCACAGAACTTTCGTGTTTTCTCCGCAACTGCTTGTCAGATTGAGACAAATTTTTCATCATTGGTGCGAGTACTCATGTAGAATGTTATAGGTCACATGGAGTGGCAGCCATATTGGGAAAACGGAAAAACTTTGGACCTTTGTATCTATGAAACCACACCAAGGAAAAATTGAAACTTGGCACATAGCAAATACTCCTCATGGAGAATGTGAGATGTTTTTTTTTTTAAGATCTCATAGCTGCCTTCGCTATGACATCATAATTGCAGATGTAGAACGCCACATCCGCTCAGTATGAAAAATTTTGAGGGTCATCTCGGAATAAAATGGTCCACAGCAAAAAAAATTGATGACATTATCAGTCAAGTGATTCAGTAGCCATATTGTTAAAAAAAACAAAAAACGTTCAAAAATCTTCTTCTCCAAAATGGCTGAAAAGATCAAGGCGAAACTTTATACATATGACCGCCTATCCATGAGGATTTTTTTTTTCAAATGAAAAGCTGAAATGTCCTGTGTTAATAATTATTCAACCCCTTTGCTACGACACTCCAAATTTAACTCAGAGGCATCCAATTTCCTTTGATCATCATTGGGATGCCTCGACAACTCGATTGGAGTTCACCTGTGGCCAATTCAATTGATTGGAGATGATTTCGAAAGAAACGCACCTTTCTACAGAAGATCCCACAGTTGACGGTGCATGTCAGAGCAGAAACTCCACCATGATGTCCAAGGAACTGTCCGTAGAACTCCGAGATTGAATTGTGAGGAGGCATAGATCTGAGGAAGGGTACAAAACAATTTCTGGAGTGTTGAAAGTTCCAAAAAGTACAGTGAGCTCCATCATTAGGAAATAGAAAGAATATGGAACTATGCAGAATCTTCCCAGAGCTGGTCATCTGACCAAACAGAGCAACCAGGCAAGAAGAACCTTGATCAGGGAGGTGACCAAGAACCCAATGACCACTCTGACAGAATTACAGAGTTCCTTGGTTGAGATGGGAGAACTTGTTGGAAGGACAATTTCTGCAGCACTTCACAAACCTAGGCTTTATGGGAGAGTTGCCAGACGGAAGCCACTCCTGAGAAAAAGGCACATGACAGCATGCGTGGAGTTTGCAAAAAGGCACGTGAAAGACTCTGAGAACATGAGGCAAAAGATTATGTGGTCTGATGAGATGAAAGTTGAAGTCTTTGGTCTGAATGCAAAGCGCTACATCTGGTGGAAACAGAGCACAGCTCATCACCCATCAAACTAACACCATCCCCACCATGAAGCATTGTGGAGGCAGCATAATGCTATGGGAATGCTTTTTGGTGGCAGAAACTGGGAGACTTGTAAGGATCAAGGGAACAATTAATTAAGCCAATTACAGGCAAATCCTTGAGGAGCACCTGCTTCAAAGTGCAAAAGACTTTAGACTGTAGCGAATATTTATGTTCCAATCGGACAATGACTCCAAGCATACAGCCAGAGCAACACTGGAATGGCTTCAAACCAAGAATGTGAAAGTTTTTGAGTGGCCCAGCCATATCCCAGACTTGAACCCCATTGAAAATCGGTGGAAAGACTTGAAGATTGCTGTTCACCGACACTCCCCAACCAACTTGACAGGGCTTGAGTAAATCTGCAAGGAAGAATGGGAGAAAATCCCCAAATCCAGATGTGCAAAGCTGATACAGACATACTCAAGAAGACTCAAAGCTGTAATCACTGCCAAAGGCTCTTCTATAAAGTATCAACTCAAGGAGTTGAATACTTATTGACGCAAGACTGTTCTCCATCGAGCTGCGGATGAAAGCCTTTTTGGTGGAAAGGAGCTCTGGTGTGCCAAGGAAGGACTCTGCATGATTGATGATGCCCAGTCGGCATCTTGTTTTGGAGGCTAATTTTAAATGTGGCTTGCCCAAGAGAGATCATGGCTGAGAGTGAGATCCAAGAGTTTGAGCGACTGAATCTCTTTGAGAGGGTTGTTGAGAAAGTAAATGGAAGGCTTTGCAATGTGATCCTTTCAGAAAGAGCATAAATGTGAGGGATTTCTGAGAATTGAAAGGCATGTTCCAAGTGTTTGACTAGTTTGTGATTTTGTCAAGGTCTGAGGAGAGGGAAGAGGCTGTTACCTGTCTGTGAGAAGGATGAGCGATCTAATGGGAGAGAATGGAGTCATCAACAAATAGATAAAGAGGATTTTTCAGAGAGTCAGTGAGATCATTGATGAAGATTCGGAATATTATGGGGCCTAGAGCATTGTCTTGTGGTCCTCCAGCCTTGACAGGGAGAGGAGAAGAAAAGGTTCTGTTGAGAGCCACACATTGGCTACGAGAGTGGAGAAAGTCAGTAATCCAAGAGTTGAGTTGGTCTTGGATTC
The DNA here is from genome assembly GCF_056783735.1 of Eptatretus burgeri. Classification (NCBI taxonomy): domain Eukaryota; kingdom Metazoa; phylum Chordata; class Myxini; order Myxiniformes; family Myxinidae; genus Eptatretus; species Eptatretus burgeri. The sequence continues at coordinate 42,130,810 of NC_140964.1, read as the reverse complement.
CATAGGCAGACAGTTTGGAGAGCAAGGCAGAATGCCACACTGTATCAAAACCTCAAGATATGTCCAGAGCAACAGCTCTGATCTCATGTACATTTTGTGCCTCCATCCATTGTTGGGAGAGTAGAAGCAGCATGTCCAAGGTATAATGACCAGGTCTGAATCCAAATTGATGATTTGTGATGAGGCTGTTGAAAAAAAAAAAGGGATGATTTTATGTCAACTGCAATGATGCATTCCACGACCTTGCTGATGATTGGAGGTAAGCTAATTGATCTGTACTTAAGAGGATTCGTTTTTGCACCGTTTTTATGTAATGCTGTGATGTTGGCCGATTTCCAAGCACATGGAAGATAACCTATGGTAAATGACAGGGTGAAAAGGGCAGAAATTGGAAGTGCAAAAGCAGCAGAGCAGGTTTTTAAGGCACGTGAGCTGATGCCATCCAGTCCAGTTGCAAAGTCAGAGTCGAGGGTTTCCAGAAACTTTTCCACCTTTTCAGATGCAAAAGACACAGAATCCAGGAGCAGTTGTGTATGACTGGGAAGGAAGGGTACAGAGACAGGGGGTAGGGACACAATATTTTGAAGCAAACACAGATTGAGGCATTCAGCCTTTTCTCGAGCAGAGTCGGCAGTGGTGCCACTTGAAGTGAGGGAAAGGGTGGAGGAGGAGCACACATCAGAGACCGACTTAACAAGGTGCCACCAGGCTTTAGAGGATTAAGACAAGTTTGAAAGTTCATTCTTGAGATTGGACAGTTGTTTTCTGGCTCTCCTGAAAGTAGACACACTTGTTGTGGGCTGTGTGGAATGATCTGAGGTTACCTTTGGTTTGATCTGCATTCCAGGAGGAAGTTGCTTTAAAGCAACAGCCTCACTACAGGATTCAGAGTACCAAGAGCAGGAGGATGGGTAAGATAACTGAAGACGAGATGGGATGAATCTTTGCACAAGATAGAGCAGGCTTCTGTGGAAGAAATCTCAGGCTGAATTAATATCCATGGTGGTGGATATAGGAGACCAGTCCTGAAGTGTGATGGCTGCTTACAGTCTCTGCCAGTTTGCTTGAGTGAACTGCCAGACTCGCTGGTACTGAGGCCGTTCTCTGAGAATGGCCAGAGAGATGTTGACCTTCACTAGCACATGAACAGAAGAGCCAATTAGGGCGGAGGAGCCATTTGGAATCAATCAAGGCAAAATTGTTGAGCAGATGGCTTCTAACAACGTCCTCTCCAATGGCCAGTGTGATTTCTGTCCAGGAATGTGTAACCCAGCTCCCCTGGCAACTTGAAGACAGGACACGCTCACTAGACGAATGTAAGGCCAGTAGTCGTAATCTATTGATTTTAGGAAGGCCTTCAATGCTGTCCCTCATGAGAGGTTGATGCAGAAGGGTCAGGCCTTATGGAATAGGGGTACCACTCACCACTGGAATCCTTTCTGACATGTCAACAACAGAGGGTCAAAGTAAATGAGGACAAATCAAACTGGACAGATGTCTACAGTCGGATCCCCCAAGGAAGTGTCCTCGGTCCAACAGTGTTCGTTTTATTCATCAACTTTATCTTGGCGGAGGAAATGCTGTAATAAGTACAACATGGGTGACTCAGAACTACTAGAGGTATCTGGTAAGACTGATATGGGTATCATCATCGACTCTCCCTTCAAAATCATGTATCGACACAGCTAGGTAAACAAGGCAAATAAAACCACGAGACTCATATAAAGGACCTTCACAGTTCTGGACAAGGAATCCCTGCCCGTACTCTTCAAATCCTTAGTACGACCACAACTGGAGTATGGAAATGCAGCACCGTACTCTCGTCTTGCAGTGTACGTCAACAAAATGGAGAAGGTCCAGAGAAAAGCTATGAGGATGGTCCCTGCTGTTCGCGAGTTACAATACCAAGAGCGTCTACATGAGCTTAACATGTATTCAGTATTCTACCGGCAGCGCTGTGGGGACATGATTCAATTCAAATGTTCCAAATTCTCCACGGATTTGACAGAGTAGATCCAGGTCAATGGTTCACATGAGCAGTATCAGCCAACAGAATGTCAGACACACTCAAGATCTTTGCCACAAGATCCAGACTGTGTGAATGTCGGAGCAAAATTTTTTCAGTCAACGAATCAAGGAGGACTGGACCAATCTCCCTCAGGCTGTGGTGACTGCTCCCTCTGTGAAAGTGTTCGAACGAGGTTTGGACAAATAAAGGTGGGAGGAACGTTATGGCCTTCACTAGCATTTTGCATCGCTCCTCTAACATGTTTAGAACCAAAAGCACCAAAAACCGTTTTGTGCAGACTGGAAGACATACAGGATACGACCTATTCTTCGATGATGATGATGATGAATATTATAAAACGTCAACTACACGCTTCACTCGATACAAACAGTGCATGTAGTCATTTGGTTTTTGGGGTCTCAAGATGGCGGCGCGTTGTCGTCCACATTCAGCCATGTGACGGTCAATCAGTGGTGTCGTTCGTGCATACCATCCGTCCGTCAATCAGGCAATATCGTAAAACAACAGCTGTGTTGTCGCATAAAGCACAACAATCGATATAGAACACGAATGAGGTGACATAAACAACAACATGCAGACTTCCTCTTCTGTTGCAGTCAACGTGTGGCCCAAAATGGAGTTCTTTCATCCCCTCTTCCTGTCCAGGCTGGAGTTCCTCAAGGTAGCGTTCTGTGCCCTGTTCTTTTTCTGGTTTTCATCAATGATCTCTCCGACTCTGGAAAATCCTCTATATCTCTTTGCTGATGACTCCACCCTCTGCCGTACCATCGGTCATCCCTCAGACCGCCAAGCAGCAGCTTCTTCGCTCACTACAGATCTGGATAAAATCACAAACTGGTCCAACACGTGGAACATGTCTTTCAATCTGGACAAATCTCACACTCTCACTATGTCTCTCAGAAAGTACCGTTTAGAACCCTCCCCCCTCCATCGACTTTCTCAACAATCCTCTGGAAGAAGTTAGGCCATCAGCCGTAAGCTGTATCGTGTAGTTTCGTTCCACTCATCGGGGGGGGGGGGTGGGGGGGATAGACAAAACCTTGATAATATGATAGTATATATCCAAATACATACGTATCCAAAACAGGCCCCCCCGAACAAACGGACGCCAACGTTGTCAGACGGAATGAAAACCCGTCATTCTTGTTACAAAAACAGCTAAAATTGATGAAAAAGCGGCCGAAATGGAAACCAACACTGTAATTACGGTCGCAATAGCAGATATAATGGAAACCAACACGTTTATTCTACACACAAGAACGGTCGTGACGGACACAAGAACGGACAATCCCGAAATGGAACGGTGGGGAAGGGAAGCAACATCAGTTATTTCGGTCGCGAAACGGCGGAGACCGAAGCGAAAGCGGTTCATTCCGGTTACCATAACGTGGGAAACATGGCGGCTTGAAAAGTTCTCGGAGTTATGGTAAGTTAACTTTAACGTAGTCTGCCTTGAATATATCATGTGTGTTAATGAAAACCCGTTTGTGGTTCGGGATATTATACAAGCAGCGATAAATTCGCCCTCTTGACTTAATGTGTGGCTGACATTTCGTGAAATTCGTGCCCCCCGTGCTGCAGCGATCAGTGACGATTGATCGTTTATATTTGCACGAGGTAAAATTTGATAGTAATAATAAATTGCGAATTCCAATAAAATAACAAAGTTAATATGAAGTAAAAACTGTAGAAAGATCCCATACACGATCCCCTATGCTGAACTGGGCCTACACAACTCGCGATCCTTCACTCGGGGGCTCGAAATACAGGCAAACCAAACATTATCATTACAACAAAATTCGGTTTAATAAATTGTTAAAACTACATCAGGTACGACCCACTATATATTATCTATATCACATTCATGTTCGAGGCACAAGCACTAAAAATTTACACACCGTAACAGGTCGTTCTACTGCATCCGCCATCTTGTTCGCTCTGCAGTAACCGGAATGAACCGGTTTGGTTTCGCTCTCGGACATTTCGCGACGGAAATAACCAACCTTGCTTCCGTTCCCCACCGATCTATTTCGGGATTGTCCGTTCTTGTGTCCGTCACGAACGTTCTTGTGTGTAGAATAAACGTGCTGGTTTCGGTTATATTTGCGATTGCGACCGTAATTACTGTGTTGGTTTCAATTTCGGCCGCTTTTTCATCAATTTTAGCTGTTTTTGTAACAGGAATGACGGGTTTTCATTCCGTCTGACAACGTTGGCGTCCGTTTATTGGGGGAGGGGGGGGGATACGTATGTATTTGGATATATACTATCATATTATAATATGATAATATAATAATTATCAAGGTTTTGTCTACCCCCCCCATCCCCCCCACCGATGAGTGGAACGAAACTTGATTTTCAGGCATTTCCTGAGCCATGGCTGATGGCCCAACCCCTCCACCAACTACCCCCTCCTGGTAAAACTACCAAAATCACGAATCACTGCTCACCTTCACTCCTTCATTCCTCTTTTTCCCGCCTTTGGAATAAACTCCCTCACTCTGTTCAATCCCATTCTTCCCTCCAGGCCTTCAAAACAGCTGTTCACCACCACCTCTTATCTTCCCCCATCCAAATCCTCGATCTTTTCTACCCCCGATAACCCACCCCAAGCCCACCTCCTCTCCTTCCTGAAAGTCCCTTGTAATGTCCATCTTGTATACCCCATGTCCTCCGCCCCATCCCTCTCCCGCCCCTCTTGCCTCATGCCCCCCTTGTTGTGTGTTTGCTCTCACACGAGCCTTGACAAGGTATACAAAAAAAAAAACCACAACACCAACAGTTCGGTCGTCACGAAAGAAGGAAGTGCCAAATGATAAAACAACAACAACAACAACAACAACAAGACTCTCGGTTTATTTAACTTTGCCGCCCGAGTTCAGGGTGCGGGGAGGTTCGAGCGCGTGTAATCATTTTGTGGATGTTTATTAAACACGTCAAAAGTGAAACAGATTTAATTATTTCACTACGACTGCGAGTTCCCGTTGCTGCCATCGTCGCCAAGCTTCACCCAGCCACTCGTGGAGCGTTTACCTGAGCTCGTGATAGGTACAAAGCCACAACAAGCGAAGAACTGTGCTGGGGATGGAAAGGTCGAGTCCGAACGGTCTCGGTGTGTGCACCAAGCTGAGCTTCGCCGTGGGTCATTTCCTTAACGACCTGTGTGCCTCCGTATGGTTCACGTACCTCCTCGTGTACTACCACAACGTCCGGAGGTTCGGGAACTCCGCGGCTGGCTTGTTGCTCATGCTGGGGCAGGTTGCGGATGGGATTTGCACACCGATTGTGGGTTTTGAAACTGACCGCAGGTCGTGTTTCCCCGTCTACGGTGCACGCAAGACTTGGCATCTGGCAGGTGAGCTTCGTGTGGCAGGTGTAAATGGTCTGATGGTGGGAAGGTCTGTTTACCACGTCCACTTGATGCTCAAGTTATCTGTTTGCTTCGTTATTGAATGTAAAGATGCAGAAAAAATATGGGGTGAACAAGGTCGAGCACAGTAAGGGTGGGGTTGGGGGGGGGGAGTTAATGAGGGTGAATATGAAGAGTATGGATGGGGGATGACCTGAGCTCGTGGTGAACAGACATCTTTAAAGGTCCACAGAATCGGAACATCATATCATGTTTCGTTGCATGACGAGATATTACGAAGGATTACGAGGAAATTATGTGCAGGAGGCGGCCATTGGGCCCGTCATGCCTGTGCCGCACCAATACCAGATTTAATAAATCGGTCAATACCCCTTCCCTTCTGTGTGCAGCCTTTTGGCTGCTGGTTGCATCATTGGTTATTAGGAGTGTAGATAAGCCACTGATGCAGTGCCCCTATTACCAGTACACTGGTGCTCATTTCGCCGACCTCGGAAGGATAACGGGCTGAGTCAACCCCCTGGTGTTAATTCAGTGGCTGATGGGGCTTGAACTCAGGAGCCTAGGATCCCCAGCCACCACCCTAACCGTGAAGCCAACACCAGGTTTATAATTCTAGACAAGGCTTCACTTATCTAGGAATCTGGATATGGCTTCACTTGTCAAGGAATCTTGATATGGCTTCACTTGACGTGTAATCGTTCTTTTCTTGAATCAATATCTTCAAAGGAAGATTATAATGTTATTTGGTGCCCTTTTACACTCGATTGCCCCCCCCTGTCACCTCCATGACGTCATCTTGACCTCGGGTTTATACATGTGCGGTATGACAGCACATTCTACATACAGATTTTGACTTTTGTCAGAATCTGGATTCTTAATCAGAAAATTATTTCATCAAATTCACTGTTGGACGGCCATTTTCGATGGACGGATGGAGACAAAGACCAGAGACCACCGCCTGTCTGCAATAAGGAAGCAACAGGCTCGGTGAATCAAAGTTCATCATGAAAGATTCCACTTATTTTGAGCCCTTTAAACTGCTGCACAAACTATTCCTAAACTTAAAAAAAAGTTTAAAGCAAACCTTTTTATTTATTTATTTATTTATTTTTTAATTCTGACCTTTTGCATTTGAGAGAGTTTAAAGTTTCAGGTGAACGTTAGTTATTTTTTTTCTTTGATACCTTGCAATAATGAGACCAGACAGCCTGCTTTGGGAGATTATGCAGGATTACATTATGCATGATGGGGTTATTCTTGAGGATATATATATATTTTTTATTTAAAAAACAAATGCAAAGTCAAGGCTTGTGGAGGAACTAGAACATAAATGGTTCAAGGCGTAACAGAACAAAAGGAACAGTAGAAAGGGGAGTGGGCACCAACATCAGAGCTTACGGATCTGATGGATCAGGCGTTACGTGGTGGAGGTACGCGCTCCACCGAGTGCCCTTCTAGTTTTTATTGAGCTTTTACCCACTTTTTATCCTTGAATCCCTACTTAGCACATCTTTTCGAGACCTCATTATTGCGCTGTTCTGTTTTATAACCATAAAGTACATGTGCATATATTTATTCAATTGAACTATTGTCGCTTGGAAATTGTGTCTGACACACCATAACAGATGGTTTATAGAGGTCTATCTGCTTTATTTATCCCCTTATTTGTTTATTTACAATCATTTTATCAACTCTGAAAAATTATTCAGTGTTTGAATCTTTCTCGAGGAGCAGTGATGCAATACACTTATTCATGAATAATCTTCACGGCAGGCTATATCTGTCAGTCAGAACAAATTGTACATGTTAAAACGTTATCTCAACTTTTGTGTTGCAGTTTCAGCTCTGCAATAAAGATAAAAATAAAAATAAAAACACTTTTCAATGCACAGAGATTTTTGTTGTTTGATTATAAACGGTTTTATACATGCATTTTTATTGTTTAATCATAAAATCTGTTTGTTTTGACACAAAGTTATAGGTTGTTTCACAACCTATTGAGAGGCATTCCCTGTGAAATCTACAAACAAAATGTCCAGCTGTGAATACTAGGAGGCTTGTCGTGCAGGTACCCTTGCTGTGGTGCTGACCTTCCCATTCATTTTTAACCCCTGCCTGGGATGCTCCGACACCACCCCTGAGTTTGCCAAGATCCTCCTCTATGCACCTCTCATTGTGATCTTCCAGTGTGGGTGGGCTTCTGTACAGATATCTCATCTGTCACTCATCCCGCAGCTGGCATGTTCTGATGGAGACAAGGTGGAACTTACCGCTTACAGGTAGTTTGATTGCTGTGGTTACAAGCCATCGGTGATGGATTAATCCTACTGTTAAGGTTTGACCCCTCGGTTCATGACGTTGAGGATCTGTAGCGAACATTAACTGTGGCAAAATGTTCACTGATTATTCTGTTCTGTTTGATGTTCGGTGACAATAGTACAGGCATTATATGATGTGACCTCAGAAAAATTGCAACAGAAACTCTTTCAACTGGTTTATTCTCATAACTATGTCCTGTATAACATACCAAAAGTCCTAAGGAATCCAAGTGGTGGAAACTATTAAAAAGTACTGAAATGGGTGATGACATTTTTCTCCATTGCTGCCCATGTTACAATAATGGATTTTTTTCATGTCTGCTTGTCTGATGTCCACACAAAGGGTTCAGTATGATCCACAATCTCCCAGAAACTTTGTTTTACATGAGACATGATATTGGGTGCAGTACGGTGCAAGTTCAAAAGGAAATTCACAGCAAATTGAAGACATTTGCATTGTAAAAACGGTCAAGTTGAAAGTTGCAAAATGTGCAATCAGTGAAATTCACGTGTGGTTATTCTGTTCTGTTTGATGTTCGGTGACAATAGTACAGGCATTATATGATGTGACCTCAGAAAAATTGCAACAGAAACTCTTTCAACTGGTTTATTCTCATAACTATGTCCTGTATAACATACCAAAAGTCCTAAGGAATCCAAGTGGTGGAAACTATTAAAAAGTACTGAAATGGGTGATGACATTTTTCTCCATTGCTGCCCATGTTACAATAATGGATTTTTTTCATGTCTGCTTGTCTGATGTCCACACAAAGGGTTCAGTATGATCCACAATCTCCCAGAAACTTTGTTTTACATGAGACATGATATTGGGTGCAGTACGGTGCAAGTTCAAAAGGAAATTCACAGCAAATTGAAGACATTTGCATTGTAAAAACGGTCAAGTTGAAAGTTGCAAAATGTGCAATCAGTGAAATTCACGTGTGGTTATTTGGCACAGTTACTGTACTTTAAAATGAATACTCATGTTTTTTTTAACATTATTGCAGTGCCATCACATCCTGAACAATGAGGGGCACTCCAAGATGTGCCATTTGTAAGGACCCTGCAGAAGGGGACGGACAGCCACCATCTATACTTACTGAAAAGGGGTGACGCCATCAACCGAGCAAGTAAATCCAGAAATGATGACTTTCATACATCACCTGGGGAACTGGTTCATCAAGTCTGCCGCAAGAAATATGCCAGCCTTCAACAAATAGCGAAAGCATGAAAGGAGAAAGAACAAGAGAAAGTCGACAGGCATGTGCGACTACGCTCAGCTGATGAGTTCCATTATGACAGAGACTGTCTGTCTGTTTTGTGGGAGGTCAGCGCATGTTGGGACCAAGAGGAAGAGTTCTGATTGGACTGTATTCCCAGTGAGGACAGTTTTGAGTTCAAGAGTATGCTCTTGAAATCTTGCAATGAAAGAGGAGATGCCTGGGCAGTCTTAGTGAAAGCTCGTGTGTCGCATGTGCATGACCTGCATGCTGCAGATGCAGTGTATCACCGAGTGTGCAGCGTAAATTTCCGTACCAAGAAGCAAGTGCCACCAGCTCATCAGACCAGCGAAACGGAGGTAAAGAAAAAACTGGGTCGGCCACAAGACAAAGAAAGATTTAATGCCTTTCTGGAAGTTGTGAACGCCAGTGCTGGCAGATGCCATCTGGGCCCTCCTCACACCTGACCTTCCAGGGATCACAGGCCAGGTTCAGTACGTGCTGGATGGTGGAGCACTTGTTCAGCGCATCCCATGGACACGTGGATCCACATACAATAACATTTGCAGGTTGTACACCGAGTGTCACAAGAAAGTATGGGGAGGCAATCGTCGTTTTCGATGGTTATGAGGGTACATCCACTAAGGACATGACACACCAGAGACAAGCAGGTAGGAGGACTGGAGCAACTGTGACTTTTGATGAGGGCATGCCTGTGACAATGAAGAAAGACGAGTTCCTCGCAAACAACACAAACGATCAACAGTTCATCAACATGCTCAGTGGCCAACTGCAGAAGAAGAACTGTCAGACGTATCATGCTTCAGGTGATGCTGAGCTCCTCATACTGCAGAAAGCAGTGGAGTCTTCAACCACAACAAACACTGTGCTCATCGGTGATTATACAGATCTGCTCATGCTACTTATCCACCATACCAAGCTCGAGTCACATGACCTCTTCTTCCAACCTGAGCCAAAGAAGAGCACAAAGAACCCACGTGTCTAGAACATCAAGGCTCTCAAGCAGCAACTGGGTCCCAGTGTGTGCACTGACATTCTCTTCATCCACGTGATCCTTGGGTGTGATACTACATCCTGCCTGTATGGCATTAGTAAAGGAGCCGCCCTCAAGAAATTCACAACCAGTGATGACTTCAGTGAGCAAGCTACAGTGTTTGACACACCGTCAGCTTCCACGGCAGATGTTGTGGCAGCAGGAGAGAATGCTTTGGTCTGCCTGAACAATGGTAAGCCTGGGGAGGGACTCAACTCACTATGACACAAGCACTTTTGTGAGAAGGTGGCTACTTGAACTTCTTATGTACAGCCACAGAGCCTACCACCTACCTCTGCAGCAGCAAAGTACCACAGTCTCTGTGTGTACGACCAGGTGCAGCAGTGGAATGGAACCGTGGATGAACTCCTGCCGCCAGACTGGGGATGGAAATAAAGTGATGGGGGGGCTCATCCCTGTCGAAACTGACTTACCACCAGCTCCCCAGGAACTCCTGCAGGTCATCAGATGCAGCTGCAAGACAGATTGCAGCAACCTGAGGTGCACATGCAAGAAGCATGACACCGAGTGCTCTGTTGCATGTAGCAAATGCAAAGGATCAGGGTGTGCAAATTCATTTCAGACTGAATATGATGACGATGACGATGACGATGATGAAAGCAGTGGTTGAGTAACCAGACAACCTCAAATATTATGTTGCCTTATATATAATAGTATAATAGTGCTGTTACTTTAAAATAATGTCTTCAGAAGCACATAACTTTTTATCGTTACACATTATTAGTTGTGTTGAACATCAGTGCATGCACTGTTAAAGTATACACGCCAGACCATAATAAATGGATTTAAATCATTTGGAGGTCTCATCTGAAAGCACGGGTCATCTCAATAATAAAACCAGACCATCTTCCTTTGGAAATATGTATTTAGTATTACATATATAGTTAGAGCATTGCTAAATATCCCATTATAAAGTAGCAACAAGTGGTACCAGAGTACGGTTAAGAAACATTTTGGAAAAATAAAATAAAAATTAAAAATAATTTTAATTTATTTAAAAAAAAAATTCCACCACTTGGATTCATTAGGACTTTTTATATGTTATAGAGGACACATTTATGAGTAATGAACAGTTATCAGATTTTCTGTTGCAATTTGTGTGAGGTTCAGTCCTTATTTGTCATATAATGCCTGGACTACAACCGCGACATGATTTAATGATTCTACAAACTGGGCCGCATATATTTGCTGGTCTGGATTTTATTTGCAGTTGTGATGAAGCCAAATTATTTTTGATTTTTAAATTGATGCCATTGTCTTTGTGGTGAAGAGCATTCTTGAAGCGTTCATTTTTTACTATTATGAGTTTTATTTTGTTATACTAGTGTGGATCGGCTCACTGCGCTCGCCTCTCCACATGTCGTGACAGAGATTTGCATTACAGGTTTGCTGTGTTGTCATGATTTACACCAATCATAATACTGTGCAAATTTATTTGCAATAATCTTGATATTATATTTGTTTGTAATATAAAAAGGTCCGAGTGGTCTTAAGCTATAAATGGTCAAGGGTCCAAGCTGTCTATTCGGTCTAAAGGGATTTGAAGGGCTATAAAGGTCTAAATGGGTCTTTTGGATCCTCTGTGTATGTGCGCATCATGCGGATGGTGGTTTGTTAATACCCTTATTATTTAATGGCCACAATTATTCCCACATCGTTGTGGGGTTGGCTGGGGGAAGCTTCACCCAAGTCTTTCACGAACCGGCTAGCCAGGCCTGATGTCCGACTAAGGTTGAGGCAGGAATTTGTAATTTGTTCAGGGTGCCATCGATAGCTCACGACTCTCCGTGAAGGACACTGTGGAATCTTTAAAGTCCAGCAACTAATGCTGGTAGATAGGACGCCAGTTTAACATCCATCCGAGAAGTGGCCCACGTTGATGAATCACCCTGCCTGTGAAACGACGGGGTGACAGTTGGGTCAGGATTCGAACCCAGGCGAGACAGCTAAGAGAAGATGGTGCATAGCTCGAGGCCATCCTGCCAGCCTCCCCGTGTTAATAGTATTACTATTGGACGGAATTGACCGATTAATTTGTGGTTAGAATCATTTTGACGAAAAATATAACTTGGATGACATGGAGGCTGGAGTAGGGATAGGAGGTAGATGTATCAACAACCTAAGGTATGCTGATGATACCACTACGTTGGCAGAAAGTAAAGAGGACTTGATGAAACTGCTGCAGACAGTGAAGAAGGAAAGTGTAAAGGATGGTCTTTTTTTTTTTTTTCTTTTTTTCTTTTTTTTACACCTCAAAAAGATTAAAATCTTGTCAACTGAGAAGAGCAATGTATTCCATCACCAATCAGTTTATAGAGTGCTCACCAAGTGGTTTTAAGCACTTAAGCAAGCACCTCAATGACACGGTTGATGAGGAACGGCTGGCTTGGCAAGCGACAGCAAGCTAATTGGTAATGGAACACACCCCCAATGGACGGGTTAAAGGCTGCGACCAAGCTGTCTCTGCAAGAGCTTTGGAAAGCAGTGCAGGATAAGAATGTTTGGAGACGTCTGAACATTAATGTCACCAGAAATCAGCCATAATTGGTTTTAATAGGAATGTGGCCCAGCGACTGTTGGCCAATACAACGCCCGTGCATACTCCAAAATATAGATCAATTACTGCACCGTAGTCCCAAGAAGGAAGCCAGACAACAACAAATACACATATACATAAAAACATACAAACAGATATATTATGTACTGGTAAGTACCCACAAAAGCTATAATATTTGAAGTTATAACCTTAACTTATAAGCCATTGTCAGGGTAGATCAGATCTATGATTTGCTACAGGTATCATGTAAACCTGTCCTAACCTGTTACATGGTCGGGTTGTCGGCGAATAAACCGTCTCCCCCACCAGGTTTTTTGGTGAGGAGGGTGTTTGGATATGGACACCCAGCAGCATTAAAAACAAAACCTGTCAAAGGGTGGAGGAGCTCCTTCTGAGCCAACGGCCATCCACATCTCGTGCCCAACTGTCTGCAAACGTCCTCCTGCAGTTGGGTTACTTCTTATTAGGAGGTTGGTGGCAGGATTTGCACTCCGACCACCGTAAAACCCTTCATTCCACAAAACATTCTCGAAGCACAGAGAAATCTGATAACCCACTCCGTGGGAGTACCTCCTGTGCAGATTCTCTTCGCAGAGCAGCTCAACGGATGATGGAATTGGGGCAAAGCCTTCAGGACCCCCAATCTTTGATGATAGGAGGGAAACCACAGGGTAACATTCCCGGGTCAGATTGCGGGAGAGTGTGTTGGAGTGGTGCTGTGGTGTCGTCTACCAGACGGCGGTCTCCTTGGGTTAACCTGAGGCAGTCCCTTCGGGTGGGTGCTTGGAATGTCCTATCCCTAAGAGAGGATGATCACCTGTCTCTATTATCTGAGCTCATGCGTTTGGACATCAGTATTGCAGCACACTCTGAAGTTCGGAGACCGCATTGCGGCGAGATCATGGTGGGTGGTTACACCTCCGATTCTTCTGGTCGCTGTAATGGTTACCATGCCCAAGGAGTTGCTGTAGCTGTGTCCAAAAAGCTGACTCCAATGATAATTGAGGTAACACCAGTCAACGAGCGTATTATGAGACTAAGGATTCGTCACTCGTTGGGTGTCATTTCTCTGGTCTCTGAATATGCTCCGACTGAGGCGAGTGATCTCACCGTGAAGGAGGCATTCTATGCCACGCTCGAGTCTGTGTTTCCCCAGGTGAGATACTCCTCTAGTCTTGGGGGATTTCAATGCATCGACTGGAGGTGATAGGGATGGTTATGAGACGTGTGTTTGTCCCCATGGGTCTGGAACTATGAACCAGAATAGCACTAAGTTCCTTGACTTTGCAAGAAGTCATGGACTTAGGGTGGCCGGTTCATGGTTTCAGCGCCCGCAAGCTCATCCCTGGACTTGGTATTCCAACGCTGGCGATATGGCAAAGGAGATTGACCATGTAATCGTTGATGGTCGCTGGAGGATGATTCAGAACTAGGGTCGACCGGAGTACTCAGTTCCTCAATACTGACCACCGGCTTGTTGTAGCAACTCTGAAGTTGCACCTTAAATCCAGGAGAATGGTACCATCCCAGCCGAGGCTGGATGTTGGCAAGCTCAAGGATGAGAGGACAGCTGAGGAGTTTGCGAACAAGCTGAGTGGAGATTTGGGGGGTCTGGGTGCTTTGGAAAGTGAAGAGTTGTGGAGTGCCTTCAAGACTGCCGCCCTTGATGTTGCTGGTGGATGTCTTGGAACTCACTGGAGGGCAAAGAAGAATTTTGTCTCAAGAGAAACTGAATACCATTGACCAGAGTCGCAGGGCCAGGCTGAATGGCAGAGTTGAGCTGTTCAGGGAGCTGAGGTGTAAAACTAAGTGTGCTAAGGGTGGACAAGGAGGCCTACGTGCGAGGAATCTGTGAGGGGGTAGAGCATCACATGTGGTCAAGTGATTTTCATCCTGCTTACAGGGGAATTCACGCATTGCGTTTATCCAAGCCCATCCCTCGGCGTACTGCAGTTGGAGCAGAGGGTGGTGGGCTCTTGACAGAGGAGTCCGAAGTGAAGGCCCGCTGGGCCGGTTACTTTAAGTGATTGTAGCAGGCTGATCCACCAGCTGTCGAGTTGGACGTCAGGGGTGTTATAATGACTGTTGCTGACCCTCCAATCAACTGTGGTCCACCTTCGTTTGTGGAAACAGGCTGCGGTGAACCTTTTGAAATGGGGTAAAGTTCCAGGGATCTGTGGCATCCATGCTGAACTTCTCAAGGCTGGTGGAAATGCTGCACTTGTGTCGTTGCATGCAGTTCTGTGCTCTGCCTGGAACACAGGCATCATCCCAACTACTGGGAGAGGGGCCTTGAAGTCCCTCTCTGGAAAGGGAAGGGTGATCGCCAAGACTGCCAAGACTGGAAAGGGAACAACTACCGAGGGGTGACGCTGCTCTCAGTGCCGGGCAAGGTCTTTGCTCGGATAATTCTTGATAGGGTTCGTCACCATCTGCTTGAGCACCGGCGTCTAGAGCAGTCAGGCTTTACACCAAAGAGGTCAACGATTGACCGTATCCTCGCTCTTCGGGTCCTCACCGAATGCAGACGAGAGTTTTGGCAGGGGCTGCTGGCAGCCTATGTTGATCTCTGTAAAGTGTTTTATTCAGTGAATCGGGATGCCCTCTGGAGGATTCTTGGTCTTCATGGGGTGCCACCAAAACTGATCGATCTGATGTCTCAACTCTACTCTGGTACTGAGAGTGCTGTGCTATGTGGTGGTACCATCTCTGACTTATTTCCAGTTGTTACTGGAGTTTGTCAGGGGTGTGTACTGGCCCACACACTTTTCAGCACTTGTATGGACTGGATTCTCGGGAGGATGTCGGAGAGATCAAGCTGCGGTGCATCATCTGGGAATGTCAAGATCTCTGACCTTGATTTCGCAGATGATGCTGTCATCTTTGCGGAGACTTTAGATATCCTTTTGGAGGCCCTCGAAGTGCTGAATGAGTCTGAGCCACTGGGATTATGGGTTTCCTGGGTCACAACTAAGATCCAGGCTTTCAATGACATCTTGGATGCTGTTGTCCTGTCTGTTCCTGTTTGTGGTGAGGATGTTGAGGTCATGGAGAGATTCACTTACCTTGGCAGTGATATTCATGTCTCTGCTGGCTGTGAGTCAGAGGTCAATAGATATCTGGGTCGGGCTTGGGGAGTTATGGATTCACTGGATAATGGGGTGTGGCGCTGCCAGTACCTGTGCAGGATGACGAAAGTCCGAGTCCTCAGGTCCTTGGTGCTTCCAGTATTGCTCTATGGATGTGAGACTTGGACTCTCACCAGGGATCTGATACGGAGACTTTATTTCTTTGGTACCAGGTCTCTTTCAAATGAGATTTGTTGCCTGCATAGTCCATGAGCGCCAGCTACGGCTGTATGGACATGTGGCTCGTTTTCCTGATGCTGATCCTGCTCGCAAGACTCTCTCAGCGAGGGAGTCTCGTGAGTGGAGGAGACCAATGGGCCGACCACGAGCCTCATGGTTGTAGCAGGTTGATTGGCATCTCAATGAAATGGGGATGGGCCAGGCATCTGCCTGGGGATGGTCAGACGGAGTCCCCTGGAGTACCGGCAGAAAGTGGACGCAGTGATGCGCTGCTCTGGCGCATGCTCCCACACCTGATCTGACCATTGACTGATTTCCCAACTGCCCGGATCATCAGCTGGGCACTGGTTTTCATCGAGGTTTCGATCCTTTCAGCCCTGAACGTCAAATTTTCTCCACATTTTCCTCTGGCAAGCATTAATCAATGCTAATGGACCTTAGGAATATGGTTATGCATCAAATAAACGTCATAATTGGGCCGTAACGGTATCGTTGGCATTATCGCACTTGAAACCATACCATGGTTGGGAGAAATCGCACTTGAGGCGCCAAGATAGGTTATAAACAATCCATATACAGTCCACATATAATCTGATCATGGCTCAAACTCGAGCGAGCAATGCGATTCATCATTCATGCGGAAAGACTCGCTAGGCCCCGAAGTAAGCAGCAACGATCTTTAGCTAACAAAGCTGCTTATGCGAGTTGAGACTGCTCTGGTCCGTTCATCTGAGGGGGACACGATAAGTATAACAGTACCGTGTGTGTGTGTTGTTACGTCTGGTTTCCTTCTTGGGATTGTGCAATAACTGGTCTTTATTTTGATTTTGCTCGTACCATATCCTGATGCTGTGTGGACTTTGCTTCCCCGCTGGTGGACTGACCGTCGCTTTTACTTGTTACTGCATTTTGGTCTTGAATTTATTGCTGGATCTTGAGTCTTGCCTGGGTACTTCCTTTCATCTTTATTTGTTCTTTTTCTTTCAAACCTCTTGTTGTTGTTTTTTTTAGTCTCACAGTGCGTTCCTTTTACTGTTTCCTATCTCTCTTTATTCCTATTTCCCCTTTTAATACCACCCCCCACTCATACCTGCACCCTATATTTCTCTTCCATTTTGGGGCATGAGCTGCCTGCCCTCATGTTCACGAAAAACCGGCAGCTGCTGACTTTGTTCCGGTTTTAAAGTTGCCCTGGAAAAAATGCTGCAGTTAGAACTGTAGTATATGAGTTTTACTCTTATATACTACAGTAGAAATTTCAGAGATTGATAAACTTAAAGGTTTTATGTTGTTCTGAGGTCATGTTCCAAACAAGCCTTCGGTAATATTCTTTGGGGTTTACAGGTTCATATGTTGTGCTCGTTTTTGGTTGAAGTTTTTTGAAGCAGGGTTCTGGTAAAGAAGGCGACTCCCAAAGTTGATGGGATCCATGAGTTCCTTATGATTTTTTTTTCCAGCAAACAGGAAGATAGGTTTCGGCTTCATTCTATTTTTAGGGATACCAGTGTAGAGAGTTTATTACCAGATAAAGTTAGGGAGTGAACCCCATTGAAGATTTATTTCACTTTCACTAAGACCATAGGACAATCCTTATTAAATTATGGTAAATTTCTTTAAACTCTTCATATAGATGTAGGAAAGGACATTTTGGAAACGGACTGTGCATGTTCGTCTTCCCCTTTTATATATGGTCTTTGTGGACACGGATTTTCTGGGGATTTGAATATAATTAGTAAAAGTAAAATTAGGGATCTGATGAAAATTGGAGCTAATATAGAGGAACCAGTAACTCAGCCTTGGAATTGCATTAGCTCTTCAATTATGGATTCTGTCTCTAATTTTGTAAACAAAATGTGCACCAAGTTTAAGTTATCTGTAAACAGTTTCAATGCATGGTTTAACAGAGTTGTGGAAGTCCTGGATAATAGAATTGGTTTTTTTATTTTTTTTAATTTTTTTTAAGTAGTCGCTGCTTGTTTTCACCTGGTCGGTCTAAACCAGTGTTGAACAAGCAGTGTGTTCGTAAAAAACATTCAGGATCTCCATGATAGCTACGTGATAGCTCCAGTGGATAAAGCTGCTAATAATTTTATTGTGGTTTGTAAAAAGTTTAATGTAAAAGTTTTATTGTGAGAGTTGTGCATTAATATGGTTGCTTTCACCAGTACAGGAAGCTTGGTGTTGGCTTAGCGGTTAGGGTGGTGGCTTGGGATCCTAGGGTCCTGAGTTTGAGCCCCATTGGCCACTGAATTAACACCAGGGGTTGACTCAGCCTGTCATCCTTCTAAGGTCGATGAAATGAGCTGGTAATAGGAGCACTGTATTACAATATACTGGTAATGGGAGCACTGCATCAGCGGCGGAGCCACGCTCCTAACCAATGATGCAACCAGCAGCCAAAAAGGCAGCACACAATTTATACCAGTATCGGAATGAGCACATATGTTCCTTGTCATCAGTTATTCCAAGATATTATCTCTGAGCATCAGGAAGTTTTAGTTCATAATTTCAGTATTAAATGTAAAGAGGTACATCTTTGTATTTTTTTTCTGGATTCCTAAGCTTCATAAGAACCCACCGGCAAGTATAGGTTTTCACGGGTGCCAGGCAGTGTTCTAGCAAACGGTAATCGGTTATAGTTAACTCAGGCTTACAAGTTGTTGAGGAACAGTTCAGGAAATATTATTTAACAATTGTGTGTGTATATGTATATATATATATATGTATATATAGCAGGTATTTGGATATAAAAAAATTCAAATAATTGATATTATTTATAAATAAGCATTAAAATAATTTGTTGGTGGTTGCTCGGATACACAGTGCAGCATTCTAAAATTGGTTGTTAATTAATGGTTGCTGATAGTACAGCATGTTAAAATTGGTTGTTAATTGATGGTTGTTGATAGTACAGCATGTTAAAATTGGTTGTTAATTAATGGTTAACAATGCAGCATGTTAAAATTGGTTGTTAATTAATGGTTGTTGATAGTACAGCATGTTAAAATTGGTTGTTAATTAATGGTTGTTGATAGTACAGCATGTTAAAATCGGTTGTTAATTAATGGTTGTTGATAGTACAGCATGTTAAAAATCTGTTAATGACAGTTTCAGTATTTGAATGAGTTTGAGTCGATGGTTGGATGGAGGTGCTGTGTCATGGACATGTCTACAAGGTACAGTGTTTATCACTCAATATTTTATCATATAAAGTGGTGTATGATTTAAAGTTATTCAAATGTAGTAATACCTTAAATAAAAGTAATATTTAAATAAGTTTGAATAAGGATATTACATTGCTGCGTTGACTGACTGTCTGGACACAACTTTGATGTTGTGGGTCCATTGATGTTGAGTAATCGACTGATGTGGACCTGCAGCCAGGGTTGTGGATCCGCCGTTTTGGAGAGGTTCTGGGCTGAACGGATGGAAACCTTGAAAAACGGTGCCCAGCTGATGATCCGAGTCGTTGGGAAATCGGTCAATTGCTTATAAGTTAAAGGTTATAACTTCAAATATAACAGCTTTTGTAAGTACTTACCAGTACATTGCGTGTATGTGTGTTGTTACGTCTGGCTTCTCTTGGTTAATTACGTCGAGTTTCCTCCAAACTTCTTCCAGTTTAGTGGTGACTGTTTTAAAATGGAAATGTACGTTGGACAGAATTGACTGAATCGTTTGTAGTTATAATTTTTACATCCGGAAGGTGTGCCCCATGAAAGCCATGATAACCGATTATACACCTCAACATGGAGTTTGTGCTAGGTGCAAACCCCCCTTGAGCAGGGGGGGGGGGCAAAGTTAAATTGCTACAACCTCCGTCATGGGGTCCTTCGTCCCCCTGTTAAGTTTGGTTGCGATTGGATAAGTAACGACCAAATGTATCGTGGTCTACAAAACAGTCCGACAGACACCAAATTGCATGTTTTAATAAGTAGCTTGTTGAATAATCACTCTGTGGCATTGTGGTTGGAGCGTCTGCTGGGAGGTCAGCAGCTTGATTCTGACCTTTGCTGAGTCCTACCAAAGTCCTGTGTGTTTTTTGTGATCTCTCTTCCTTATCCCTGTTTTAAAAAAAACTTAATAGATTTAACGAAAAAGTACAATCGTGACATTTCTCATTTGAAGTGTCCACTCCACATTCCAGGTGCCTACCGATAAGGTTTGTTAATAACTTTTCAATTGCAAGGTCATGAAGTGGTGCAATTTCACCACAATGAAAAGGACAGATATACTTCATCTTTAAAAGATTGTAGTTTAAAATGGTATCTTTGCCAAGTTCTTCTTCTTTTTTTCTCGCTCTCGTTCCAAGAAATCCAGCTTGTTCATAATGGGAAATTTAAGATGTCTTAGTCATTCAATGATGTTTCTGTTTACCCGTGACCTCTCTCTTTCTCCATAACAGAGTTATCACATTCGTTTTGAGGAATTTGTGCTGTGCGTTGTTCCTGCATTGGTTGGAAATGGAAAAGCCAGGCATAAATAAAATGGTCTGGTTTTGGTGGGGGTGGGGGGGGGTATCCATAAAGAAAGCAGGAAGACATTCTGACCAATGAATTTGTCACATGGACAAAGGCTCAAGCCGAATGTTTTCACCGCTGGGTGGTCTTCTGTGCAGTTGAAACGTGCCCGAGTTCTTTTCGAAACGTGACAAACTCATTGGTTGAATGTGCCCTCTGCTTCCAGGCATCAAGATCGACTTTAACTGACGCGGACCTCTTGAATTCGGCTCCGATTCTGTTTGTCGTACAATTCGCTTCCGATGACGTTTCATCGAGACGAACCTGTGAATGTTGGACCTGATGGTACGCAGGTGCATTACTTGCTCATGTTTAGGTAACATTCCGGTAGGTGCTATTTCTTGTATATATTGACGTGTTCTGCTCATGCGTTGTCCATTGTCATGCAGGTACGCATTTACCGTGATGGCGAACATCATGGTGTACGGTGTGGCTTGGCTTCTTTTTCACTTCCAGCCGACTTCCACTGGGGATTTATCTGGAAACCTTGGGCCTCAGGACATCCCCATATTTAGGGTAAATGTACTGGCCCATCAGCATGTCCCATTTCCATACATATTTGATTCCATCAAGCTCGTGATGCTTTGTTAACAACACCGAAGGTGAAGGAGGTTATGTTTTCACCCCTTTCTGTCTGTTTATGTACAGGATATCTCAAAAGGTTGTGGACGGATTCAGATAAAATTTTGGGGACAGGTTGGGTGTGTGACAAGGACGAAATGATTCAATTTTGATGAAGATCTGGACCTGATAATTTTTTCAGTGATTCTTCACCATTGAGAGACAGGGCTAAACCGATATACAGTAATCCCCTGCTATATCGCGGTTCACCTATCGCGCCCCCGGTTCATCGCGGGTTTTCCCTCGGAACCTAACTAATTTTTTCTGCGGATTCCCCCGGTATATCGTGGTAATAATATATAAAATATAAATTATTTAAGCAATAAATTATAACGCGTGGTGCTCGACAAGTCACACAACGCACGAGACAAAGTTTCGCTTGTGAACTTCGAATATTTTCTACGTTTTTTTCTCCAAGCCCCACTATGCCGTCCAAACGCCCTGCACCTTCTGAGGCTTCTGGCAAGGAACCGAAGTGCCAGAGGAAGGTCCTGACGCTCCAGGAGAAGGTTAAGGTGCTCGATATATGCTTCGGGAAGGAAAAAGGTTTGCCGCGGTTCGACAAGCACTGCCAAACTGACCAGACCAGACGAGTCGATCTCCGGCACGTCAAACCTGATCACTGCCAAACCGACCAGACCAGACGAGTCGATCTCCGGAACCTCAAACCCAATCACTGCCAAGGCGACCAGAAGAGTCGAGTCTATCTCCGGCACCTCGAACCCGATCACTGCCAAGGCGACCAGGCCAGACGAGTCGATCTCCGGCACCTCGAACCCGATCATTGCCAAGCTGACCAGACCAGACGAATCAATATTTTTGGGAGGCATCCATTCATCGCGGATTTTCACTTCTCGCGGGGGGGTTTGGAACGTAACCCCCGCGATAAACGGGGATGACTGTGTGTGTGTGTGTGTGTGTGTATATATATATATATATATATATATATATATATATATATATATATATATATATATATATATATATATATATATATATATATATATATATATATATAGCACAATACCTCAAAAAGTTGTGGATGGATTCGGATGAAACTTGGTGGACAGGTTGGGTGTGTCCACGACGAATTGATTACATTTTGGTGAAGATCCGAATCTGGATACGAGAATTATTTAATTTTTAAAGTGATTCTTCACCATTGAGAGATGGGGCAAAAAACTATGCATAGCATGATATTTGAAAAATGTATTGGGCCTGATATGTTCTCGTGGATCAGACATTGTGTGGCAGAGGTAAGCGCTCTATCGAGTGCCGTTCTCATTGCAAATGTTTTAATAAATACTAGACAACCCGTGAACCCGTTGGGTTCCCGTTTGTGACAGCGGTTGATTAAAAAAAAAGATAGCTCCAGCGAACTATACCGCTGAGGTTGTTTGCATTGATCAAATTCTCCCGAAGAATCCTTGACTGAATCGGGAATTTATTTTTTAATATTCTTCGTTTCCCGATTTGAACGAAACTTGATACTGCACACCGCAGGAGAATGGTGAGTAATGTGGGCAGAAAATTTTAGCCCTATAGTGTTCCGTTTTGGCTGTATTTCAGGAACATACATACATATGTACAAGATGAGAGTTTTAGTAATATATAGATGCATGAATGAAGCTCACTGTGCAGCAAACATTTTAGAATTTAAGCATTAACAACTGGAGAGTTCATAGAACGCCAAAGTAAATGCGGACAAATCAGACCGGACAGATGTTAACATGTTACCTTACACCACCTTATTTAACACATTACTTTTGTTCTTCGTTCCTGTTGTTTGTGTCCCTTATGATGTCCTTAAAAACAGTAAGTTTTCTGTTTGGAATGATTTTCAATCTTGTTTGACTACCAGACGGGCAGAAAGAGTAAAAATATTACCTTGCTCCTCTGTGCGCATGCGCGATGGGGATGAGATTCTGTACAATTTGCCAAATCCAGAGCCAAAGTTCTTCTGAACTGCAGGTTCATGTTCCAATTCGTGTTCTACAATGTTCAAAATATCCAATTCGATTGAAATTAATTGTCCCTTGATCATTACCTGACGTCTCCAAACAGACCGATAAGGTGAACCATCCGCTTCGCACACGGGGGTAATAAAATGAATACAGTGTAAAATGACTTGCATAAAATACAAAAACAGCCTGTACCAACCACTGCCTATTAATAACAATTAGAACGAGAAAGATCGTATTTGTAGACTGGAGAAATTATCAAATGAAAAAAACAGGAATTTGTAGCAAGCAACACACATCGTAGGGACGGTTCAAGTCTGCCAACATGGATCTGCTGAGGAATGTTTGAAAGGCAGGAAGTGTGTAAGGGGGCTGGAGCCTGACTGGCATGGAGAACTGTCATTATGTTAAACAAAGCCCAACATGATGGTCACTGCTGGAACATCCCTCAATTATGGATATTGGTCAGTGCACCTGTGAGTGAAAGTGAGAAATCTAAGAACACTGTTTCACGAACAGATTTTGCTGTAGTTCTGTACAAGTGTAAGTGAATAGTAGTTTATTATGAAGGCCAGGAAAGATATGAAAAAGATCTGACTGGTTACCATTAAAAAAAAAAAAGATGAATAAGGCCGAGCATGTAACAATGCAGAGACTCACTTGGATATAGATTGTTGTCTATCTGAGAATGAGAGACCTCCGCATGCAGATTCACACACAGACCGATTGCCACAGCCACTCACGTCCCTTTGGCAACAAGCAGAAGCTAATGGCTATGATTGAACACGTGTACCACAGGACTGTATCGCCAAATTACAACCCAAGCTAATCGTTAGCCCAGCAGGCAGAAATCCTACTTTGTGTTATCAAACATTTAATTTATTGTTTCTTCCTCTCACCTAATCCTCTCTCCGTTAGAATCTAGTTCTCATTATTGTGGCGATTGGTGCTGCATTCTCGGTCATATTCCATGTGGGGACGAAGGAAGAGCCACGGAAGGCAGGGCAGCGTGAAGCTCAGTTGGAGGTGGAAACGGCAGTTGAAAGCACACCTCTGCTACCGGCGAACCCCTGTCCAACTCGTGTCCACATGATCTGGAAAGACTGGTTCAAAGAACCTGCATTCTACCAGGTCCTGAGCTTTCTCTCGCTGGAAAAAAAACTTTTGATCTTTCTTAACTGTGTTTAAAAAAATCTCCTGTTTTGCCTTTCTTACAAGTCCCATCAATTCTGTGTTACCATTTACAATCTTACCTTCCTCTTGTTACACAACCGTGTTTAACGCAATGTGTGTGCGGTATTACTGTGTCGCAGATTGCTGTGTTGTACATGTGCACGCGCCTCATCGTGAATCTCTCACAAACGTACATTCCCATGTATCTCACCGAAACTCTTGGTCTGCACAAGGTGAGTGCCAGGTGTTGATTATTCTTATCTCACATTTTGCCCAGCCCGCATTTTCTGGCAGTAAGCCTCTCCTACAACTTGTTCTACCCTCACATCCAAGATGCACCTTGTAGTCTCACCCCATCCTAGCTTCATGGTTGGAATCTCACCCAGAACATGTCCTGATTGTCTCTTTTTTTATATTTTTTTTAACCCTTTTCCAAGAATTACATCGCCACCATTCCTCTGGTGATGTATATGAGTGGGTTCTTCTCCTCGTTTGTCATGAAGCCGCTGAATGCACTTATCGGCCGTTATGTGAGCTATTTTCTTTACGAAGCCACTTTGCTTTATTAAAAAAAGAAACCTAATTGGATTTGAATCTTTTTATTATTGTTGTTATTATTTTTACAACAGACTGTTTTTTTTTTGTGCTACATTAGTGCTCTACTTCCTCACATTGTATCAACATGAAATCATTCTGCCCTTTGACCTTTATGGCACAAAATGTTCCCCTTGTCCTGCTGCTGTTCTGTCCATGTGATTTATTTATTTCATTTTATGTTATTTTCAGATGACTTACTTTGTTGGGCTGATCATGGTAATGGCTTTCTCAGACTGGGTTTGGCTTGGTGTGCCAGGGAACTGGGTATATGCAGCAGCATTGTTGCTTGGCGCTGGTACCTCCACCATCCTTGTGACATCATTGGCCATGACAGCAGATCTCATTGGCAATCACACGGTAGGAACAAGAGTGAAAACTATCTACATGAGTATCATTACCTCCCGAAGTGATGCTTTGTCTTGTTTGTCACTCGCTGATGATTGTTGCTTTCATAATAAACATTTTTTTTTTTTTGTATACCTTGTCGAGGCTCGTATGAGAGGTAACACACAACTCGCAGCAAGGGGGCATGAGACAAGAGGGGCGGGAGTGGAAGGGACAAAACAGTGGGGAACAGACACATTAGGAGATCTGTGGAAGGGAGAGGGATGGGGATGGGACAGCAAACATGGTGAAGAGAATATGGACATTACAGGGACTTTCAGGAAGGAAAGCAGAGGAATTGAAGGAAGTGGGCTTGGGTGGATTATCGGGGGTAGAAAAGATCGAGGATTTGGATGGGGGAAGATAAGAGGTGGTGGTGAACAGCTGTTTTGAAAGCCTGGAGGAAAGAATGGGAAAGAATAGAGTGAGGAAGTTTATTCCAAAGGCGGGAAAAAAGAGGAATGAAAGAGTGAAGATGAGCAGTGATTCGTGATTTTGGTAGTTTTACCAGAAGGGGGTTGTTGGCGGACCTTGAGCGCCCTGTGGAAATGTGGTGGGGACAAATCGCAGAGAGAGCAGGGGGGGCAAGGCTGGAGAGGAGTCGGTAGAAGACAGAAAGACCACCGACCAACCTGCGGTGATTGAGTGAGAGGCCCAAAGACTCAGCTTCATTGCGGGAGATGCCAATGATCTTAAAAGCCCTGGTTTCGACAGCGTGAAGCCGAGAAAGGTGGGAGGCAGGAGCACCAGCCCAGAGGGGAGAGCAGTACTCCATCAGGCTACAGACAAAAGCTTTGTAAGTGGTCAGGAGCTCAAGAGGGCCGAGGAAGGACTTTGCACGACGGAGGATTCCCAGTCGGCGACTGACTTTTGAGGCGAAGTTGGAAATGTGACTTTCACAGGAAAGGTCATGGCAGATAGTGACACCCAGAAGCTTGAAAGAAAAGACTTCTTCTAGAGGATTGTTGAGAAAGTGGATTCGGGGGTTTTCTAAACGGTCCTTTCGAAGAGACATCGTGAGAGTGTGATTTGTCTGGATTGAAAGACATGTTCCATGTGTTGGACCAGTTTGTGATTTTATCCAGATCTGCAGTGAGCGAAGAAGCTGCTGCTTGCCGGTCTGAGGGATGACAGATGATACGGCAGAGGGTGGAGTCGTCGGCAAAGAGAAAGAGGATTTTCCAGAGAGTCGGAGAGATCATTGATGAAAACCAGAAAAAGAACAGGGCCCAGAACGCTACCTTGTGGAACTCCAGCCTGCACAGGAAGAGGGGATGAAAGAACTCCATTTAGGGCCACACGTTGACTGCGACAGGAGAGGAAGTCTGCGAGCCATGAGTGGAGATGGCCTTGAATACCATGGGAAGAGTTTGGTGAGTAGTGCAGGGTGCCAGACTGTGTCAAAAGCACGTGATATGTCCAGGGATACGGCTCGGATTTCCTGTCTGGCATTGAGGACCTCCATCCATTGATGGGGGAGCAGAAGCAGCATATCCAGGGTAGAGTGACCTGGTCTGAAACCAAATTGATGATCGGAAATCAAGCCATTGGAGAAGAGGAAGGATTTCATGTCTGAAGCGATGATGGATTCCATAACCTTGCTGATGATTGGGAGAAGGCTGATTGGTCTGTAGTTACAGGGATCTGTTTTTGCACCTTTTTTATGCAGGGCAGTGATGTTAGCAGATTTCCAAGCAGATGGCAGATGACCTTGGGCAAATGAGAGGGTGAATAGAACAGAGAGAGGGTGAGCAAGAGCAGAAGAGCAGGTTTTTAGGACACGTGGGCTGATACCGTCTGGACCGGTTGCAGAATCTAACTCGAGGTTTGAAAGCAAACTCTCCACCTTGTCAGGAGAAAAGGATACAGAGTCCAGGGACAGTTGGGTGCGGCTGGGTAAAGTCGTTAGAGAAAGTGATGGGTTTAGGACACAAGATTTAGCTGCAAACACCGAGTTTAGACATTCAGCTTTATCACGTGCAGTAGCAGCAGTGCGGCCATTTGAGGTAAGGGAGGGGATGGAGAGGGAACATACACCAGAAACAGATTTGATTAAACACCACCAGGATTTTGAGGAGGGAGAGAGGTTTGAGAGTTCAGACTTGAGATGAAAAAGATGTTGTTTTCTGGCTCTCCTGAGGGTAGATACACACTTGTTCTGAGCTTTGTGGAAGGAACTGAGATTGCCCTCAGTTGGGTTTGCTTTCCATGAGGCAAAGGCAAGTTGTTTCAGGACAACTGCCTCGCCACAAGCTTCAGTAAACCAAGGGTGGGAGGAAGGGTAGGACAACTGAACACGAGAGGGGATAAATCTGTGCATGAGGGAGAGCAAGTTTCTTTGAAAGAATTCCCAGGATGAGTTGATGTTTGAGAAAGTAGTGATAGGAGACCAGTCTGTAAGTTTGATGGCTGCTCGGAGACCCTGCCAGTCGGCTTGAGTGAAATGCCAGACTCGACGGCGGTGAGGCGGTTCTCTGATAACAGCCAGAGAGATGTCCACTTTGACAAGGACGTGGTCAGAAGAACCGATTGGAGCGAAGGAAGAGCAGCAGATATTGTCAGGGAAATTTGTCAAAATCAGATCCAGAAGAGATGGAGTACCATTGGTTGAGATCCGGGTCAGGAAGTTGACCGATTGAGTCAGTCCTAATGAGTCGCAGAAAGCTTTTGCTGAGGTGTCATAGCAGGTGAGAGAGGTACCCACACCTAGCCAACTGGTATGATGACAATTGAAGTCACCACATAAGAGGAAGAGAGAGTTTGGATGAGAAGATAGAAGATGGTCCATGTTTTTGGATAGTGAGGTGTAGATGGAGTCATCACTGTTCGGTGGACGGTACAGTACACATATAAACATGAGGTGGGAGTGGAGGGGAAGCCGAAGCCAGAGGTATTCCTGGGGGTTTGGGGGAGTGAGAGCAGTGCATGAAGAGTGAGGAATAGAGACTTTGATGAAGAGAGCAACACCTCCACCAGGACGAGGCTCAGGTCTGTCATACCGTAAGAGGGAGTAACCGGGGAGAGATACTTGGGAGTCGGACACGTCTTGGGAGAGGAAAGTTTCTGTTAGGCAGAAAATGTCTGGTTTGTCAGTGGCAACCTGTAAGGAAAGATCTGAAAGGTTTGAGCGAAGGCCCCAGATATTTGAGGTCCACACTTTTTTTTAATGAAGAGGTAGTGGAGGAGGCTTTGGGTGCAGGAGGTGGAGGGGGAGGGTAGGACAAGGGATGAGAGGGGGAGGTAAGGAGGGTTGTTGAAAGAGTGTGGGGTATTGCAGAATAGCTAGGGGAGGGGGGCGAATGAGGAGGAGAAAAGGCTCTGTGGTGCTGGGGGAGAGGGGGGACAAGAGACAAGGAAGAAGGCAGTTGAGGATTTGAGGAGGTGGAGTGTGATCCCTGTCATGATTGATGGATGATCCTTATTGCACTGTCAAGCACAAAGGGCTTCCAAGACTTTCATTGGTTATCGGGCACAACCCCAGATGGGTCGCCCCTTTGCCACTGGATTGTTTTTCCTCGTAAGCTGGTACTCATTTTTGCCGGCCTCAGAAGGATAATAGGTTGAGTCAACCCTTAGTCTTATTTTGCGACAGCAGGGACTTGAACTCAGGACTTTGAGATCTTAAGCCACCACCAGGCTTTGACTGTCATTTGAGACATTCATAATTATTTGCTTCCCAAAATAATTTATAGTTCATAAATTTTATGATTTTTCTGAATGTTGGTTTTAGTTGATGGTTGTAGCTGGAGGGCTCAGGGAGATACAGGCAGAAAGATAGTGCAAGAAACTGGTTGATTTTTGAAAGTTGTGCATATGCTACGACTGCTACAACATCATGGCTGTTGTGTGATGTGTGGTGGTGCAGACTTCAGCAAAGGTGATGTGTACATAATAGTGAAACCATGATTCTGTCCCATTATATTTGATTCCTTTTTGATGTTTTTCGTCATATTTTGTCAATGAAATCAAACATTGGCCATTTGTATATCATTCTCGTCGCAAAATGATTTGTGGCTGATGTAATTTGCATCGTGGTTTAATGGACAGTCCTTGTCGAGTTCTTCATGTGCTGTGCCTTTTAGGAGTGTGGAGCTTTTGTCTATGGAGCGATGAGCTTCACTGACAAAGTGTCCAATGGACTGGCTGTGATGCTGATTCAAAACCTCCATCCTTGCAAGTAAGTCGGAACCGTATGGATAAAGAAAACGTTTCCCACTGTCCTCTTGCAAGTTTTTTTTTTTTTTTTTTTTTTTTTTTTTGTATACCTTGGTCGAGGCTCGTATGAGAGCTAACACACAACTCACAGCAAGGAGGCATGAGACAAGAGGGGCGGGAGTGGAAGGGACAAAACATTGGGGAACAGACACAGGTGAACTGTGGAAGGGAGAGGGATGGGGATGGGACGGGGAACATGGCGAGGGGAAGATGGACATTAAAGGGACTTTCAGGAAGGAAAGCAGGAGAATTGAAGGAAGTGGGCTTGGGTGGATTATCGGGGTAGAAAAGATCGAGGATTTGGATGGGGGAAGATAAGAGGTGGTGGTGAACAGCTGTTTTGAAAGCCTGAAGGGAAGAATGGGAAAGAATAGAGTGAGGAAGTTTATTCCAAAGGCGGGAAAAAGAGGAATGAAAGAGTGAAGATGAGCAGTGATTCGTGATTTTGGTAGTTTTACCAGAAGGGGGTTGTTGGCGGACCTTGAGCGCCCTGTGGAAATGTGGTTGGGACAAATCGCAGAGAGAGCAGGGGGCAAGGCTGGAGAGGAGTCGGTAGAAGACAGAAAGACCACCGACCAACCTGCGGTGATTGAGTGAGAGGCCCAAAGACTCAGCTTCATTGCGGGAGATGCCAATGATCTTAAAAGCCCTGGTTTCGACAGCGTGAAGTCGAGAAAGGTGGGAGGCAGGAGCACCAGCCCAGAGGGGAGAGCAGTACTCCATCAGGCTACGGACAAAAGCTTTGTAAGTGGTCAGGAGCTCAAGAGGGCCGAGGAAGGACTTTGCACGACGGAGGATTCCCAGTCGGCGACTGGCTTTTGAGGCAAGGTTGGAAATGTGACTTTCCCAGGAAAGGTCATGGCAGATAGTGAGACCCAGAAGCTTGAAAGAAAAGACTTCTTCCAGAGGATTGTTGAGAAAGTGGATGGGCGGGTTTTGTAAACGGTCCTTTCGAAGAGACATAGTGAGAGTGTGAGATTTGTCTGGATTGAAAGACATGTTCCACGTGTTGGACCAGTTTGTGATTTTATCCAGATCTGCAGTGAGCGAAGAAGCTGCTGCTTGCCGGTCTGAGGGATGACAGATGGTACGGCAGAGGGTTGAGTCATCGGCAAAGAGAAATAGAGGATTTTCCAGAGAGTCTGAGAGATCATTGATGAAAACCAGAAAAAGAACAGGGCCCAGAACGCTACCTTGAGGAACTCCAGCCTGCACAGGAAGAGGGGATGAAAGAACTCCATTTAGGGCCACACGTTGACTGCGACAGGAGAGGAAGTCTGCGAGCCATGAGTGGAGATGGCCTTGAATACCATGGGAAGAGAGTTTGGTGAGTAGGGCAGGGTGCCAGACTGTGTCAAAAGCACGTGATATGTCCAGGGATACGGCTCGGATTTCCTGTCTGGCATTGAGGACCTCCATCCATTGATGGGAGAGCAGTAGCAGCATATCTAGGGTAGAGTGACCTGGTCTGAAACCAAATTGATGATTGGAAATCAAGCCATTGGAGAAGTTCTCAGATAGCCTTATGAACATGGGACATTGGCTGCCATTTGGTGGACACGTTGATCGTTATTGCTTTCCCTGACTCGCAGGAATGTTGCATGCTGTCCACTCTGTGCTCCATTCTACAAGATCGTGATGATTGCAGTACCTGGAGGGGTTGCCATACTTTCTCTCGTCATGCTAGGTCTCCTCACCATTTGGCCTATACGTATCAGGAAAGGCATGTAACACCTCTTCTTTCTATCATACATTAAGCAGTCTGACAGGATGGTGTAGAGGTAATTCACGTTCCCTTTGACTGTTGTCTGGCTTTGATTCTCGGCAATCAGCCTAGCGATATGTCCAACTGTCCGATCGGTGCTTTGCAAACCGTTTCATTAATAAATGCAGACAATAAACCAGATAGCAATTTAGTTTTTCTTCCTTTTTCTTTGCTTTGTCTTTTGTTGAGAGATGTTATTTGATGTGTACAATTAAACTCCCATAAACTTGATAATAACTTGAGGTACATGTTTTGAAACTTCAGGTGTAACAGATCATGTCTTCGGCAAAGTTGCATGTTTAGCGACTCGGGGCTTGGAAAATTCTCACCTCTTCCTTTCCCACTCGACGGTTGCTTTGCATACATTCTGCTTCATGCTTTGTGCTTTAGTAAAACAATTTATCCTCAGGGTGAGAATGACTTACGGATAACCTGAAAGAGGTTTGACGTTCATTTCTCTTCATTCCCAGGACAAACTGATGGGTGTTCTCAAACTCGTGCTGGCATCGAGGGCGTCTACGACCAAAAGTGAAGTTCTCTATTTGTGGCTGTCATTGCCTTTAACAGGTTAAACCTCAAGTTTAAGTTGATTTTTAACGAGGTTATGTAAACTTCTCAGATTTAAAGATTGATTGCCGTGGTCAAGATCTGCTTATCTGCACCTGTGATCTGTAACGATCAGCACCTGAGACCCCGTCGATTACCACCCCAAAGATCAATCGAAACTTGAAATGTTTTTGTTTTTTGTGTACATGGGCAGAATTGTAATCCTCACACGTACCAGGTATGAATCGAACTCCTTTCCTACACCGGTTCAACTTAACCAGCTGGGATAAATATTGTGAACCAATTATGTTGGAAAGCAATATCTAAATGTATTTGTACAATACTGTTTTGTTTTTTTCCTTCTCCATGCGTCAGATTCAGACAGATGGGTGCATGTTCAACAAGTGCAATATTCACTTTACGATAGCGAACTGTCGAGGAGGCTTGCAGTTCACTAGATTGTAGTCTTGGTTTGAGGACCAGAAATGATGTCACATTTAGGTTAAAAGTTTGCTTCAAGATGAGAGGCAAGAACCCCCCCTTCTGAAAAAAAAAAATGTTGATTTATCTATTTATAGGTTGGTTTATTGCTTGTACAAGTCTTGTTATTATAATATTTGTTGTCTTGTTCTGAAAAGGGCAACAGGTGGTTTATCTTTGTTATGCAGCACAGGTTCAATCACATGATTTAAAGTGCCTAATGTGGAAATATTAGCTTGCCCCATAACTCTTCTGGATTAGGGGCCCATCTATCTTTGTGGGGAGTGAAAAATGATCAAAACAATGGGGTTAAGGAGGACAGAAGAGCAAGAAAAAGGCGATGAAGTGTGTGGGAGTAAGTCACAATTCTGTCATTTGCTTATGTAATAGACAGATGGCCCCTGAGCCTGAAGTAGCATAATGTGAGGGTCCCCTGAACAAGACGTAAGGGTCATGGTATCATCTTGTGTCGCACTTAAGCATCTGTGGTTGTTGCCTGTTTTACCTTCTTGACTTGACTTGATTTATTCTTAAATTAATATATCTGAATGCTTCGATTTTGTTACCTTTTATGAATATCAGGCACGATGAGAGTGCAAGTGTTATTTAATATAAACAATGGAAATATTTTTGAAAATTTAATCATCTTTATGAGCCAGCCGATCAAGGGATCAATTTATTATTCTGAACAGTTGCTGTGTAAGACCAGCCTGTGGACATTTTTAAAATGACACTTTATTTTTCAACATTTAAACTCACAACCAATCACCGTTTTTTGCTGAAATGTTTGTTATTTGAAGATTTGTGAAGAGCTACAATAAAGATTGAGTTTTGAATTGAGGCTCGAACTGATTATTTTGTGAATTTCAATTTTTTTTTTTCACCTTGATTTGTGCCAGTACACCTTCCGTCTCTTTACTTGTATATCACAGGGATGGGAAAGGAAACGTATCGCTTTCGTTGTGTGGCATGTCTAGGCAAATAATATACAGTGCCTTCAGAAAGTATTTTCACTCCTTGACTTTTGTCACATTTTGTTGTGTTACAGCCTCAATTTTTGGATGAAATTTAAAAAAAATTGTCACCGATCTACACAAAATACCCTATCATGTTAAAGTGGAAAGACTTGAAGATTGCTGTTCACCGACACTCCCCATCCAACTTGACAGAGCTCGAGCAAATCTGCAGGGAAGAATGTGAGAAATCCACTGATAGTCATACCCAAGAATATTTGAAGCTGTAATCGCTGCCATTGGCGCTTCTACAAAGTATTGACTCGGGGTTGAATACTTATTGACTCGACATTTCATCTTTTAATTTTTAATTAATTTGCAAAAGTTTCCACTTTGTCGTCATGGGGTTTGTTGTGTAGATCGGTGACAAATTTTATTAATTTAATCCATTTTAAATTCAGGCTGTAACACAACAAAATGTGAAAAAGTCGAGGGGTACGAATACTTTCTGAAGGCAATGCATATCCCATTGCTCCATACCTGAGAAAATGCTGACCTTCGGAGTTCACTTTCAGTGATATTACACCATCAAGTACCAGAGCCATGTTTTCTGCTGCTTCTGTATTTGATTCATCCTGATGCCGAATAGGTTGGTGTTACACCATAACTACTGCTACTACTGTTTCTACCTTAAGGACCCAAATTATTCCCAACTTGGAGGTGGCAGCGGAATGTTTTTGGCCAAAGCCTTTCATGCACCGATTGGCCAGGTCTAATGTTCAACTGAATGTAGCTGGAATTTGTTCAGGGTTTTGGTGATTAACTCAGCTAATCTTTGTAAGCGACACCGTGAAATCTTTAAAATCCACCAGTAACCAGTGCTGGCGGAAGGGTCGTCCGATTTTGACGTCCTTCCAATGCCAGGCACTGAGTATGAACGACTAGGTTGAGTTTACAGTTGGGTCGAGATTTGAACCCAAAACTGCTCAAATGATTGCATTCGCTTAGAACATTTTATTCTTTTTTTTTTTGTTCGTATATATTAGCTTGAAAGGTCAATAAGTGATGTCAGCCTTTGGCTTTTCCTACTGGGAATGATTGCTTTGCATAATTCCCATCGTGTGCTGCCTTTTTGGCTGCTAGTTGCATCATTGGTTAAGGGTGTGGCTATGCCACTCATGCAGTGCCCCTATTACCAATAAATTGGTGCTCATTTCACCGACCTTGGAAGGATGACAGGCTGAGTCAACCCCCTGGTGTTAATTCAGTGGAAAATGGGGCTCAAACTCAGGTCCCTGGGATCCCAAGCCACCACCCTAACCACTAAGTCAACACCAGGCTTTGCTTTACACAACTAGAAGGGCACTGAGCGCATACCTCTGCCACGTAATGCCAGATCCATGAGATCATATCAAGCCCAATACATTTTTGAAATATCATGCCATACAGTACTATATCGTTTTTGGCCCTCTCTCAATGGTGAAGAATCACTTAAATTCTAGTATCCGGATCTTCACCAAAATCGAATCAGTTCGTCCTTGTCAGGCACTGAACCTGTCCACAAACTTTCATCTCGATCTGTCCACAACTTTGAGATATCCTGTACACAAACAGACAAAAAGGGGTGAAAACAAAAATAACCTCCTCCACCTTCGGTGGCAGAAGTAATTGTGGCCTTTTCTTCAACCCAAATACAGTAATTACTAACTTGAGGGTTGA
This sequence comes from Eptatretus burgeri, assembly GCF_056783735.1. NCBI lineage: Eukaryota > Metazoa > Chordata > Myxini > Myxiniformes > Myxinidae > Eptatretus > Eptatretus burgeri. The sequence goes on along the minus strand of NC_140964.1, from coordinate 42,095,999 downwards.
TGAACTCACTCCTTGTTCGGAATGACTTCCCTCGGTGCTAGGAGTAAGTAGTTAAGGCCATTTTGTGGACAGACTGTGTGGGTGAAAAGCAATGTAGTTTCCAGCAACATCTTGGATTCCTCCCAAAGCCTGTAAATCCATGTTATTGGTTGTATTCATCATCCGTATCCAAGTCTGGTTTATGCTACACCTCCTGTATGCATTATTATGCCACAATGGAATGATTGATGTCCTTAATTAATCTGAAGGTCTTTACCTTATTAAACACTACTTCATCATAGTAACTTTTCATCCAGTTGTGATGTCAGAAAATGCTAATGTATAAGCATTGTTCTTTAAGTTTTTCAATAAGTTTGCCATTTGTAATGTAACAATTCCTGTTTGGCTGCCTCTGCATTTCTCCCTGTGTGTAGGTGTATCTAAACAAGACAGATGAATCTTCCTCAGTTTTTGCCAATTTTAATGTTGATATTGTAGTTGTTTGTTTACAACAGCACATATCACCTTTCTGCAACAAAGTTGCAAATATAAATAAATAAATATAATGTCAATATACCAAAGGTAGATGCCATTGGTGCTCACACCAGTGGGATCATCAGCTGTGTGCCACCCATCAAAGTTTTGGCCCTTTGAAAACTCAGCACTCCCTTGGGGTCGTGGGCTGGTGGTGCATTCACGCTATCTCCCCCTGGTGGGCTTACATTAGACATCAAAATAATGGTCCTTACCTCGTTGTGCAACTATATATATATATATATATATATATATATATATATATATATATATATATATATATATACATACACACACACACACACACACACACACACACACACACACACACACACACACACACACACACACATCATTTTATGGCCAGCCAGTTAACACCAACCTGGACACACAGCCGAACAGTTTTAACTCTGAGGCGAACAGCCGAGATTCTTGGTGATTATGGTGCGTGCGCGATGGAAAACAGCAAAGGCACTTACCAGAATGGAAGCACAAGGGTTTGTTCTCGAACCCACAATGAATAGACAAACACAAGTTAATTCAACAATAATGGTTTAATGAAAATAAATCAACAAGTAATAATGAAAGGTGAGATAAAAGTAAATCTTAATTTGAGTCGTCTCCACTCAGTCACAATAACAGACAAGAGGAAAGATAAAAATAAAAACAAATCCCCCTTTTATGCTGGCACTCAGCTTTGCGTCCAGAGATGACACTTGGGAGCCTGGCAATCCTCGAACCGTGATGGAAATGCACAAAATGATGTGAAGTCGCTCGCCGTGTGAGCAACACACCAGATGGCATGAAGTCGCTCTCCCTGGCCACGTATGTGAGATTATTTGTGCGGGCGGTCCTCAATGTCAAGAGCCCACAAACCGCCTTTACAGTTCCTTCTCACGATTAAAATTGTCAACACCGCTCCCTCACAGTACCAGGTCCACACACACAAAAATGGCGCTACCTTCCTCTTCGATCCGTCGAGTTAGAACTGAGAGACGTGCTCTCCTCCTAAAGTGCATAAACTTCACGAATCAGCCAAACAGACAATGGTTGGCGTCTTGTTCCAGCATGTGAGCACATCTGCACCAGCACGACAATGCGAATCATGCAGCTTCTTGTCCGTGCCGAGGAAGAAGCCAGAGAGAGACTCCTGTTCCAACCGCCATTCTCCCTCAACCCTGCCTCCAATGATGTTACCCTGACCAATCATTAACCTCGGGGGTGTTGCCTGCCGGTTACGAATCCTGCTCGGAAATGTTCGGGTCCTGTGGGCAGCTGGGTCGGTTGGTGTTGTAAAAACATGGTTTTTTTTTTATGGCTGTCCTGGTAAATACAAAAACGTAGGGAAAGATCACCAAAGGGCAATCACATACTGGGAGAACTAGCCTTAGACCATACCTAGTTAACACACCACCCCACATGTGGTGACATGTAAACAATCCAAAGCTCACAGTTTTCCCTACTTAAATTACATCGAGATTTCTACTACCCGTCCACGGACCAAGCTATACTATACAATTCTATCTTCCCCATAAACATAACGAATATATATATATATATATATATATATATATATATATATATATATATATATGTGTTTACATACATACATACATACACACACTGTGCAGTATTGTATTGGGATCATTAATTGCACAATTCTATTGTTGTTGTTTTTTGCATCTTGCAAAAATATAAACATTCATCTCACTGTTGTTGATTTACTTATAGCTTTAGCCAATCAGCTCAATGGGCAATGAAATCACATGATGCACAGTTGGTTTTTTTAAAAAGTCAAATCTATGCATAAGTTGTATATAATTAAAGCCTCGTGCAGACTCTCACATGGAAGATGTCGGTTATAATTGACCTCATAGTGTACTTTTTATCGGTGCCAACTTGTTAGTACTTTTACCTCATGAACTTAGTTGCCTTTACTTGTCCAGCCAATGGCAGTAGTGTAGGCGTGGTTTTTATCTGGTTTCCAGCCAATCATTTTTCCCGACACCCCTATCGGGCTCTGGTCCCTCCCCCTTGAGGGACCATTGGAGAGGAAGGCTTTAATGTGAGCGTGATTTCCTGCTTGACAGCTTGCTATTTACATGGCATGAAAATGACTCACGGACTTGAGTTTCACTGAAGTCACTGGCTTAGCGAGGGGGTGGCGAACGGGGTGGCCACCCTGAAGGACACTTTTGGGGGACGGTGGTTTTTTGTTGTTGTTGTTGCATTACCGTACTGTACCTGAAGTATCATCTATCACCATTGACACTTCTGAGGACAATTTTCCCGTGGCGTGTGAAAGCGCAAGCGCAGGGAGGGGTTTAACTGTGCAAATGGCCCCGCCCTCCTTTTGCTGAACAATGGTTGTGGTCAGCGATGTCTCAAACAGAAGGGGCGGGCAAAAAGGAGCACACAGCATGCTGGGAAACTAAAGACGAAGACGAGGCAGGGAGGCTTTGGCGTTTCATTGCAGTTCATCATTCGCGTCTCAATCCTGTGTTCACGTCTCATTCCTGTGTTCAGGAGACAAGTTTGCTTCACTGAAGGCTAGGAAAATATGAACTGCACAGTCACAACAACAACTGAATGCTTCGTAGGCCGATGATTATTTTGAAAGGTGGAAAACAAAGGTGTAACTGTTTACTTGCAAATGAGCTGTACTTGATTCGATTTGCAATCGCATTATTTAATCCGGCTTTGTGTTTAATTCAGCATGTGAGTTACGAGAGGGCGGCAATTTGACATCTCTCCCCGAGTGGAATTTTTCCTCTATACGTCATTGACTGGAGTTCACTGGAGTTAAACCACATTCGCGGCCCAATCTTCAGCGACGCATTTCCTCTCCACTCACGGAGCTTCGTACCACGTGTGTTGTTCACAGCTCTATCTTCAGTGGGTTTTCGCTCCTTTCAACCACGGGACTATCATCGAACCCCTTTTGGTGAGCGGCTTATTCTCACAGGCACCGGCCATTTATGACACCCAAGTCACCGAATTGATCATATTATTTTATGGGCACAACGCCGAATTGGCCCACCGGTGATACGCCATTTCTTGCTTCTTTTTGAACTTGTGACTGCATTCACCCGCACTAAAGCTTTACAGTTTGTGGGACAACAACCTCAACAACCTGAAACCTGAAGTAATCAACTTTTAGTGATGAGTAGAAGTCGATAATTCATTTTTCTCTAACCTTATGTTTGTTAGATTGTTTGTTTAGATTGATGGCTCTCGCAGGTGTGTTCAGTTGTCAAGTTTCTTGTAGAGTGCTCACCGAGTGGCTTAAGCACTCGAGCAGGCATTCCATTCAAAACCGTTGACAAGGAACGAATGACTTGGCAAGCGCTTGCTAGCTGCTTGGTAACTGAACACACCCCTGGGGTAGTTTGAACAATGGTCAACGTTGGTCACGTGCATCAATCAGAGCGCAGCATCTGCCAAAACCCGAATTTTTCTTTAACCTGTGCTGCAAGTGGAATGGAACCTCATATGTGTATCGAGCCTCGAGCCCTCGACGCAGGATGTTTCACCTTTTGAAAAAGGTGATCAAACTTCGGGAGGGACCTTCAAATGTGCTTCATGAAGTCTTTTAGTGTCTTCCGTGCACAAATTCTGAAACTTTTGGCGATGACTGCGTTTTCATCCCATCCATTTAGCCATTATTTCATCCAAATATTTAACTTTAGTGGAGCGTGTTCGTTATTAAACACACATGCTGTAATTATAGTCATTAATCATCCACAACACAAGGAGGTAATTGAATGACCCATGACACCATTGCACTTGCCAGTTTGTATTTATAAGGTTTGTCCGCAGTCACCCTTTGTCTAACTGAACAAATGTGTTTTGTTAGCTGCAACTTTAAGGAAAAGATTCTCTCTTGGATTTTGGTTTCCTTGTTGGTATTTCCTTCTGAACTCCTGGTATGTGATGTGGGGTAACCCAGGTTCAAATCCCATATTCCTCCGCGTTTGTCTATCGTCTCCTTATGTCTTTGTAATCCATGTGAAAGCACACCGAGGTGCACTGTCCAGCATATGATTGATGTACAATCCTCCTTCCTCCATTAGCCCGAGATCACTATCAAAAATAAAATCCACATTGTATGGTAACCCAGTCATAGTTGGCAAGCATGACAATGTCATAATAGGGATTTATTTTGCGATTACACCAGGAAAACATTTCCAAACCTCATGACTCACATGTCTGTAAAAAAATAAAAATAATAATAATTGGTTCACCAGCGCCAACCAGAGTGACCACTATATTCGTTATGTCTGTGTGTCTGTCTGTTGCGTAGTCGATCTAGTCTACCCTTATTATCAGTATTTCCGTCGATATGTTTGTCTGTCTGTCTGTTGGGTAGTCGATCCAGTCGGAAAAAAAAAATCTTCCAAAAAATTTTTTTTTCTACCATTATTATCAGTATTTCCGTTGATATGTTTGTCTTTTGGGTAGTCGATCTATTGAGATTTATTTGAAAATTTTCTACCCTTATTGTCAGTATTTCCGTCTATGTTGGCTATGCCTGGTGTTGGCTTAATGGTTAAGGTAGTGGGCTTGGGATCCTAGGGTCCTGAGTTCAAATCCCGCTCAGCTGTTGAATTAACACCAGGTGGGGTTGACTCTGCCTGTCATCCTTCCGAGGTCGGCAAAATGAGTGCCAGCATGCTGGTATACTGTGTCGGAGTGGCGACCCGTCCAGGATTGTTCCCAATAGCCAAGGAGACTGCTTCGGCGGCACCAACGCTCTGCACAGAGTATGGTCCTAATGGATGGATGGATGGTTGGCTGCTCTTAGAGCACCCTTATTCTGGACATTTCCATCTGTCTGTCTGTCTGTCCGCGAAACTTTGGTCAAGCCTAGGGCTAAACCACTCAACCGATTCCAATGAAATTTGGTAGGTAGGACCAATATTTCTGGGAATCGTGTGCTTTCGAATATGGGACCCCGGGCCCCTTCAACGGCATAGCAACAGCCCTTTAATGTGGTCAAAAAATCGAGAAAAATCCCCCCAAAAAAAATCGAAAAATCGAAGCTAAGAGTTCTGTGCACAATCTATCTTGCTCCCTTCGTGCCAATTTGCAGCCCTAACAAAAAAATATTTGTAGGAGGAGATAGGTTTTGGGCGAGTACATGTCAAACATTTCAGAAACGGTTAATTGCGAATATCTCGAAGAGAAAGAGTCTGATTTTGATGAAACTTGGGTGAAATGTGTACAATGTGGCTAGCATGTACACAAAAATGAATGGTTGCTATTCACACCTCCATTGCTTAGCAACAGCTAAAATACTTTATCTTACATCGTACACTTATTGTGGACTGTACAAAAAAAATCAATACCTCCGAAACTGAACCTCCGAGGGACCTGTTTTTTGTGCCCAAGGAGAATGTCTTACAGCATCATATAAAAAAATAAAATCTTTAGCAAATAGATAAATGGAATTACCAGGGCTGCCATTTGTTAGAGTCTCTTTGGAAACATGCCTGAAATTTCACAAGGCGGGTTTCTGGGCACAAACTAAGAGGGCTGTGATAATCATATTTATTGTGCTAAATTGATTTGATAGCATGTGCATGAATATCGGCGAGTCGCGTCGGCCAGCTTTCCATCTAGAGCGAGCAGCCATGTCGCCTACCGGCTTGTCTGTCTGTGTGTCTGTCTGTGTGTCTGTCTGTCTGTGTGTCTGTTGGGTAGTCGATCCAGCCCAAAAAAAATTCCGAAAAGAAATTTTTTTTTTGATCTACCCTTATTATCAGTATTTCCGTCGATATGTTTGTTACTTGGCGAAATCTTCAATTTTGTCAAGTATGTTGGTCTGTTCCGTTTGTTGGTTTGTTTGTTTGTTACTTACGAAATCTAAAGATTTCGTAAGTATATTGATGACTTCCGTTTGTTTGTTTGTTTGTTTGTTTGTAGGCACAATAACTCGAGAACGGAAGAAGTTACCAATGTCAAATAACACCACATGATCCAGGAGGCTGATGGGGAGTGCTGATAAGATTTTGGTCAAAATCGGTCAAAGGTCAAGATCACAGTGAGGTCAAACGTCCAAAAAATGATAACTCGAGAACAGAAGAAGCTTCCAATATCAAATTACACCAGGTGATTCAGAAGGGTGGTGGCTAGCGCTGATTAGATTTTGGTCAAAATCGGTCAAAGGTCAAGGTCACAGTGAGGTCAAACATCCAAAACATTCGATTTTTGATGGATTGGTACAGAATCATCGTAGAAACTTCTGGTTTGCGTCGCAACCTTCTCAAGAGACAGCTTTTATTGGACAAGGTCAGAGGTCAAGTTGACGATTTCGTAAGTACCAGTCTCTGACTGTTTGTTTGTTTGTTTGTCCGGTCGTCTACAGCCCAAACTGCTGGACCAGTCCTTCTTAAATTTTTACACCTAATAGGCAATCCACCTTCGACGGTCCGTGTCCAAACCCCGTCTTAATCGGACTAAACGTCACGACGTGACGTCACACAACATGAAAACACATTTTTGGACATAACTCAGTGACCGGAAGTCGTACGACTTCAACTAATTCGCCAAGTGTCATGCTAAGCACGATTTTTCATCTGTTGGGTAGTCGATCTCGTCGGAAATTTTTTTTTTAAGATTTGTTCTACCCTAATTATTTGGGTAGATTTATTATTTAATTTGGTTGACGCCAAATTAAACTTCATTCAAATATCTAAATGATTACGAAATGGATCTTATTACAAATTACGCATAGTTTCCGCAAGCGTATGACGTCAAAGTTTTGCCTATTGACGTCATTTTAAAAAAAATGTTTTCGCTCGTGTGCAGCCGAAACTACTGAAGCAATCGTTCTCAAATTTTAACACGTGATAGCCAATCTTGCTGAAATAGTCTGGGATCAAATCACGTCATAATCGCACTTAACGTCACGACGTTACGTCAAAAAAGGTGAAAACAAGCTTTTGAACATAACTCAGTGACCGGAAGTCCTAGCGACTTCCTGTTGATGCCAAAACAAACTTCACTGGAATATCTAAATGTTTTAAAATGCATGTTAGTACAAATTATGCCCAGTTTTCGCAAGCGTATGACGTCAAAGTTTTTAGCTATTGGCGTGCTTTAAAAAAAATTATATTCGTTCTACGGGTCACAATTCTTAACCGATTTGGATGAAATTTTAACAGCTGATAGAAATCCACAGTGCAAAAAGATATGTGGCTTTTGGTGATGTTCAAGATCAGGATCTGGATCCTGCATCACTTTATATTATTGCCCATTATAAACCAATGGGTAATTTTGTGAATTACACATGGCTATTTCTCAAACAGTTTTGCACTTATTATATTGAAACTTATACTGTCTATTTATGCATGCAATATTAACATGTGTACAAAGTTTGATCGAAATTGACCCAAGGTCAAGGTCAGAGTCACCCAAAACATGAAAAACACACACATAAAATACATATTTTTGTTTTACAACATATTTCAAACCTGATAACGGGATCGTAAGGCTGGTTGAAAAGCAATGTTCCTCGGTATTTTCAAATATTTTCTACGATCAGAATGAAGGCAACAAGCACCGATGATAAGTTGTTGAATGTCACATGGTGGCTTTAAATGAGTTGTGAAAAATTTTCAATCTGCTGCCATTACCATGACAACGCGCGCCTGATAATTGTTATTTGTGACGTCGTCATTTTATTAATGTACGAACAAATAAACACCACACATTCCATGACATTACAGCTTGGACCACCACACGGAAAGGTCAACTAATTCGCCAAGTGTCATGCTAAACACGATTTTTCATCTGTTGGGTAGTCGATCTCATCGGAAAATTTTTTTTTTAAGATTTGTTCTACCCTTATTACACTGGTCAACAACAAATTTGTTGTCTGCATTTTTTAAGCTGATTTAGGACGAATCTGATGCGCTGAATCCAAAACTCACATTAGTTTTGTTCAATCAGGTCAAGTTTTTGAGATATGGCCACATGTTTTTTACATTTTTGTTCACATGTACGCATGTGTGGAGCATTTTAGAAGAAGTTGGTGGGGGTAAAATGTCATGTCAAATAATTGTTTTGATTGGAAATAATTATTTTAATGACAAGAAGTATTCAGGTACGATAGTTCTGGGTGATTATGTCGAAAAGGGATCAGTTTGAAGTCATAAAACCTCAAAATCTTCCAAAAATTGGTGAGGCAAAGCATAAAGTTCGTGGATCAAAACTAAAGTTAATGGGGCAGATTTTGTAATAATGTGATACAAAAAAGTTGTATTTCTTGAAATAACGAACTCTGAAGAATGTACAATACCTACATGCGCCAATTTATGACATGCGCTTCTGCTCAAGCTTGGAGTGCCACAGTACGAACCCAAAGATTGGAGACTGTTCATTGACAGCAGCAAGCGATCACTGAAATGTGTTCTGCTACACAACGGCAACCAGTTTGCCTCTGTACCCATCGCTCACTCGACTACACTGAAGGAGAAGTATGAAGCGGTGAAGTACGTGCTGGAGAAAATTGGTTATGATCAGCATAAGTGGTTTATTTGTGTTGACCTGAAGATGGTGAACTTTTTGTTGGGACAACAGTCTGGCTTCACCAAGTACCCATGTTTTCTGTGCATGTGGGATAGTAGGGACCGTGCTCAGCATTACACGAAGAAGGACTGGCCTGTGCGGGAGGAATTGGTGCCATGCAAAGAAAGGAACGTCATCAACGGCCCTCTGGTGGACAGAGACAGAATACTCTTCCCACCGCTGCACATCAAGCTCGGCTTAATCAAGCAGTTCACCAAGGCTCTGGACAAAGATGGTGACTGCTTCACTTACTTGTGCCAGGCTTTTCCAGGATTGACCATGGAGAAGTTGAAAGTTGGCATCTTTGATGGTTCTCAGATCCGTCAGCTCATCAGAGATCCAGAGTTCAAAAACTCAATGAACGAAGTGGAACTGGAAGCGTGGAAGACATTTGTTTTGGTAGTGAAGAACTTTCTTGGCAACAATAAGGCCAGAAACTACGCAGAACTTGTCAACAACATGCTGACTGCTTTCAGAAACCTGGGCTGCAACATGAGCATCAAGATGCACTACCTATTTTCACATATGAACCGGTTTCCTGAGAACCTGGGTTCAATGAGTGACGAGCAGGGGGAGAGATTCCATCAGGACATGAAGGAGATGGAGACCAGGTATCAGGGTCGCTGGGACGCAGTCATGATGGCTGACTACTGTTGGAATCTGAAGAGAGACCTCCCTGCCGCTGAACATTCCAGGAGTTCGAAGAAACGGAAGTTCAAGCCCTGAAGTTTGAACAGTGGTGACGCAACATGCAATTTACTTGTACTTACCTTTATCAATGCCCACCATTCAGATGACAGTAATCGATGTTTCTATCATGTAATCAATAAATGTTGTTGGCAAAACATTTTTTTTTCTTAAAAACATGTTTAGGATGATATGTGTTGACAAAAATCAGCTGATAATGCCACAAAAATGTAATTGATTTTGTCACAAGATCTGATTTTTTCAAATCAACTTAGCACAAAAACCTGACCTGATGGAGAGAAACAGATGCCATTTCCTGATTCAGCAGTGCCAGAATACCCTAATTCACTTGTAGAAATCTAGACAACATTCAGAAAGTAAAAAATTGTTGACCAGTGTTATCAGTACTAGTACGGGCCCGTAGGGGCGGGCCCGTAGGTGCGTAAACGACGACTGGATTGGGGCATTATTTCAATTAGATTGGACCAACCGTATCATAAATGGCCATAACTTGGGAAACATACTCAGGTCCCCAGCGTCAATTGTGACGTCATATCAAACGAAGAAGAATTGTGTTGTCCTGTCATTGGTCGACAGATAAATGGCCGTAACTTGGGAACCGCTTGTCTGATCGATATCAAACCTTGAAAAGCACATCCACGGGGCCCGGCAATATTCCTGGCAAGTTTCAGTCAGATCGGACCGTTGATCGTGCAAAAATAAATAAATAAACAAACATTAATTGTGACATCATTCGTGATGTCATAGCACCGTGTCTTGTCATTGGCCGACAGATAAATGGCCGTAACTTGGGAACCGCTTGTCCGATCGATATCAAACCTCGAAAAGGCACATCTGCGGGGCCCCGGCAATATTCCTGGCAAGTTTCAATCAGATCGGACCGGCGGTCGCAGACAGACACACACACACACACACACACACACACACACACACACACACACACACACACACACACACACACACACATACACTGCTGGAATTATAGATAGATTTAAAATGGCGATTTCAGTTAATACAATGGCGATTTCGATGAAACTTGGTTGGTAGGTTAATACCATGACCTAGTTGTGTGCAAATGAGAACCGTTGTTATGGACACCACTGTTGCCGAGCAACGGGACTTTGAAATATTTGAAAAATCATAAAAAAAAATTATTTTTTCGAAAATCTAAAATCGGGCCACGAGCGACTGTGGGCAGTACATTCAGCCATATAGTCAAAATTTTCAGCCGGATCCTGTGAAACTGTCGGAGAAGATAGACTTTGAATGAACCCTGGTCGAAAACAATAAAAAAACGATGTTCGTTATATCTCAGAGACTATGAGTCAGATATACATGAAACAGGTATGGTCAGTTCATGGTATGTCCTCGTTATGTGTGAGAAAGAAGCGTTGCTGTGGACCCCTCCGTTGCCTAGCAACAGCCGAAAAACCTCTAAATGTGGGGGTATTTTAACGAAAAAACAATCTGCAGCATTAACCCTTGAAGCTGGAATCATGAATTTTCTTGTGCCTAATCCTAAGGTCATTCCCCATCGAATGGGCCCATCATGTCAGGTTCTATTAGGTAGTCGGCTGCCCATGTCCGCCTTCCGGCTTGTCTGTCTGTCTGTCTGTCTGTCTGTTGGGTAGTCGATCTAGTCGAAAGAAGAAAAAAAAATTATTATTTTTTTTTTTTGGGGGGGAGATTTGTTCTACCCTTATTATCAGTATTTAAAATGGCGATTTCAGTTAATACAATGGCGATTTCGATGAAACTTGGTTGGTAGGTTCATACCATGACCTAGATGTGTGCAAATGAGAACCGTTGCTATGGACACCACCGTTGTCAAGCAACGGGACTTTGAAATTTTTGAAAAATCATAAAAAATTAATTTTTTCGAAAATCAAAAATCGGGCCACGAGCGACTGTGGGCAGGCAGTACATTCAGCCATATTGTCAAAAATTTCCAGCCGGATCTTATGAAAACTGTCGGAGAAGATAGACTTTGAATGAACCCTGGTCGAAAACAATAAAAAAAAACCAAGTTCGTTATATCTCAGAGACGATGAGTCAGATATACATGAAACTGGTATGGTAGGTTCATGGTATGTCCTAGTTATGTGTGAGAAAGAACTGTTGCTGTGAACCCCTCCGTTGCCTAACAACGGCCGAAAAACCTCAATGTGGGGGTATTTTAACGAAAAAAAACAATCTGCAGCATTAACCCTTGAAGCTAGAATCATGAATTTTCTTGTACTTAATCCTCAGGTCATTCCCCATCGAACGGGCCCATCGCGTCAGGTTCTTTTGGGTAGTCGACTACCCATATCCGCCTACCGGCTTGTCTGTCTGTTTGTTGCCTGCAGGTCACAATTCAAAACCGATCTTCATGAAACTTCCATGTTGTGGAGATAGTCTGAACTGAGAAGTCTCTCGATTTTGAGGTCAAAGGTCAAAGATCATATTGAGGTTAAATTTCTGAAATCGTCATTTTTCATCCTATTGACTTGAAATTTCAACAAGATTTGCACATTGCATCACTGAATTGGGAAACCAACTATTTTTGAGGTTAAAAGGTTAAAGGTCAACTCAAGGTCAAGCTTCTAAAATCATCAAATTTCATCTGGTTAACCTGATAATTAAACAGCAATTGCATAGTCCATCAATGAATTTGGAAACCAACTATTTTTGAGGTCAAAGGTTAACTCAAGGTCAAACTTCTAAAATAATGAATTTTCAACTGAAAAATAGTCAATTTACATCCTATTAACTTTATGATCAAACAGCAATTGCATAGTCCATCACTAAATTGGGAAATCAACTCGGTCAAAGGTCAACTCAGGTCAAACTTCTAAAATCATCAATTTCAATCTGAAAAATAATCAATTTTCTTCCAATTGACCTGAACTTTGATTGAGATTGTGAATTTTAATCTGAATGAAATGGCCAATTTGATGTATCCATGGCAACCTTTGGAGAGTGGAGTGGATTTTGCAAGTATCGTGCTCTGCACGACGTCTTTTTCTTGTTTGTCTGTGTGTTTGTGTGCAGGATATCTCAAAAAGTTGTGAACAGGTTCTGTGTGTGACAAGGATGAACTGATTAGATTTTGGTGAAGATCCGGATCCGGATCCAACTCCTAGAATTTTAAAGTGATTCTTCACCATTGAGATGATCTTCACCATCGCCAAAAATGATAAATAGCATGATATCTCAAAAAGTTGTGGACAGATTCGGACGAAACTTGGTGGACATGTGTGTGTGTGTGTGTGTGTGTGGGGGGGGGGGGGGGACAAGGACAAATTGATTCAGTTTTGGTGAAGATCCGAATCCGGATCTGGATACGAGAATTATTTAATTTTTAAGTGATTCTTTAGCATTGAGATGGGGGCCATAAACGACGTATAGCATGATATTTCAAAAATGTATTGGGCCTGATGTGTTCTCGTGGATCAGGCATTACGTGGCGGAGGTATGCGTTCTACCGAGTGCCCTTCTAGTTCTCCATAATTTTCACTCTTCAGTGCATTGTTTCGTGGCAAACTCTTCGATTCCAGTGCAGAAGCCTTCCTTCTAAAGTGTCCTGAACGCAGCGGACAGCAGCTGTGTTATCTCTCCAGCGGTCGCAACCATACCTCCTTGAAGTTTGCTAGATTTGTTTTCTTTTTCTCTAATAATTATTGGGGATTTAAATGTTGATTTTTATTCTCTATAACCATCAATTTAACAAACGTTCGGGTGTCTTCTTCGTTGAAGCTTTCTGTCATGGCCATGTCCTTGGTACACTGTTCCAATTTCTGGAACGAGACAGAGTGAAAAACTTGATATTTCCCAGACATGTCAGTAAATGATGAAACAGAGTGTTGATGTGATTCTGCAGTCACCGAGCACTTTTACTTTAAAAGTTACAAGCAGGAGTGACGGAACTTTTGGCATGACCCTTGTTGGTGGGAAAGCACAATGAAACCAGGTCGATGCTGGTTTCTACCTGGTGCCAGGTAGAAACTCATTGTTTGCCTCCGCCTCTTTGCATCGATGCAATTGTAGATTTATGAAGTACCGTATAATGCAGTTTCACATGATTTTTTAATCATTCTCGAATCATGACAGTTGACTTCGTATTTATCCATCCCTTTATTACTTACGAAATCTAAAGATTTCGTAAGTATATTGATGACTTCCGTCATCTGTTTGTGTGTTTGTTTGTGTGTGTGTTTGTTTGTTTGTAGGCACGATAACTCGAGAATGGAAGAAGCTACCAATGTCAAATTACACCACGTGATTCAGGAGGGTGATGGCTAGTGCTGATTAGATTTTGGTCAAAATCGGTCAAAGGTCAAGGTCACAGTGAGGTCAAACATTCTATTTTTGATGGTTTGGTACAGAATCATCGTAGAAACTTCTGGTTTGCGTTGCTACCTTCTCGAGAGACAGCTTTTATTAGACAAGGTCAGAGGTCAAGTTGACGATTTTGTAAGTACCAGTCTATGACTGCTTGTTTATTTATTATAGTTATCTTGTTCAAAAATGATGACATTTGTGAATATGTAATGGATTATGTAATGAAAAATAAACTTTTGATGTCACTTGTTTTCTGATAACCTGTTATTAATCATGTGTTTGGAACAAATTAAGGACATACTATAGAATAACGGTGTCCAATCAAAAATATCTTCACAATTTTGGGTAAAACTGGATATTTATTATATTGTTGTGGAAATGGCTTCCAGGGGTTAATAAATTGTAATGCTTAGTATAGAGCAGTTATTTCCTTTAAATTAATGTCCAGAGTAAACGTGAAGGAATTAATCATATTATTAGATATGCGTTGCTTTTATGTCTAGTTAGACGACGTTTTCCCATCCCAATGCATATCTAGAATTATCAACCATTTTGACCCCATTTTTACTGTTTTACCCTCTGTAATTTGTCTTTAAGTGTTCGTTAAGCCCCGAGGTGCTAGCTGAGCAGGAAAAGCCATGACTGTCATGTCGACCATCAACAGTCATATTCAGGAAGGCCAGGAAGTGCTTTCCCCCATCCACAAATTGGCGCACAGCCCAATGGTGAGTGAGAGGAGAGGGACGCGCCATGTCGTTGGTGATGTGGATGGCCCGAGGCGCTAAAGGTGGGTGCACCAAGCGGAAGCAGTGGAGAAGCCCGAATGCCCTTGAAGAGCTGCGCACTTCGTTCACCTCTACCGATGCCAGAGCCACATCCTCTCCTCTCCTCTGGAATGGACCGGACGACAGGAACGTGATGGGCTTTTGCCCTGCCAGAGCGGCTAGGAACCTGGTCATCCTGCGGTTTCCTAATATTTCTGCCTTGTTCTTCCCACTTTGTCTCTGTCACGTGATGTGTCTGACTGTGCCCAAAGGCTTAGATAATTAAGCTACCATTCATTGTTTGGTCCGTGGGCATGAGCATCGGTAGGGATAAAGGTTTTTGGTTGTATTGCATTTATTTATTACGTACTGTTTTGTTTTGTGTTTTTCACCCTCGCCAGAGGAGAGGGTATTGCATTTGGGTGCGCTTGTCTGTTTGTTTCGCACAGCACTTTCGTGTTTTTCTCTGCAACCACTTTTTGGATTGAGACAAAATTTTCACCATAGGTGCAACTACTCATGTTAAATGTTTAAATTATAATTATGATGTCATAGGTAAAGCGGTGTGGCAGCCATGTTGGAAAAATAGAAAACTTTGGACCTCTGTATCTCTGAAACCACAGCAAGGAAAAAATTGAAAAATGGCACATGGCGAGTACTTCTCATGGGGAATAAGAGATGATTTTTTTTTAATGTTGTCATAGGTGCCTTCATTATGACGTCATGATTGCATACGTGTAATGCTACATCCGATCAGTATGAAAAATTTTGAGGGTCATCTGGGGATAAATTGGTCACAGAAAAAAGATTGATGACATCGGTCACGTGATTTGGCAGCCATATTGTTAAAAAAAATAATTCAAAAATCTCTGAAATGGCTGAACATAGAGGTGAAACTTTAGTGGTATGACCACCTATCCACGAGGGACAAAACATTCACACATATGACGTCATTGGTCACATGGTTTGGCCTATATTGGATTTACCCTAAAACCTATAAAAAAAATCATCTTCTCCAGAATGGCTGGACAATCGAGGGGAAATTTCACACAAATGTTCCCCAAGGATGATAGGTTATTCATGAACAATTGATGTCACATGGTCTTGTAGTCATATTGGATTGAAATGCTTCATTAATCGACATGAAACTTCACAATTATGATGTAGTGGTGAAAGGGAATACATGTTTTAGCGTTCAACCTGATCAGACACATGGTGTGGCAGCCATAATTATTGAATGTTTTGATCTGGGTTATTTTCGAATTTATTTATTTATTTATTATCCCGCCCTCCAGAGAAAGGGAGGGAGCGGGATATTGTAATCGTCCAGTCTGTTTGTCTGTCTGTCTGTTTGTCTGTCTGTCTGTTAGCAACTTTACGGCAAAACGGCTTTAGCAAACACTATCAAATTTAATCCACAGGTGGGCAATGAACCTTTCACGACCCCATTCACTTTTGGGTCCAATTGGATCAAAGGTCAAGGTCAAGGTCACGAAAACATGAAAATCGTTTTTCGCTCATAACTTCGTCAAAAATGATCAGATTTACTTCAAACTAAGCTTATAGTGAACCTTATTCTATTTGTCACTTATAATCCTACCCATTCCTAGAGTGAAAAATGCATATTTGTGAAGATCGGTAGGGTCCGAAGTTTTGGGGGTCATGGTCATCGGTCAAAATTACAAATTTTCCATTAAAACTAAAACATGGTTATAAAAATACAACTTTACGGGAAAACGACTGGCTCAAACACTGTCAAATTGTATCCACAGGTGGGTAATGAACCTTGGACGACCCCATTAACTTTTGGGTCCAATTAGGTCAAGGTCAGGTCACAAAAAGGTCAAAATCGTTTTTCGCTCATAAACTTCGTCAAAAATGGTTTGATTGACTTCAAACTAAGACTAAAATATTCCTTATAATCAACATTCAGGTTAAGGATGTATCAAATTTAAATTTGATCCCCAAAATAACTTTATGCCTTAAATGGGCGGGATTTGTTTTGCCTGGCACCACTTGTTTATTTTGTAATAAGGTTCACTTGGCTGTGCCTGGATGGGTTTGAGGACAGAAGAGCAGCAGCTGAAATGTGAATCCTATCCAGGTTCTTCCTGATGATTTCATCCTTGCTTTTTGCTTGTTTGGGTACCTTCTGATTACTCCAATGCAGGACTGTACCTATGGGGTCTTCCATTTGATTTGAATTGAATTTATTTTAATCCTATTCTGAATTCAATTGAATAACAATAAACGTCATGGGTCAGGGTCAGGTGTCTGATCAAAGCGGGAAGTCTTGGTACCCGGTCATCACTGCCTGCAGTTATAAAGTGGAAATTCTAGTTCTGTCTATTATTTATTATATACAATATACCACACCAGTACACAAACACCACAAAAAAATACACCACATAAAACAAGTCCTGGTGAAGGTCTGAAATCTCTGATTGCTCTTTTTCTTGTTTTTTGCTTGCCTTTCTTGTGTTCCCTTTCCCATGAACCTTTACTGTTCTGTATTAAATATACTTTGTCTCTGGCGGAGTGAATTCCGCCTGTTGTGGTTCTTTCTTGGTGATTTAGAAAGACCTGTTGAGTAATAATTAGTTGCATGAAATAATGCCGCATATCCAGACTGCATCGCACGTCAGGCTATCTCGGCCTATTTAAAATTTAAGATGTGTAATCCCTAATTGGCATAATGCTGGGCCGATTGGGGACTTCCAATCCGTACTGTATCGCAGCACTAGACACATGATCTTGTGCAGAAGACCCTGAAACGGTCGACTGTTACGGCCACATGAGGTGACTCGCTGGATTCCAACCAGGCAATCATCACAATATACTGCTCCAAAGTAGTTGTGGCCCAACCGTGATACTCAATTGCATCGCCTTAAATAATCTCATATAATCAAAATAAGTTTGATCTCAATTGACAATATTTGAAATACTCCTCATGGGGAATGTGAGTACCATGAAATATCATGAAACCTAAGCATGAAACTCCTCAATACCATGAAACCTAAGCATGAAACTCCTCAATACCATGAAACTCCTCAATACCATGAAACCTAAGCACGAAACCTAAGCACAAAACTCCTCAATACCATGAAATCTAAGCATGAAAATCCTCAATACAATGAAACTCCTCAATACCATGAAACCTAAGCATGAAACTCCTCAATACCATGAAACTCCTCAATACCATGAAACCGAAGCATGAAACTCCTCAATACCATGAAACCTAAGCACAAAACTCCTCAATACCATGAAACCTAAGCATGAAACTCCTCAATACCATGAAACCTAAGCATGAAACTCCTCAATACCATGAAACTCCTCAATACCATGAAACCTAAGCATAAAACTCCTCAATACCATGAAACCTAAGCACAAAACTCCTCAATACCATGAAACCTAAGCATGAAACTCCTCAATACAATGAAACTCCTCAATACAATGAAACCTAAGCATGAAACTCCTCAATACAATGAAACCTAAGCATGAAACTCCTCAATACCATGAAACCTAAGTATGAAACTCCTCAATACCATGAAACCTAAGCACAAAACTCCTCAATACCATGAAACCTAAGCATGAAACTCCTCAATACCATGAAACTCCTCAATACCATGAAACCTAAGCATGAAACTCAATACCATGAAACTCCTCAATACCATGAAACCTAAGCATGAAACTCAATACCATGAAACTCCTCAATACCATGAAACCTAAGCATGAAACTCCTCAATACCATGAAACTCCTCAATACCATGAAGCCTCAGCTTCAAATTCTAGACAATGGAATATGTTTAGCAAATTGAAGGCAAAGGATCAACTTGCAACATTGCTTTTCACCTTTATAAGCGATCTTACGAGCACAGTATCCGAGAGGAACAATAGGGATGTGATGGGTGCACTGTAGACATTGCCTAAATGATGTGATTTATTAAACGTGCAAAGCATATGCCAAAAGTATTGCTATTATAAACCAAGTTATTGATTTCGAAGGCTTTCACCTTTTTACAAAATTATTGCTTTATCACAAGGAACCAAATACCTTGTGATATCTTATGACCTTTTAGAGCGAGTATAACTTTTCCTGCATATCTACTGAAAGGATCAGTCTGTCCTGGCTGATGCTCATCATTTATGGAGTTGCAATGTGGAAGTTACAAATGAGGAAGCATCAAGAGTCATGATAATGTTTTTGCTAAGTTATTATGACATTGCAATGCACGCGAAACAATTCAAAGAAGTCGAACAATAAAAGGAAGAGGCCTTTACCATCTGTACAGTATATGCAAGAATTGGCTAAATGTTAAAACTATATTGAACTCAATTTACTTTGAATTATCTTGCAAAAGAATTCCTTCAACTTGTACTACATTGTGAGGCAAGACAAATATTCAAACGACTGTTTGTTGTTCCTGAGCATTCATACAACAGCCACTTATCCAATAACCACTCGTACAACCGAGGTAGACAATCAAAACAACAGCCACCCAAAATTAAGGCAGACTTGGATTTCTATCAATCTATAATAATAAATGGTCGAACCACCGACCTCCGAGACCATTACGCCACAGAGGCTGGAAAACACTTGGTGTGTAAGCTCAGAGCATCATGGAAGTTGATGAGCACAAAAACAACAACATTGTATTTGTTGTGTACAGGGAGAAAAAAATGCCCAGCGAAAGTGTGCATGCAGCCTCTCACCTATTTACGCTGATAACAAAGTAATCTCAAACTTTCATTTTCTTACAACCAATGCAACAGCATGTCTTGGAGGGGATGTGGTGCCAACCACAGGAAAACAGATATAATTCTCACACCACAACAGTAACTTGTACATGTGAATTAAAAAAGAATATCCACAAAACACCACAAACTATACAGCTTTGAACAACCTCAGGTGAGTGTGTGTGTGTGTGTGTGTGTGTGTGTGTGTGTGTGTGTGTGTGTGTGTGTGTGTGTGTGTGTGTGTGTGTGTGTGTGTGTGTCCTCCATAACTCCAATACCATGAAACCTTGCAGCCCAAAACCTTGCGTGCATACAAAGGGAACTCCAAGGCATTGCATGAATGAAAACTGGGTATTTGGGTAAATATAGATACCCTTTTGAAGAAAATGTATGGCCTTATTTAATTATCCTTTATCGAGGCTTCATCCTTGATCAAGCCCTTTATCAGCCAGCTCAACCTCACTAGGGTCTTAATTCACCATGTTTTTCGACCTGCTCAACAATGCCTTGAATTGGAACAGGCTGCAATGCTTTCTTCATGATAGAGCGCTCAAAATGTTTTTTTTTCACTTTCCTCACTCATGTCGTCAAATGCTTGATCTTCATACCTATGAATCGCTGGATACATCGCGATGCTTATTAATGACCGGAGACACCAGTGTCCGTGGCTTTATTTCATTTCTGCACGTGCAATAAGCTCTAGAATCTCTTAAACTGAGCAAAATTTCAAAATTTAAACTGCGGAATTGACCTAAGCAGCAGTTCCGACTGCTAAAAAAAAAAAAGTGTTAATTTGTCGAATTTTGACATTGACATTCCGGTCATCTTCGAGTGTTCATAGCTTTATTTAGTTTCCGCACATGTTTCCGATCACTAATCGCTTGCCAAGCCAGCGCAGTCATATTACACACTGACTGGAGATGACTGGAATGTCAAACAATGTGCAAATTGGACAAACAATATGCAAAAAAGTCAAACAATGTGCAAATGAATACTTTTTTTTTTTAGCAGTCGGAACAGCTGCTCGGGTCAATTCTGCAGCTTAAATTTTGAAATTTGGTTGAGGTTAAGAGATTCTGGAGCTTATCACATTTGAGCTGTGATACTTATAAACACCCAGAGAGTTGTATTCACACACTATTTGATACTGTGGATGTGTCTAGGCGGTGGTTATCTCCAGGCATTGTTTGCCTTCCCTTCTCCTCACACTGCCTTCCCCTCCCTCACGCTGCCTTCCCTTCACCACCCCTCCTCCCTCGTTTTCCCCCTCCCCCCCTCTCTTCTCTCTCTCCCACCCCTCCCTCTCTCCCTCCTCACTTAGTATTCCCATTCGCGAAGTGACGGGTGGTATTTGCTAGTATTCAAAAATTAAAATGAAAATAATTAATTGGCCTTCATAATTGTCTTGCTTACCGATTTCAATGGCTCTTTGGATCATCAGCAGCCAAAACGTGCAAATGTCTTCATTTTGCCCTGACTCCCACTTTCAATGGTTTTCACAAAAAAAAAAAATAGAAAAAGACCGAGTTCTTCCTGAATGCATCTTGTGTCATGTTAAATGTGAAACATAACTTGGACCTTGTCATCAATTTAGAAGGCTGACTTATTATCCCGAAAAGTGTAATTAACTTGCCCGTTTTCTTTCACGGCAATGGTTTGTATACTGGTCCTATTATGGCAAAGAAAATATTTGTGCTGGAGCTTTGTTTTTATTTTGGAAAGTTGTCAACTCTATACTCATCCCACACAATGTAATTAGTAAATTTGCCAGGGTCAGACCCAAGGTGAAAACACTCCAACACTCCATTATCTTTAATGTCCACATTGCACAGGAGACAGCTGGCTTGACATTCTTTCGAGCTTTGCACGAAGTGCCCTCTCTTGGCACTGCACTAATAGGTTTGAATGCAATTTCACAATTCTGACTCTGGGCCGTAGGTCTCGGGGAGCAAGCGACCAATTTAGCCATCCTGCTGTCCATAACAGTGATGGCCATACATGGAAATCATGAATATGCTCCGATATCATTTTCAGTGATTGTTGTTTGTTGCTAAAGATTCTTCCCTTTTCATTGGATAACAAAGTTAGTTAGTTTTCATCATCGAGTTTAAAAGGATTCCTAAGTATTATGAAGGTTCATATTTTAAATTGCATACCCTCATTATTTGAGTATTATACCTCTTGTAGTAAGGTTTAAAATAAATATTGTGCTTTCCAATGGGAACTGAACCACTTCCTGTCTGAAAGAGAGAAATTCTGAGTCATTGCCTAAGATAATTATTATTGATGAAACAAACAAGTGGTTTGATGCACTGTAAACACTCTTATGTAGAAAGGACATATGCATGTTTATTGTCTCATAATGCGTAAACGTAGCCATTAATTGCTTGTTTGATTTCAAAATGTTTTAAATACCTGATGGGGAGAAGTATTTTACCATTTGTATTAAAAACACTGCTTTCCTTATTCCCAATACCTTTTGTAGTTTTTACTCTCTGAGCAGAATTACCATGTTAAACTGGACGTTGAGATAGTTAACAGAGTTAGTATCTAAATTGTCATGTGCTCATGTCTGTCCCACCTGCTTCTTGATGGGGACATCCATCTTGAGTGGTTGATGACGTTATAAACGGGTCAATATACCATCAGACCCTCAACAAATTCTAACAAAATGTTTTTCAGGTTTTTCTTTTTTTTTAACCTACTGGGTGTTTTAAACGACAGAAGAAGGTCGACCAAAATCTGACCACCGGAAGTAGGTTAAAACTGCGTCAGTTCCAAGATGGCCACCGCTGACCCTGAAATTCAGGAAGGCGGCTGTAACTTCCTTATTATTAGGTGCAGAACAATAATTTTGGTATCTAACCTAGGGTTTTAAGGGCCAAGCAATTCATTGGTGCCAAAGGATTTATGACTTGGTCCATCAAATCCATAATCCAAGATGGCGGCCAACTCATGAATGAAGGCATCTACCAATAACACCAAATTATTTCACCTGTAAATCAGTTTTATGACCAAAGAATGCAAATATCTGTTTTCTTTTGAGTAAATTTTTTTGACATTTTTTCAGAATAATGTATTTCAGAGAGTACACTGAAGAATTCAGTGAAAAATCTTATACATACTAAATGCAATAGTAAAAAAATTACCCCCGTGTGGGGGAGACGGTCATCTCTATAATACCACAAGTTCTCAATGTTCAGTTCAGGTAACCGCGAAACAGTCCAAACTAACCGTTTAGATTGAAATAGTTCACAGAGATACACTAGGATAATACTACTAATGACATAATTAATGAATATGTATTGTTCATTTAGTACCCGGATTAACACATCAGAATCACCAGTAAGTGCAATACGTGGTTTTCCGGTCCGTCCACTCTCTGGGGGCATTTCACTTCCAGTTGTAGAAAAAAAAAAACGAAAAAAATAGGCTTAGCTCTCGGAGATTAGGATAATCCTGTAGATTATTCTTCACTGATTATAATGCAACTTTCAGAATGAAAATTGGTCAAGTATTTATAGAGATATTGAGGTTTGAAAAATCCTAAGAGCGAGAAAATTCATTAATTATTAATTCCACAGAAGTTTTGTGACTGCACAAAGTAACATGTCAGGTATGAAAAAACATTTTGTATGCCAGATTCATTAATTATGGAATGTACTCATTGATATATTAATCAGAAAGCACGAAGCATGTAGCATAATTTATCACTTATCCCCTCATCCGGGATCCGTGGCCTCGCCCCACAGCCTGCAGCCTGATATCCACCGGTGATTATGTTAGATATCGGCATGATCGAGAGGAGCCTACGAATTATCCCTGCTGATGCACTGAATTGATGCAATCGTTCGACCAGAATATTCGTTGTCAAGATGTTGCGAGATTAAATCACCAATACAGTCACTCGAATTTATACCGCCGACATACTTCTTAACAATCACCTTCGCCCCAGAAACCACAGTCAATCTGAACCACGCTGGCCACTGCTCAGACGCCATGACCGGACTACTGCGCAGTTCTACTACGCAGTTTGGTTAAAGATGACTCGGCATTTTGGTGCGCGCACGAAATTATATTTTGAAAATAAATGCCGACGTTTACATTTCGGGTTTTGAAACTTTTGCACCTTCGGCGGAAAATGTATAAATATAAAAGGCTAAAAATGTGTTATATATTTATATTTCATTTCTCCTTCCTTCCTTCTTTGCGAATCGCATCGGCGTTTTTGGCCATCTTCCAGATCACGTGACGATCAAACGGGAAGGAAATTCAAAAATCTGTCCGGTGAGATACAAGATAATATTTTTTACTATCATAATCAATAAACAGTTGCCGAATATCTTGTAAAATGGCAGACTAGATAGGTTTTGCAAATGGCGATTTTTATAACTTACGTGACCTCGTGACCTCGTCCCTGACCTTGAACCCGGACAAAAGTTATATCGTTGTGCAACACTCATCGACCTCTACCCACATACTAAGTTTCATCAAGATCGGAAAGAAAAATTGTTGACGGACGTACGGACGGACGTACGGACATTTGGTCTGGCTTTATTAGGTCATATCGGTAGAGATGACCTAAAAAGTAACTGTCACTCTTTCACCATCTCAGTTTAGTACTCAAAACTGTCCTCTAGTTCCTCTGAAAACTGGTTGTGCAAATTGTCACAGTACGCAAGTTGGCATGATCCACATGGAGAAGTACATGGAAGCCCATATTTTTTGCAACTGCAATGGGGAAGGGGGGAGGGGAGGTTTGCAACCAGTTGTGCAATTGCAATGTACAATTTTCAATAGCGTGTCAGGTGTAGCATTCATATCAGACATTATGGTTGTAAGTTGATTGTCTTCAAGTCTCCAACCCCAGTTCAAAGAATGAATATCACTGTCCATCCCCATTAAAGTGCACCCTGAGACAATGGAATTTGGTGGAAGACTCAGTTGGTGGAAAACGTTTGGGCAAAACAAATAATTTTGCAGAGACGACTTTCTTAGTGAGTATATCATAACGCAATGCTGCCAGAAAACATGTACTTTTCCCACCAAACATAACAGCCATCGCTTGGCTGCCAAGGTTTTCAATGCCAGTGTGGTTCTTGCCTTGTAAAGTGAAAGCGTTTGCACAGGATTGGAGGACTGGATCACCTTTCAAGAGTTTTTGGAAGGCTGATTTCTTTCCAACACTATAAACACGAGACGTTGAATCACATCCTGTGAAAGCATGAAGAAATAACAATTGCGTACACAACTCACTGCCAAGAACATGCTTTATGCAGTTGATGTTGCACACTTTTGGAATTCCTCTTGACTGACTGTCCGATCTAAAATACAGTGCTTTTAAATCTGCTGTGGCGTAATGGAGAAGAAGAATTAACAATTCAGTGTCCTCTCCAATCAGTGTGGTGGAATGTGTATACGCAGTGTTAACTGCGGCTTCAGCGATGAATTATTCAAGCTTACCTCCAAAATATCAGTTTCGATTTTACTTTCTTTTTTTTGACAATTTACAAGTAAATTAACAAATTTATTTACAAATACAAATATAACTACCCCAGGTGTGTCTGCAGCCAAACACACATTAAATACACCTTAATAGTACTCGAAGGACACAAATTTTTGAGGTAACTTCAAATGGAAAGCTCATCAACCTCATCCTCCTCATCTTCTGTATCGTCTTCTTCGTCCTCGTGTCCTTGGGCTACATTGTCACATTCATCATCTCCGTCGGAACATCTACAAATGCCCATACAACTGAAACCTGCTTTGCGACATGTACTGTACATTTTGCTGTCTGGCATCGTGACTTTTTGCAGTGACATTTTACCAAGGTGAGCACCGATTTTGGGGTTGGAAGTTGCGTTGTCATGATTGAGACCCATGTTGTTGCTCCTAAGTATCCAGCCATAATCGCTGGGTGGTGGGATGTCAGAATTTATGGTGATGTCATTGTACCACTCAATGACTTGATACTGTGCCTGAAGGATTGTTTGGTGAAGAGAATACGGGGATGGTGGTAGCATTTGTGATTGTGATTGCTTTTTTGAGAACATCTGCCATCGCAACTTCACCATCACATTCGAGGCCTGGGGTAGGTGTACTATGCTGATGAACTCTTCAATAGCACGAGCAGTGTCATCTGTAGGCAGTGGGGTTGTGCCAACGTTTGCAAGGACAGCAATGCTGTCATCACTCGCATGTTGGAATGCTTTCCAGAAAGCAAGTTTTCCCTTTCCAGGAAAACTGGCTGTATTGTCTGCTCCACTGAGAGCACCTGGTAAAGCAGCAGCCCTACTAGGTCCAAGGGCCTCATAGATGGGTAGAAGTGGGGATGACACAATGCCTCTTACCAGTTCCGGTGACAAAATAGGCGTCCTTACATAATTCTAGATACCGACGAAGAGCTCACACGAACACATCGGTGTCTGGTGAATGAATGGCGATACTGAATGTTCTACAAGGTGTTACAGCTGTAGCATGTAACGACAGCTTTGTATCTGCTTCCTCCTGGTTGCATTTAAGGTAGTTCATATTTCTGTGAGTTGCTTGGCCTTCGATCACCATGCAGCGACTACACGTTTATCATTGGTGCCTTTTCCATCATCTTGTGAGCCAGGTAGCAGGTGAGTTCCATCTTTGTCTTGTTTCTTAACAGGAATCACTTCAAAGGAACATTCGCTATGTTGGTCATATCCGTTATATGGTGTGATAGAACTGGCTGACATCCTTGCCTTCCATCACAAGCAGCTGTCTTCAAAGACATAGGCACATCGTACCGGTCAAATATGAGGCACACTTCATCCACATTGTTGTATCTGCTGAGTATACGGTTTACAAAGTGTTCAGACAGTTGATTGTAGTTCTTCATATGCTCTGGTTTGTCCAATGATTGGACTTCTACCATTGCATCTACAAGTGCCACCTTCACTCCATGATGTCTGACACTGTCGTCTGACTGGTTTCCTCGATTACCACTTTCACCTTGAATGTCAGCTTCGGCTTGTCTGGGGACGTCATATCTTAATTCATTTCCTTTTGGTGGCTTCTCCAGAATGCCCATCAGGCTACTCTTCAGTTGACAGTGCAGCATTGTCCCATCAGCTGCAAACATCGACTGTGGCACAACTAATGGCTTGTATTTTCCTTCAGTTTCAGCAAGGTTGATCTCTGGTCTAGATTTGGAGATCAACAACATACAGGTGAAAAGGTTCCACTCTTCTTTGAGTTCAATGATCTTGACCCCGGTGTTCATTTTCAGTTGCTTTCCTGCAGTTTTCCATGTCTTTAGTTGGCGTTCCTTCATTGGGGCCCACATGTTTAATGCAGTCCTTGATAAATCCTTCGAATAGCAGACATCGTTTCTCACTTTCTCAGGCATAACTTCCTTCGTCACCAAGGTCTACAGTTTATTGCAGCCACTGCCATCTGTGGACGGATTGGCGAAGCTCTGGATAGAAGCAATGAGGGCTGTTGTGTTCTTATCTTTCCTCATCAACACAGTCAGAGAACTAGAGGGGGAGCACTTGGGAGAGTGCAAAACCTCCGCCGCCAATACTGCTGGGTCACTCAAGTGAACCTTATATCTTATTCATTAAATATGATGCCAACAGTGCTGAGAGTTAGTTCTTTTCTCCAACATTTTTTTTGGGGGGGGGGGGGGGTTGGAAATCACTTAAAGCATGTAAAAATGCAAAAATGCAAAAATGCAAAAAAAAAATAAATAAATAAATAAATAAATCGAAATTTTGTTGAAAAAAAAAGTTGCAAAATTTTTTTTTCTCTAACAATTTTTTTGAGGGGGTTGGAAATTACTTAAAACATGTAGAAATGCAAAAAAAAATTTCCCCTTTTTTGGGGGGGGGGGTAACAATTTTTTTGGGGGGGTTGGAAATCACTTAAAATATGTAGAAATGCAAAAAAAAAACATTTTAATTCTCTAACAATTTTTTTGGGGGGGGTTGGAAATCACTTAAAACATGTAGAAATGCAAAAAAAAATGTTTTCTCTATTTTTTTGGGGGGTAACAATTTTTTGGGGGGGTTGGAAATCACTTAAAACATGTAGAAATGCAAAAAAAATTCTCTTTTTTGGGGGGGGTAACAATTTTTTTTGGGGGGGGGTTGGAAATCACTTAAAACATGCAGAAATGCAAAAAAAAAATATTTCTCTAACAATTTTTTTTTTGGGGGGGGGGGGACCAAGTCCAAAATTTAATGGCATGATCTTGGACCATACCTAACCCCCCTAACCAAGTTTCGTAGAAATCCGTCAAGGAGTTTTTCTGTAATACTGTTCACAAACAAACAAACAAACAAACAAACAGAAAGGGGTGAAAACAGTAACCTCCATCCATCTTCGAAGATGGCGGAGGTTAAAAATTACCCCCGTGCAGGAGTGACGGTCATCGTCACTGGCGGAGGAGATAGAATTTGAAAATCGTCATTTTCGCATTTTTTGCCAACTTTGAAGTCACGTGACACGAAAACAAAAGCGAATATCGAAAATCCGGCCCGACCAAATTTAGATATTGTCCCATAGATTCATATGCCACAATCAAATTCAAGATTGCTTGAGAAATGTAGGAGGAGATAGATTTTGAAAAACGTCATTTTCGCATGAAAATCGTCATTTTCGCATTTTTTTGCCAACTTTGAAGTCACGTGACACGAAAACAAAAGCGAATATCGAAAATCCAGCCTGATCAAAATTTAGATATTGTCCCATAGATTCATATGCCACAATCAAATTCAAGATCGCTTGAGAAATGGCGGAGGAGATAGAATTTGAAAATCGTCATTTTCGCAACTTCAAAGGCCTCGTGACCTTGACCTTCGGTGACCTTGAAAGTCATACCATCGTGTACCTCTCATCGACCTCTATCAGGATCACGAATGACCAGATCTCCCACTTCAACTTCATTGTGAAAGGATGGACGGATAGTCACCTCTCCTCTCAACACCAATATTATTAGGTCATGCTCGAAGAGATTACCTAAAAAGCATGACGAGGCATGTGTTTAGGAGAGGATTGCCAGCTACTTGGTGAGCTTCTCCTGAAAGCCGTGCTAGTTCTGGCGCAATGACAAAGACCTTTGTGCTGGCATTTGTGTTCAGGATGATTCATACGAGTCGTCCAACTACTTTCATGGCACGATTGATATGCTCCAAAGCATGATCTGCTCCAATTGCACAGAATGGCACATGACGGTTCTTGTTAACAATCCAGTTGGCTTTCCCAAATTATTACCTCTGCCACCGAAGGTGAAGGAGGTTATGTTTTCACCCCTTTCTGTCTGTTTGCGTAAAGGATATCTCAAAAAGTTGTGGACAGATCCGGATTAAATTTTGTCGACAGATTCGGTCTGTGACAAGGACGAACTGATTAGATTTTGGTGAAGCTCCAGATCCGGATCCGACTACTAGAACTTTTTAAAGTGATTCTTCACCATTGAGAGATAGGGCCAAAAACGATATATAGCACGATATCTCAAAAATTGTTTGACGGATTCGTATGAAACTTGGTGGACACGTTGGGTGTGTCGCAAGGCCGAATTGATTCAATTTTTGGTGAAGATCCGAATCCGGATTTGGATACGAGAATTATTTGATTTGAAAGTGATTCTTCACCATTGAGAGATAGGGCCAAAATCGATAGAGTACTGTTTCACATGATATTTCAAAAATGTATTGGGCCATATATGTTCTCATGAATCAGGCATTACGTGGCGGAGGTATGCGCTCTACCGATTGCCCTTCTAGTTAACCTCCGCCATCTTCGAAGATGGATGGAGGTTACTGTTTTCACCCCTTTCTGTTTGTTTGTTTGTTTGTGAACAGTATTACGGAAAAACTCCTCGACGGATTTCGACGAAACTTGGTGGGGGGGTTAAGTATGGTCCAAGGATCATGCCATTAAATTTTGGACTTGGTCCCCCCCCCCAAAAAAAATTGTTAGAGAAATTTTTTTTTTTTGCATTTCTACATGTTTTAAGTGATTTCCAACCCCCCCCCAAAAAATTGTTACCCCCCCCAATTTTTTTTTTTTTGCATTTCTACATGTTTTAAGTGATTTCCAACCTCCCCCCAATTTTTTTTTGCATTTCTACATATTTTAAGTGATTTCCAACCCCCCCCAAAAAATTGTTACCCCCCACCCCCAAAAAAGAATTTTTTTTTTTTTTTTGCATTTTTACATGTTTTAAGTGATTTCCAACCCCCCCCCAAAAAAATTGTTACCCCCCACCCCCAAAAAAGAAAAATAATTATTTTTTTGCATTTCTACATGCTTATAGTGATTTCCAACCCCCCCCAAAAAAAATTGTTAGAGAAAAAAATTTTTGCAATTTTTTTTCAACAAAATTTAGATTTTTTTCTTTTTGCATGTTTACATGCTTTAAGTTATTTCCAAACCCCCCCCCCCCCCCAAAAAAAAAAAAATTGGAGAAAAGAACTATAACTGTCAGCACTGTTGACATCATATTTAATGAATAAAGGGGTTGTCACACCTTGACGATTTAGCCAACCTATGCCGATTTATGAAAAATTTGCCTAATACGCTGGCACACGTCGAATATATTATGGGTAGGTTTTGTATACATTAAGAGCACGCTGTAAAACTGCCATAAGTCATAGTACGCTGGCTTTAATCGTTGAACTTTGTGGTTTTTCTCAACTTTTCATATGCTTAAAATTTTACGACGTGCTCGGCGTTTGGCTCACACGTTCCGCAACGCTGGCCATAAGGTTTAGGCACGTTATGCGATCGTTGACACACGTTATTTATGTTACTCATATGTGGAAACACGTTGAGGTAACATTTGCGTACCCGAAACTTATTCATAAACTCAAGGTAACGTTTTATAAGCACGCTACACGAACGTTGTTCACAGCTCGCAATGCGCTACTAGAAAGTTTCTCATACATCGAAACACATCAAAGTAATGTTTAGGGAACCCGTGACTTATTTATAATCTACGAGTAACGTGCTTGGGAATTAGTTGTAGAGCATGTCCTCCGAATAAATACGTATGTAGACGTATTTGACGTCTTCAGGACGACCACAGAACTTACTGAACGCGTTTCTAACAAACAGCTGACGTAGAATGACGTATTCGCAGCGATTAGGGGAATTGGTATATAAAAAGGGCCTTCGCAGGAGGAACCCGTCTTTTTTTCTAGACTTCGTGGTGAGTACATGTTAGTAGGGTAAGAATACTGATTCTGGCTCACTTTTCCCCATGTAAATGAATGGGGGATTTTCAGCGATTCATATTTTTTTTCCCTAAAAATAAATCCCCTTTTTATCCCAAGGTATATTTATTTGTCTCCCCTTTTAACTTGGAGGTTGAACCTCATTGAATTGAACACCTGCGGGTTGAACAGCTCACTCATTGAACCTATAAAGATTTGTTCATTCTCAAATTCCTTCAATAGTTTAATTTTCTTTGCACAATAATCCCCATCTAAAATATTGACAAACAAAACATTTGAATCTTTATATTTTTTAAGATACCCCATTTGTGCCATTACGAAATGATAAACTTCTCTTAATGCTCTCATCTGACCACCTCCTGAGCCACATATCATTTTGAGATTATAGTAAATTGTTTTTTCATTGTTCAATTGATAACCATCAAAGTTTTCAGTCCATTCAAGGATATTCATTTTTTTTCTTTACATCCTCTAACTTACTAGTTTTTAAATTAATTCGCTTATTTGTTTTATTTACCTTTGTTTTAGTTATTTTTTCAATAAGACTTATTTGATATTTTTCACATTCATTATGTTTTCCATTTATATACCAAGACTGAGATTTTCTCCACTCTTTAGTTTGATTAATACTTGGTTTAACCATTTATATATTGTGAAAAAAAAGCGGCGGTAGCCCTTAAAAAACCCTAACCCATCTTCCCATCGTTAAAACATAATCTATTTTATACACTCTATCATACAATATCCATATGGAACACAATCTATTCCATTATCTAAAATAAATCTCTTATCATCAAAGGCTCCTAATGCCTTTTTATTTACTTCTTCACTATATATGTTATGTTTATAACTTCTTATTGTATTCATTTTCCTATATTCTTCTTTCTTATTCATCAAACAATTATAATAATTTCTAAAAGTTATTGATTTCTTTATTACATATTTCTTTATTCCCTTTAACCTCTTATCAATCTGTTCACCATACTTATAAGCATATGCCTTTGCTCTCAATCCAATAAACTCACTCATTACTTTTCCACCCAACTCATCCTTAAACTTACCAATAACCTTTTCATTCTTTTTGGAAAATAACTCACTCTTCTTGCTGAAATTACTTGTATCATATACTCCAATATTTTTCTTCATATCTTCATAAACATCATCAGTTTTTATATCTAGGATAAAACTATCAGTATCCATATACAACAATGAAACATTTTCACCATACTCTTTCTTTAAGTCATTATACAAATAATCATACATCAATATCTTTGATAAATCAAGAACTGCTGTTCCAATATAAATTGGTTTATCCATTACAATACTTTCCTTTTTCATATGAATTGCAGAAAAGTTCTCTGAAAAAACCTCTTCTCTCTCAAAACTTGGTTTATTTATCAATCTCGAAGCTTCTTTCCAAGATGTTGCGAATCTAATGTTTTGCCTGTTTCTAACATTTTCCATAGTCTTTCCAAATACAGCATTATTCATTAATTTATAAAAGTCCCCTTCAAATTTTACTTTTGTATTTGTTCTCATATCTGTATTGAATTGAATATACTTTTTCACCCAAGGACTTTGTTTAAATTTTAAAACTCTATGAATTTTAGCTACTCTCAATCCTTCTCTCAAAAACTGTTTTAAGCTTCTCTGATGCAAAACATATCCCTCTTTATCATAGAATGTTGTTAATAACTTTTCTGTTGATTTACCTTTAATATTAAAACTTTTATGATAATCACTTAACCATTCTTTCTTTGGAGTTTCTTTCTCACATGCAAAAGGAAGATCTTTATGCTTATTATGAAGATCACTCGGGTACCTCAAATCAACTTCAAAATAATAACCTTCTTCTTCGTCATTCAATTCCTCTTGAGAAGAAATAACAATATTCATCAAAGCCTTTTCATAATCCTTTTCTTCCACCCACTCTAATTTACCATAAGGTAGACGATTTGTTAGCATACAAATTATTAGCATCAAAATACATCAAATAATTACTATCTTTTTCACTATCATAATTTGGGAGATATTTATTATTTGCTTTAGCATATCTTTTTGAACATACTTGTGATATTCCACCTCTCTTGGACTTCTCAATCATCAAAAGCATATCAACATCACTGATTAAATCTATATCTTGTTTTGTCATTTTCAACATTGCACTCCAAGCTAAACCAGGAGCTGTGAAATAGTGGGCAGGGTCTAATCCATAACAATTTTTATTATGACAGAGTGTTCTAAAAGCCTCAAACACATCAGCTAACAATAAAACATCTGTTTTTAGATATAAATCATGATATTCTCCAAGGTTCTTTATCTTAAATATTTTCCATATTTCTTGTGCGTGTTTATATTCCTTATCACTTATCTCTTCTTCATAAAGGTTATTATAGAAACTTTCTTTTGAAGGAAATTGTGTTTCTTTAAATCTCATAAATGAATCCATATAATCATAAGGATAAATTCCCTTACTTGTAAGAATTTTCTCTTTACTTTGAATTTCATTCCTTGTTTGAATTTCCTCTCTCGTAAGAATTCCTTCTTTAATCAGAATTTCATCTTTAATCTGAATTTCCTCTTTAGTTCGAATTTTCTTTATAATTAGAATTTCATCTTCAGTTAGAATTTCTTCATTAATTAGAGTTTCCTCTTTACTTTGAATTCTCTCTTTAATCTGAATTTCCTCTTTAGTGAGAATTTCCTCTTTTGGAAAGAATGAATTAAGATTTGGAAAAGAGTCCGTGGAGCTTAGATTTGATGCGAGGTAGGCGAGTGGTGTTCCCATAAACTTGTAAGAATCTAAAAACCTAATACGAGTTAAAGGTTTTGTGAATATCATTTTTGAAAATGAAATATACTTTTGACTTGTGTTTGTTATAGCAGAAATATTCCCTGGTGTTTTTGAAAGTTCATTTATAAATAGATGTGTATCATAGTTGGCGCTGTTGTGAAGAAAGACTGGAATAAAAGAAGGTAATTTATAATTAAGATTACAACAGGAATGAGCGGGACCTCTATATTTACCAGTAAGATGACAATGGTCTCTAACTTTAGACTCCTTAATTTCCCCCTCACAAATATGACAGATATTGTTCATTCTAAATTCTAATTTTTCTTCTTTGGTTAATTTCATCGGTTCATTTGTTTCTTTCATTAATTTAGTGAGTCTTATACAATCCTTTTCTAATCGTTTTACAAACTCTTGTGAAGCATTTTTTCCACGATAATGTTCAAGTTTGTTATACTTTTCTCCAACAGATGATTTGATATAATAACAGAAACCACAAGGAATATGTTTTTGATATTTATTTGTATATGGTTCTTTTGGATTAGGAGAAGCAGTATTTATCTTTTTAAGGATACATTCAAAATCAGCGTATATCACAAATGGGTGCATGATAGATTTATTATAATCTTCAAAATAAATCTTTTCACCAGGTTTAGGCATTGTAATTACAGCTGATTTATGATTACTACAATATTTTGAATGTTGTTCTAATCGTTCTTTTGTATGAAATGAATTAAGACATCGCTTACAAGGATATATTTTGTTTGCTGTTCTGAATACCTGAGAAGAGATTAATCTTGATAAATTATTGATGTATGTGTAATGTGAATTCGTTCCAACACTAAAATATAAAAGGTCAATGTGTGTTTCTTCATTTTTATAGTTGTTTGAAATTTTTAATATTTGAACTTTGTTTGTATCCGTTAATCCATATACATTAATAGAAAGATTATTCTTTTTCTCAAATTTAGGAATATCTGTTAATGGCATTGGGAATTTAAAATCTTTAATGTCCAAGGTATTCTCATATTTCATATATTGTTTTACTCTTTCTGAATTACATTTTGGTGGATGTAAGTGAGCAAGAACAGACCAGAGAAAACATTTATTATCATTGTTCTTAATATTAACAACTGCCTTCTTTAGTTTTATTTCTTTTGGTAATTCAATATAAGAAGAAGCTTTAAGAGGGTTTGATTTTAGAATGTGTATATCTAAAAAGATGATTTTTTTAATATTGAATCCACTTCCTACCACTGTATTATCAACATCCTCCTCTTGTCTTGATAGTTCTTCATAAACCCCACTATTCAAAAAATCTTGAAATGATGTTATAAAATGAAGATCTGTTCTCATATAAGGAGTTTGTTCTTCATCTTGTCTTTTCATATTCATTTTCACTCCCATATAAAACTTTAAAGTTTTTATTTCTTTTAATGTCTTTTTAATAAATTTTTCAACATCGGGTTTCACTATTTCAATTGATTCAGCTATTGATGATGGACCGGGTTCTCCAAATTGAAAAATCCTTATTTTTATATGCCCTTTAAATGCCTCATCAGTGTTTTTAATATAATAGTCTCCCTTTACTTTAAACTCATTTTTCTTGTGTTTTTGTGATTGAAGATGTTGATTATAACTACTCTTCAAAACATCCTTTGAACAGATATCACAATGTTTTCTTTCCAACTCAAGAGGAGATATTTGATGAAATAGATTAAATGTGTGTTTGTTGGTTCGGAGGTGTTTTCTATAATGTTTATATTCGTGATTACAAACATCGCAGTACGTTGTATTCACCATATTTATAGAATAAAACTTTGCTTAAACTAAAATTTTCTTGATGAAAATTTCGTTTAATTTATAGGTGAATCTGTGCTTAAAAACATTTTATCCTCCAACTTTTTCACTTAATAAATACAATGTTTCAAGACACAAAAGACAAGTTTCAATCAATCTCTTCATCTGTTAAAGATACTGAGAAATATGTCAAGGATGTAAAATTGAACAAAGATAAATATAACAACTATTGGATAAAAACTATTATGGTAAATAATATGAGTTCTTCAATTTCCTTCAGTGGAAGGGCTTTTAGTATACCTGGTAGAACATCAATTAAAGTAAACAAAAGTTTCTCCTCTCCTTCTAGTAATATATTCAAAACTAGAAAAAGCAATGAAACAAGAAAAAGTATCAAAGAACAAAAACCTTATGGATGAAGCTTTAGAAAGAAAAGATAAGACCATCTGTAATATGCAAGGAGAAATTTGTATTTTTTTCAACAACCCTAAAGATGTAAATCTTGATGAAATAAAGGATGTTAATATATCAGGTGAAATGACATTTCGTTCAATAGTAGTTAACGATAATTTTAAAATTACCTTTAATATAAAAAAATGTTGTCATTGAATCTGATAATGAAAAAAAGTATATCGATATCGATGGTAATATACAACTGAAAGTATAGATGAATTTCAGTTTAAGTAAAGTTTTACTTTATAAATATGCTAGACTTTCCTGATTCTCCATATGACAAATTTGAGAATTGTCCTGCGTGTGAAAGACGGGGATTAAACACAGAGTCAAAAGCCTATAAACAATGTATATTCTGTGATTATCTTCAAATTAATGATAATAAAAAATATAAAAAGGAAAATAATTCTTTTAGATTTACACCAAAAATGAATTACTTTACAAGATTGATTAGAGAAATGAATGTAAAGTATGAGGATGATAACACACCTTTCCTTACAAGGGAAGAAACTGAACGTATAAGAGAAATGTTCAAAGGATTGTTGTTGTATATTATTCATGGATGTAATTTTCAGGGAAATATCAACACAAGATATTGTATAAATAAAATAATGGAT
This sequence comes from Eptatretus burgeri, assembly GCF_056783735.1. Classification (NCBI taxonomy): domain Eukaryota; kingdom Metazoa; phylum Chordata; class Myxini; order Myxiniformes; family Myxinidae; genus Eptatretus; species Eptatretus burgeri. The sequence goes on along the minus strand of NC_140964.1, from coordinate 42,059,512 downwards.
TATCTTGAAATTAAACCTGAACTTAGGATAAAATATAGAGTTTCTAAAAAAGCCAATAATAAATTAAATAACCTGTTTTTCAAATATATAAATGAATGATTTTTTACCTATTTGGGAAAATAAGATAAAATTTAACAACCATAAAAATCTCCCAAATTCATTAAGATGTCTCATAGTTGGTTCAAGTGGATGTGGAAAAACCTGCTTACTTTTAAAAATGCTCCTCACTCCCAACTTTTTAGATTATGATAATTTAATAATTTTCACAAAGTCGAGTTTTCAACCAGAGTATCAACTACTCTCACAAGGTTTTAATGCTGGTCTTCAAAAAGAAGATATAATAGGTTTATTTAAACGTCAAAAAACCTAAATGATTATAACATTGAAGATATAATTCAACTATTTTGTGATACACAGAGATGTAAAAAGAAATCAAATCTTATAACTTGTATTCTTAGTGATAATACGGATGATATACCGTCTCCCCAAGATTTGGATAAATCAAAAAGAACCTCGTTATCTTTGATGATTGTGTTAATGAGAGAAACCAAACGGTAATGGACAGCTACTACACAAGAGGGAGACATTCTTCTTGTAATTGTATTTATCTTAGTCAATCGTACTTTCAACTTCCTCGTCGTTCCATCAGAAACAATGCTAATACTTTTATTTTATTCAAGTTAAATTCAATAGATATCAATAATTTTTGGAGAGATAATTGTTCTACATTATGTAGTAAAAAGAAATTTGAGGATTACATGAAGCACACGACTGAAAAATATAAATATATTGTTGTGAAACAAGATGAGATATTAAGGGATATATTTTTTGTTTTATAAACAATTACATATATAAATGACAACTATTATTATAAATCTTGTGGGTAAATCTGCTTCTGGAAAAAACTTTCATAAATCAAGGTTCTTGTGTAGTACAAATGAGAATATTGTAAATTTACTTAAAAAAACCCCCCGTGATACGCATTGTATCAACAACAACTAGAGCAATAAGACCTGGAGAAGTAAAAGGTGAAGATTATCACTATATTTCAGTGGAGGAACATATGCGATTGAGGAATGAAGGACAAATATTTGAGGAGGTTTCTCTTGGTACAACAAAATATTCACATTGTAAGAGTGAGTTAAAGAAACTAAAATCTGGTGGTGTTGGGATATTAGAAACTAATCCAGAAGGAACGAGACAAATTATTAAATATCTGAGCGGAGTGAAGATTTTATCATTCGGTTTTGATGTTGATGAAGAAACTCAACACAAACGTATGAAAAGCAGAGATGCAAGGATTAGTGAAGAAGAAATTACAACTCGCATTAATGTTAATAAAGAATTTGATGAAATATTTAAAGAAAAGGATTTATTTGAACACATCTACTTGAATGATGAAGAAAAGGAAAATTTCCCTGTTGATCTTTACAATTCATTAAATGATATTTTACAATAAATAAATGGATACAAAAGAAAGAGCAAGAAGATTTAAGGAACATCAAGAGTTGGTTTCAAAAGTTGTAAAACAACAGGAAGACATAAAGAAGAAACGCAGACAGAAACTAACGGGCGAAGAAGCATTTGAAAAAAACAAGAGAAATTTTTTAAACCACTTTTAAAAACTTCCCAAGAAAAAATGAAAGATGTTTCCACAGTTCCCACAGTAGAATATACTCCTAGAAAGCTTCAAATGTTAAAAGATTTCAGTCAAATGACGGAGGAAGAATTAGAGCATTTAGGAGAATTAGAATATGATGATGAAGGTTTATTTCAACAACTGGAAGAGATTAATCAACCCCCTGATTATATTGTGAATGCTGTTCAAAACAATGAATATTCAGCGGATTCAAAAACCAAAGCAGGACTCATTCCAACAGAACAACCAGCAATATTTCATCTTGTTCAAGAAAAGGTATTGATATTTAATGATGAATTAAGGTTCTTAAGTTCTGCTCAACCCCCTGTTAAACTAACTCCGAGATTAATGTTTCTTCTCACAAAAGATGGAAGACAAGGTTCAACTGTGAGGGATGAATCAAAGTATATTGATAAACCATTGGATATGGAAAATAATGATGATAGAGTATATATTGATTTGCTGAACACTCTAAATTATAAGGTTATTCTTTCTGGTAAAAGTAGGAAGAATGAGAAGGAGAAACACATTATTCAGGCTTTAAGTATCCTTGGTTCAGGTATTAGTTTTCTTCCAAATGACCCATCGCAATTAGTTAATAGACTGTTATTGTTGTTCGGCAGTAAGAAGGCTGGAAATAACAATTGTTTTAATGAAGCATCAGCCATTTTAGACCAGTTGATGAACATGAAAATAATTAATAAATCTCAATATAAAGACATTTTATCTCATATTAAATAAGATGAGAAGCACAATCCTGAGTTTTAATTTCACAACAAGCGACCACACATCTTCATTCCCATACCCACTACAACTTGACACAACAAAAGAATATGAGGCATCTTTATTGTCCATGGAGACTTATAATACCTTATTTAATATAACCGAGAAAAATGACAAGTTTAGTTATAATCCGGGAAGTGGATACAAAACGATAACAGTCTCACCCGGAGCATACGAGATTTCTCAAATATCTTCCGAAATTGCTCGTCTTATGAAAGAACAGGGTGATGAACCAAAAAATATTATAAACATTCAAAAACATACTTCAAAATCAACGATTAAAGTTAAAAATAACTACAAGGTTGATTTCACAATTGATAATTCATTTAGAGAGTTATTAGGTTTCTCCTCAAAAAAGATTGAAACTAATGGGACGTTTTACAGTGATAATGTCATTCAAATATCCTCAGGAATAAATTCGGTGTTAATTCACTGTGATTTGATTGATGGTGCTTATAATGATGGATTAAAAACAAATACAATATTTTCATTCAGCGCATACTCAACCCCAATTGGTTATAAATTCAATATGGAGCCTAAAAATTTGGTTTATCTACCTGTGTCAGGAAAAACCATACACAGAGTAAATTTTAGGATAACCGACCAAGATAATCGTGGTGATTTCTTTTAATGGAGAAGTTATATCCATCAGAATTCACCTACGTGAAGTTTTTCAATAAATAAATACGATGGTTATTGTGAGGAAGCACGAGTTGGGAAAATATAAAATAATTACAGGGGATGGGATGTTCCTTTCCCCGTACTACAAGGGTGAAGGTATGTATCTTGGTAGAGGATACTATAAACCTAAGAGACAAAGGGGTGTTGGACATCAATTTAGAGGAGATGGGATAATTGATACTCTCATGGGTATTGGTTCAACTATTCTTAAACATAAAGACCTAATTGGTTCAACTGCTTCTGCTGTGGGAAATGTAGCAGGTGCTGTAAAGAGTATAAAAGATGCTCAGAAAGAATCTCATAAATTACAAGCAATAAAAGAAATTAAGAAAGGTAAAACTCAGTTGTCCCCCCAAGAACGACAGAAAATAATTCAAATACTTGGATCAGGGTTTCAAAAGTTTTAACATCTTTTTTCCTAAATAAATACAAGTATGGAAGCAATTGATAGTATCTATGATTTGGATGATACTATTATTATCTGAAACTCCACTAAAAAAGAAGATTACTTCAAGGTAAATGCAATAACTGGAACAGACTGGAATACAAATGGTACAAAAAGTTTTGAAATAAATAATCAACAAACCTATTTGAATCTCTCCGAAAGTTTCTTGTTGTGTAAATTTAAATTCACTAAGGTTGGGAATAACACAAACGCTACACTTGTAAATGATTTCTTCTGGAAAATGTTTGATAGTGTGCGATTGTATATTGGAACACAAGAAGTTGAAGCGGTTGATTATGTCTCTGCTGTATCTGAAATGATGAAATTTACACTCTATACATTCAGTGATAGAATGGGAAAGGGGTCTGTCGAAGGTTTTATTCCTGATATGTCAACGGGAACAAACACAGACCCTGGATATATTCAAAGGAAAGGAATGTATAATGATGATACAAAAGCAGAAAATAGTTTTACTGTGGCAGTTCCTCTTAAAGGTATATTTGGATTTTGTGATTATGATAAAGTTCTGTATGGTCTTAAAATTAGATTTCAACTACAAAGGAATGATAATGAAAATAGATTGCTTTTTGGTGTTGGTAATGCTTTTGGTGATCAGAATAAATTTTGTAATTGAGGAGATGAGTTGGTATATCAGTGAATATACTCCTAATCTTAAAACAGAAGAGATGTTGAATCGAAGACTTAACTCAAAGAAACCACTCAGTGTATCATACCTCAAAAGAAGATGTCAACACGTTAAACTCAATCAAACTACTTACACGTGGAATTTGGGTGTTCTGGAAGGAAAGCCACGATATCTGTGGATGATTTTTAAAAAGCCAGATGGTGATACTGCGACTGATAAGAATAATGCATTGAGTGATAATGCTAAGGTGAAACAACTTCGCGTTTCTCTGGATGGAACATTTTATCCACGAGATAGATTGGAAATTAATTGGGAAAAAAATGATTTTGCTGAAGCATACAAGTCTTACCAAAAGGTGTGTGAAAGTAATGGAAATAAAGAACCTATTTTGGATATGACAGCATTTAAAAGTTTGTATACAATCTATACGTTTGACCTGAGCGCTCAAAAAGAAACTATAAAGTCTAATCGAGTGGATACTGCCCTATACATTGAAAGAGGAGAGAGTGAAGAAGTTGATACATATTGTTTGCTTTTGGAAGAAACAGAATTGCAGATTAATACAGATAATGGTGTGATGATTAGTCTCACATAATTTTTTGTTAAATAAATGAGTGGCAAAGTACCAACTGGGGTATATGTTAATCAAATCAATCTTCATAAACTATCATCTTGTGTTCAAAATCAAAAGCCTTGTACGATTAACGTTAATACAATTCAGAGAAAAGGAGCAGTAAGAATTGATGTTTTGCTCACAAGAGAACAGGTTAAAATCTTGAATGACACTGGCTCACTTAAAATTAAAATGACAAAACCAATGTTGAAAAAATATTCAATAAGAGAGACGAGTGGAGGATTTCTCCCATTTCTAATTCCTTTATTTGTTGGTTTAAGTGCGGTTGGAGCATTGACGGGTGGTATTTCAACAGCGGTCAAAACTGCCAACGAAAGGAAGGCTCAACTCCAGGCTCAAAAAGAATTGGAAAGACATAACAAAGAGTTGGAGAAACAAATTAGTGGAAGTGGTGTAATTGTAGATTTTGCTGAAAAACTTGAAGGTCTGCCTGATAAAGCGAGATTGTTAGTTGGAGATATGCTTTCTTCTATAGCACAAGCAGGTGTAAAATTAACGAAAAGAGGTAATGGATTATATCTTTCTAATAAATAAATGAGCATTGATGAGTGGTTGAAAGAATTTGGAAAGAATACAACATCAAATTTACAACTTGCCAAATATTGTAAGAAATTAAAAATTCATAATGTGGTTATTTGTATGAGAGATGAATTAACAAATGTGTCGAAACATACAAAGAATATTATTATGAACTTAGAAGATAATGATGGGAACGGTTCTCATTGGGTTTGTATTTTTAATAGTCAAGACAAATATTATTTTGATAGTTTTTGGTCTTCCACCACCTGTTGAAGTCATAAAATTCTTACAGAATGGTGTTTATCAAACATTTCAAGTCCAAGAATTAAATTCCAAGTGTTGTGGTCAATTATGTCTATATGTGTTATTTCAACTCAACAAAAATAAAAAATTTTATGATATTATTTTTAATCTAATATAAATAACTTATGTTGGTAAAGATGGTTCTATCTTTGGTGTATCTCAAGAACTGGATATTGATTTATCAAATTATTACACAAAGGCACAGGCTGAACGACATAAATATAATATAAACAAAAATATTAACATGAAAAATGCTTATAAATTAAAAAATTATCCAAGCCCGACTGACGCGAATGACTTGGTGAGATTAAGCGATTTATCACAATATATATACTTAAATAAAACGGCTGTGTATTCTAAAGATACAGAAGTGTTGATATTATCTCCAGGTCATACAGAATTCACAGTTCGAATTAAAATAAATTTTTATAAAGAAGGGCGTATCGTTTGTATGAGAATAGAACAATGGGGGTATGATATGAATGATTTAGGGTATAATTGGTCATTTAAAATTAACCTCGAAGACCTGGAACAATTAAATCAGTCTCGTAAGGAAGAATATTATCCACTTGGTATTGAGAATGAGTTTTGTGGGGCTACGATTAGTAAACAACAAATAAAAGAATTTAATAAGGGTAAATATAATAATGGTTTTGCCCTTGTTTATCTCATGAAAACAGAAAAAACAGGATTATATATAATAAGTAAGGAAATACAAAATGATTTAACTATGGGAAGATGGGGAGGTGTTTCGTGCCATAATATTATTCTAACATATATTTCTAATACATAAATGACAGCAAGAAGGCTTCAAGAAAATTATCATTTCTGTGTCCAAGCATACCTTCAAGAAAAGGGTATTCGGTATTTTAATAAATATGTTCTACAACATAAGAATGAGGTATTTTCAATAAAAGATTGGCATTATGCTGATGTTGATAAACCGACAACTTTAGATTTAATTAGAATGTTAAATAATGAAAAAATTATAAGGTTAAGAAAAGGTAAGGCTTTTTTAGAAATTCAAAAGAAATTTTATTGGTTTCCTGTTGTAAAAAAAATTATTTTGGATACAGGAATAACAAGAAATCCTGATGAATATATGTATAATATTCTATGGGGTGTAAACGATTCAAGTATAGTAAGGGATGAGGAAGGAGTTGAAGAAGAGAGGGAAGAGGAGGAAAAGGAGAAGGAGGAGAGAGAGAAGGAGGAAAGAGAGAATAGAGAGAGGGAGGAAAGAGAGAAGAGAGAGAGGGAGAAGAAAGAGAAGGAGGAAAAAGAGAAGAGAGAGAGGGAGGAGAGGGAGAGGGAGGAAAGAGAGAGAATAAATAAATATCAAAATATGGAAACCAGTGAGATTCAAAAAAGAATAGAGGTATTAAAGAAAATAACTCATCCCACCAGGAAGGAATACAAAGAATTAACAAGTCTATTTGCAATACCTTCAACAAAACTATTAGCATCGTCAAGCTATTCATTTTAATTCAAGTTTTTTCTTAAATAAATGGAGGAGAGAGTGAAGGCATTTCTAAGGATTCTTTATGTTTTAAAAATTAAGATTCAAATGTGCATGTTGGAAACTAAAAAGGTTTTTGCACTCTGCAGGAATTTTTCTCATAAATAAATGAGTTATTGTCTCAAATGTAAAAAGAAAACTAATACTAAAAATATTTCATATATTAAAAGTAAAAATAACAGGGTTATACAAAAAGGTACATGTTCGGTGTGTGGTTCAAAAAAAAATCAATTTATCTCCAAACACAAACTCGGAGGAGATATACAAAAGTTTTTATCAGGAAGTAAATTTACAACTACTGGAATACCAGGGGAATTACATCTTCCAGGTTATTCTTTCTGTGGTCCAGGCACAAACTTAGATAAAAGATTAGATGAGGCAGACAATCCTAAATCCTGGAGTAAACCAATCAATAGAGTTGATGAAGTGTGCATGAGACACGATATTGATTATGGGAATACCACAACGTTGGAAGAAAAGCATGAAGCCGATAGAGAAATGTTGTATAATTTGTCTCTGATACAAAATCCAACCTTGAGAGAAAAAGTTGATAGGTTCATCGTGAAGAAGATGATTAGTGCTAAATTGAAACTTGGACTTGGAAATTCAAAAAACTTATAGGCTCTAATGATGCCATTAAGACTGAAGAGCAATTAGCTGATGAATTACATAAACCAATATTCACAAAGTTTCAGAGAAGGAAAGTTTATTCCAAGGAAGTTGATTATATCTGGTCTGCTGATTTGATTGAACTCAATAATGATAAGGGGTACAAGTATGCTTTAACCGTTATTGATTTGAGGAGTAGATATGCGTGGGTTGTCCCTTTACAATACAAATCAAGTAATACTCTTATGTTAGCTTTTCAACAGATATTTAATAAAAGTAAGAGAAAACCTAAAAAATTGTGGACTGATGAGGGTAGAGAGTTTTATAACAAGACATTTATGAATTTTCTAAAAAATAACAGTATTACATTATACAGTACCTTTAATGAAGGGAAGGCAGTTGTTGTTGAACGTTTTAATCGTACCTTAAAAGAGAGACTATATAAAAAATTCACACAACTCGGTTCACAACAATGGTTATCTTTTATTCAGGATATTGTGGATAAGTATAATGACACGATTCACACGTCAACGAATATGAAGCCATCAGAAACATTTACAAAATTAAAATATGAAAAAGAGATTAATGTCAGAAAACCTAAGTTCAAAGTTGGTGATATCGTAAGAATATATAGGTGGAAATCTCATTTTGAAAAGGGTTTTACTGAACGATGGACGAAAGAACTTTTTAAAATTGTTGATGTAATAGATACAGTTCCTTGGACTTATAAAATATATGATTTGGAAGGGGAAGAGATTTTAGGTTCATTTTATTCACAGGAATTACAAAAGACAAAACTAAGCAGATAATACACCTTTGTGGACACTAGAGGGACAAGTCCGAGGTGTATTACAGTATATAATGTGTGTCAAGGGGGACGTTCTTAGATCTGTGAACCCCAAACACAGAATCCTCAACTGAATAGTCAAGGCTTAACTTTTGTTTGTGTGTGTGTGTGTGCAATGGGAGCAATAGGTTGGCGCTTCACTCCCTCCTACTATACACCGTTGTGGACACTCGAGGGCCAAGTCCGAGGTGTATAACAGTATATAATGTGTGTCAAGGGGGACGTTCTTAGATCAGAACCCCAAACACAGAATCCTCAACTGAATAGTCAAGGCTTAACTTTTGTTTGTTGATGTGTATGTGTGTGTGTGTCCCAACCCTCACATTCAAAATCTCAACCCCAACCCTCACATTCAAAATCTCAACCCCAACTCAATCCTCACCCAACACAGTCTTTTTCAAAATGAGATTTCCACCTATATATATATATATATATATATATATATATATATATATATATATATATATATATATATATATATATATATTTTACGTTTTTTTTTTTTTTTTTCTTCTTCCAATTCTGTCTTTTAAGGCTTTCAGGTTTGATGACGTAGAAAGGGGGAGTAAGCCTGCACTTTCTTCCCAGAACTTTCTTGATCTTGCTCCCATCAAGCACCATCCGACAAAGAACTACATCGATAGGTTTAGATCCCAAAGAGTGATAGCAACTCCAAAAGTCTCCAAAATATAAATAAATAAAATAATAATAATAATAAATAAATAAATAAATAAATAAAAGCCCCCAAAAAAGTTTCAAGTGTCCAACATAAACCCAACTTTCCAAGTCTTCAAGGTATAACCACATTCCCGTTGAGTTTCTAAGATATGTATCACATTGTGAGTTATCAATCCAGAACCCACATTTCAAGTATTCAAAGTAAAACCAACTTACAAAGTCTCTTAAGGATAACTCATTTACTGATTTTTTCAAAATTTGTGAGTCTCCAAGGTAGGACCCATATTTGGAACCATCTTGGCAGAACCCTTTTCCTGAGTCTCCAAGGTAGTTATTTAAACCATCAAGGCAGAACTCATTTACTGATTTTTTCAAAATTTGTGAGTCTCCAAGGTAGGCCCCATATTTAGAACCATCTTGGCAGAACCCTTTTCCTGAGTCTCCAAGGTAGTTATTTAAACCATCAAGGCAGAACTCATTTACTGATTTTTTCAAAATTTGTGAGTCTCCAAGGTAGGCCCCATATTTAGAACCATCTTGGCAGAACCCTTTTCCTGAGTCTCCAAGGTAGTTATTTAAACCATCAAGGCAGAACTCATTTCTTGATTTTTTCAAAATTTGTGAGTCTCCAAGGTAAAACTTGTATTCTGGCTCATCAAGGTATAACTTGTTCAGTGGGTATTGTCTTGATAACTCACAATGAGTACTATTGCTGTAAAACTCTTTTTCAGGATTTTGCTGGTCTCCAAGGTATAACTCTTTGGTTGGGTCATCAAGGACGAACTCGTTCTGTGGGTCTTGATCGCTCATAAGGTCTTCAACCAAGCCAACAATTTCGCCCCAAGTTGTAGCAAAAGCAGTATTTTCATTTCGTATTTCAGACACAATTTCCTGTGAGAGAAAATAATAATGTATTAATTAAGTTATTTAATTATTAAATGAGTATGCTTCAATCAAAGTTTGAAAATAGGAAAATAAAAAATCTTACCTCAATAGATAAGAGGTTTGAATCCAGTTCATCAACTTGAAGGTTTAGTTCCATACAAGACAGAGAGTTCCAAGGAACACCAAAGTCATCCCACTCAAGGTCTTCAACCAAGCCAACAATTTCCCCCCAAGTTGTAGCAAAAGCAGTATTTTCTTTTTGTATTTCAGATACAATTTCCTGTGAGAGAAAATAATAATGTATTAATTAAGTTATTTAATTATTAAATGAGTATGCTTCAATCAAAGTTTGAAAATAGGAAAATAAAAAATCTTACCTCAATAGATAAGAGGTTTGAATCCAGTTCATCAACTTGAAGGTTTAGTTCCATAGAAGACAGAGAGTTCGAGACAAGCACACAGAACACCATTGCCAGCAAGAACAAATGTTTAAAATGGAGCCTGGGTTTGAAGCTTTTATAGAGAAAGACTGGTGGGTGTGGTTTCCTTTGGAAATTCCCTGGGCAAGCCTAGGCAAGCCTTCATTGGGAAATTTTTCAAAACCATAACATCCTGTAATTTTCTAGTGATTTCTTTGTGAGTCAGAGATGAACTGGAAATGATGTAAGAGTGGGCGGGGCTTAGCAAAAGTAGGCGGAGTTTAGGAAAAGTGGGCGTGGCTTAGAAAAAATACCTTATGAAAAGTGGGCGGGGCTTAGGAAAAGTGGGCGTGGCTTAGAAAAAATACCTCATGAAAAGTGGGCGGAGCTTAGCAAAAGTGGGCGGGGCTTAGGAAAAGTGGGCGTGGCTTAGAAAAAAATACCTTATAAAAAGTGGGCGGAGCTTAGCAAAAGTGGGCGGGGCTTAGCAAAAGTGGGCGGGGCTTAAAGAAAAGTGGGCGGGGCTTATTGAATACCTTGTGGAAAGTGGGCGGGGCTTAACAAAAGTGGGCGGGGCTTAAAGAAAAGTGGGCGGGGCTTAACAAAAAATAACCTGTGGCTCAGGAGGTGGTCAAACAAGAGCATTAAGAGAAGTTTATCATTTCGTAATGGCACAAATGGGGTATCTTAAAAAAATATAAAGATTCAAATGTTTTGTTTGTCAATATTTTAGATGGGGATTATTGTGCAAAGAAAATTAAACTATTGAAGGAATTTGAGAATGAACAAATCTTTATAGGTTCAATGAGTGAGCTGTTCAACCCCCAGGTGTTCAATTCAATGAGGTTCAACCTCCAAGTTAAAAGGGGAGACAAATAAATATACCTTGGGATAAAAAGGGGATTTATTTTTAGGGAAAAAAAAAATGAATCGCTGAAAATCCCCCATTCATTTACATGGGGAAAAGTGAGCCAGAATCAGTATTCTTACCCTACTCATGTTGATGTCATTCCGAGAGGTGGAGGATACGGCAAGGCTGAGACGACAATACCTACCTGTCCTCGAACATCAACATGACCTCATCGAGTTGACACTGCACCAGTTGCGTGCCAATAGAGCTGGGAGAAGAAGACGTGAACGGAGGAGAAGGAACTGGGTCAGACCATGGATCGGGAGGCGACGCCATTACGGCATATATGACCAGCTCATGGTGGAACTCTGGAACGAGGACCATGCATCCTTCATGAACTTCCTGCGAATGCCTCCAGCGATGTTCGAAGAGCTGCTAGCCAGAGTGGGTCCAAGGTTAACCAAGCATTATTATGAAATCATTTCAATTGTCCAGTGGAAGCGATTTAACTCGCTCAATGGAAACGATTTCAATTGCCGAGCACCAGCGTCCAAAAACAATAGGCAAGTGACAGCAAGTTAACTCGTTCAATGGAAACGATTTGAATTGCCTTGCACCAGCGTCAAAAAACAATAGGCGAGTGACAGCCGTTTATTAAAATAGTTTAGTGGCAGTCAATGGATAGCAAACGTCACGTAATCATAAACGATGCGCTCCCACGTTATGCATGCGCTAGACTATCGTTGGGCATAGGCTGTGGACGCCTAAAACACGATAAGCAATCGTTGGTATAACTAATCTATAAGTTATCAAAGCGTTCTGTGTTCATTACTAGTACATTATGCATTTGTCAAAGTCTTTTTTTAACAATTTCAATAGTAAAACAAAGAAATATTTCATCTTCGGAATGAGGAAAAAAAAATTAGCCCTTTCAGAACATCGAACAATGGTGCAAAGTATTCTCCTATTCGTTAATGCAACGAGGATCCATCATCCCCCACAGCCTCCACATCACGCTCACATACTACTGACATAGACATACAGCTACTATCAATGCTACTACCACTACTACTACTATTATTACTGTCACGCACACCTACTACTAGTAATAGTACTGCAATTATTGATACTACCAGCATTCACATCTACTCACCATGGAGTCTGGAACAATGATGGGTTTTTATTGTGAAGCCCATTTGTATATACCAATTCCCCGAAACGCTGCCAATACACCAGTACACGGTAGAAGTTAGAAACACTTTCAGTAAGTTCTATGGTTGTCCGGAAGACTTCAATTTAATTAGTCTACATACGACAATGAGCGTTTTACATACGTTACAAATAGGTTCATAGCATGTTACTCAAAGGTTAGAAGCACGTTTTACTTAGGTTCAAAACATGCTACTCATAGGGAAAACGCATGTTACTCTTACGTTCATAGCACGCTAGTCATTGGTTCAAGGCCAGTTATACATAGTTTCAATGCACGTTACTCATAGTTTCCAAGCACGTTAAACATAGGCTAAGCTGACGCTACTCATTTGTTCAAAGCACGTTACTCATCGATTAGAAATTTGGTTTCAAGTATGTTGGCCATTACCTTGACGTGCTTCAACTTATGAGTAACCTTCAAGTAACGTGTGTTCACCTTGTTTAAACGATCGCGGAATGTGCTAGGAACAGATGCCAACGCATGCGAAACATGTGAGCCTTACGTCGTGTACGTCTTAAAATTTTCAGCATGCTTGAACTTTCACGACGTACCAAATGGACTAGGTAATATGCCAGCGTACTTCAATGATTTCCAGCATACTCTAAACGTATGCACAACTTACCTGTAGCATATCTGACGTGTGCCTAGCGTTGTAAACACATTTTTCATAGAATGGCATACGCTGGCAAAATCATCAAGGTGTGACTGCGATGTTAACACTTCAAATTCTCAGGCAGTTTTGATTTCAATCGGCGTCCGACAAGTTCTTAACTGGCTACGCCACGAGTTCGCCGGCGATACGTATAGCACGCAAAGGGTAAGTTAAACTATCGTTTGTCATAGGTTTTGAACGCCGACCACAAGGTAAGCATTCGTTGGTAAAAGTTATGTACAACACAACGAAACGTTCTGTGCCCGTTACTAATAGGTTATGCAAACGATCAACACGTTATGAATATGCCAAAAACTTTAAAAAAAAAAAACATCAAAATTTCAGCGTACGCCAACGTTTTACATACATTTTTATGCGTTGCCATTGCTGCCTAAAACGTCAAGGTGTGACAGGGCCCTAAGATATAAGGTTCACTTGAGTGACCCAGCAGTATTGGCGGTGGAGGTTTTGCACTCTCCCGAGTGCTTCCCCTCTAGTTTGTATATGTCCTTCTCAGATTCTTGTATTGCTGCCACATCTGCCAGATACAGTGGGATTATCCGTACATAGACAAGTTTGTCATAAGTGAAGAAGTGTTTGGTAAATGCTTCGAGTGCCGCCAGGTACAGTTCCCAATCACGGGTTCTGACAGCTCTGATGAAGAGTATCATCTTCATAACCATCTGAATGTGTTGATGCATTACTGATGAGAGTGGTTGAGATTTTCAACCAAGACATTCTATTTTTGCATTTTAAATTAATTTTGTGTAATTTGTTTTTCGTTTGGAAGTTGTGGGTTACGATGTGTAAATAAAGGTGGGGAAAGTCTGATTTAATGTCATTTAATTCCAGGCTATAAGGCAACAAAAGGTGAAAATTTTGAAAGGGGGTGTACACTTTCTATAGGCACTGTATATCATTTAACTTCTTCACATGTCTGTAACTGCTGCTCTGCCCAAAAGCAGGTTGGGTGCTGCCAAAGCACCCTTGTGGCAAGGCTTACACTGGGTGGTTTGCCATTGCCTTTCCAGTGGTAATCAAGGCAGGAATTTGAAATTTGTTCAGGATGCCGGCAATAACCAGACGAGACAGCAGATAATTGTACAACCTCTGCACCCTCCTGTCGGACAACCTCACACGCACGTGCTGTGAACGCTACAACTGCACCAAGTCACAATAAAGGTGTTAAACACGTCAGGTATCAAATTTCAACACACAAATAAAGTTATCACTCATCCTCCTACCCCACCCTTATGTCACACTGATCTCCACGCATTGTATGAGTATTCACTCAAAATCTTGCCGTGGAGTAATTCCACGTTTTACAAACTCAAGGTAATAAAACACTAGACGACCCGTGAACCCGTTTGGTTCCCATTGTGACAGCCGTTGATAAAAAAAAAATCATTTCAAAAAAGAAAGGAAAAAGATAGCGCCAGCGAACTATACCGCTGAGGTTGTTTGCATTGATCAAATTCTCCCAAAGAGTACTTAACTTGACTGAATCAGGAATTGATTTTTTAATAATTTTTTTTCGTTGCCCGATTTGAACGAAACTTGATACTGCACACCACAGGCGAATGGCGAGTAAGGTGGCCTGAAAACTTTTGTGCTATCGTGTACCGTTTTGGCTGTATTTCGGGAACATACATACATACATACATGTGTATATATATATATATATATATATATATATATATATATATATATATATATATATATATATATATATATATATATATATATATATATATACACATACATACATACACACACACACACACACACACACACACACACACACACACACACACACACACACACACACACACACACACACACACACAAGATAAGAGTTTCAGTAATATATAGATGAATAAATACTTTAAAAAAAAAACAACAAACCCAGTCTGAAATGCAAGTTTAACCTATGAACTCTCAAACTTTCCCAGCAGACAGAAATAGTTACCAGGAATTCTCTCATAAGCGGTAACAGGTGCATCGTGACTAATGGAGGATGAAGAAGCTGAGATACAAGACATCTGCATGACCATTGATGAAGTGAGAAATGTGCAATTGCCAATTACAAGAGGATGTACAGGGTGAGTCATTCATCCCAGGACACGGTTTTACCTGTTTTATACAAGATTTGTTTATATCATGTATTTATACTGGGTTTTTTTTTCAGATAATACGAGTAATGCATCACACCAAGATGGCAGACACCAGTCCATTCATAGTTGAAGAGAAGCTGGTGGCAGTGGTGTGGTACCATGAGAGGAGAAACACAAACAAGATGATGAAACTGGTGCAAGAAGACTTCGAGGAGCGTTTTGGAAAGCCAGCACTGTCAAAATGAAATCTTTCAGCTTTGGGTAAAAACAAAAAAGGCACAGTAAATGGACTGGTGTCTGCCATCTTGGTTTCATGTATTACTTGTATTACCTGGAACCCCCCCCCCCGCCACGCCAAAAAAAAAACCCAGTACAAACAAATATTGTATAAGCAGCTAAAACCGTGTCCTGGGACTTATGATTCACAGTGTAGATGTTAAATCGGTTTAACTTAATTGTAAAAGTCAGGTGAATATATTGTAGATGAGTTGAGGAAGCAAATTTTGGGAACTAGTACAAATAGAATGTTAATTTTATCTATCTATAATTCCAGCAATCTCTGTGTCTGTCTGTCTGTGTGTCTGTCTGTCTGTCTGTCTGTGACCGCTGTTTCTCGACAACCACTGGTCCGATCCAATTGAAACTTGCCAGGTATATTGCTGAGGACCTGTGGATGTGCCTTTAAGGTTTGATATTAATCGGACAAGTGATCCCCAAGTTATGGCCATTTATTTACCAAACCAATGACAGGACACGGTGCTATGACATCACGATTGACATCACAATTGTTATTTTTTTTGCACGTATGGGTATGCACGTATGGGCACACACGTATGAGCACGCACGTACAGGCATGTGAGAGCGAAGGAACGGCCTGTGTGGTTGTTGTTTCTGGCACGCAGTTTGAAGTTTTGTTTTTTTGCACGTACGGGCACGCACTAGTATTGTTAATTATGATTTGTACATTCAATAAGAAACCACACTCCTCCCTCTTGTATGTGCACTGCCCCGTCTGGTGCGACCCAAGCCCGTGTGTGTAATAAACCAATGGCCCTTTACATTAATTATATTAAAGGAAGAGGCATGCAGTGCTTCAGGGTTTTGATATTCCAATTAAATGTTATTGTGAAAGGGACGACAGTGTGCATGGGGGGTTACGGTTACCAGACAGAAGACCTTGTGACTTGCGAGTATGACGTCGGAACCAGGTGGGGAGGAACGACTGCGTAATCAGAGCTGAACTAAAGGCTCGGCATGAGAGACAGCACTTTTTGGGGCAAAAGGGGGGAAGCTGCAGGTGTCGGGTGGAGTCGACAGCTACGCGAGTAGGCACGAGAAAGAGGAGGACCGGTTTGTGCGTTTTTGGGGGTAAAAGGGTAAAGATGAAAATGTTGCGAAGCTGAAATCAAAGGGGAAATACGATGAAAGCCAGCACAGATCCAGGGTGCTCCAGATGAAACGACATGACATTTAGTAAAAAAAAACAACTAACTTTTCATGATCTGTACGACAAGAGAGATGTTTGTCTGTCTCTGTGTCGCCATTTTTCTCGGATATGGCCGAACGGATATTCGTTAAACTCTCAAGAGGTTCATCAGTGATTGTCGGGAGTGTTTTAGGCCAAAAAATCCCCCCCAAAATAGAAAATTTAGACAGGGAAAAGTTGGATTTTTGGGGGGGATTTTTTTTTTTTTTTAATCACTCTATCGTGCTGAAGCCTTGCCTCTAAGTGTCCAACAGGATTAGAACAGGTACCCCCGTCAGTACTGTATAAACATTGTTTGTCCTTGGTGCTACAGAGAGGAATGTCACAAGTTTTGATTTAATGAATGTCACAAGATTTGATTTGTCACAAGTCACAAGATTACAGAGAGGAATGTCACAAACATATCTGAAAGGATATGTTTAAAAGGGCTGACATGATGGCCAAGACATACGCACACTTGCCTCGAAGCTGTCTAGCAAGGGGTTCGAATCCCGACCCAGCTGTAAACTGTCCTCCCGGTGTTTCACAGGCAGGGTGATTCATCAATGTGTGTGCCGTCTCTCGGATGGATGACAAACTGGGTGTCACGTCTGCCGGAATTACTTGGTGGATGTTAAAAATCCCATGGTGTCCTTCGTGATGAATAGGTGAGCTATCGACGGCACCATGGCCAAATTCAAAATACCTGCCCTAACCTTCGTCGAATGTCAGGCCTGCGTGGTCAGTCGGCTCATGAAAGATTTGGCCCAAGCTTCCCCCGGCCAATCTTACAAGAACGTGGGAATAAATGTGGTCGTTCAAGAAGAAGAAGAAGAAGAAGAAGAAGAAGAAGAAGAAGAAGAAGAGTAAGAAGGATATGTTCACTATAAGCACCATTCTGCTTAAGCATAGAACATGTACGTATACATGTTACCCATAACTTTCCCCCCAAAGTGTCTTGGCTAATACAGCATGTGCATTGCTGGATCATGGTTTTCCCATGGTCTTCACAATTCTGGAAGAAAAGGTCACATGGATTGAGGTCCAGGCTCATCAGTGGTCAGGGAGGTCTTCGTAAGGAAAACATTTTTCGATGACGTGCCTGTGGTACCCAGTCAGGCAGGTCATGGGCACAAAAACTCTGACCCCCCTCCTCACCCCCCCACGAGGGAGAGATTACTTACGATTTTTGCCTGTACAGGTGGTACAGCGCAAGTGGTGTAGTGACCTCTGCTGGAGACAGAGGGGGTTACTAGCCACAACACCATATTTGCCCCACCTCCCCCAATATCACCCCCTCTCCCTCCCAGACCGCTCAAAGAGGGAACGAGTGTTTCTTGTTTGTTCAAATTGGCAGAATTGCAACACAAGCAACAGCAATTTTCAGGACCAAGCTGTACATGTCGTGGATACAAGCCTTCCTCTTTATCAACTGAATATTAAAGACATGCCACGTGTGAAGTATGACTACCTGTCAAAACTCTAAAAGAAATAAAAACTACAATGTTGATGTCGTTTCACTGCAAGAAACTCACATTAAAGATGCAGTAAATGTCACCCGCTACCATGTTGATGGTGTCAACCTCATTTCACCTGTCCACCAACCTCAGCACATGGCATTGCTACCTCCATCAAGCAAAGTGTAACGAACGGACTTCAGCATTTTAAGAAGAGGCCCGTAGTGTGGACGATTCTGTGGTCAGCAAGGGTAAGAATAAGAAACCTAACGATAACCATTGTCTATGAGACACCATATTTGGTGTGGCCACTTCCAGCACTGCCATACAAACAACACCCAGAAAACCATGTTGGTCACTTTAATAGTCATCACATACAAGAGGGATATAGGGGAAATAATGAAGTGCACAAACAGTTGACACTATGTGCCTCCTTTGAAGAGTGATAGCTCATCTGTGCCGCTAAGGCCTAAGTCACATTTGCTACGGCGGCCGTGGGGTCTCCAAAATCTATGGCCACTAGCAATTATACGGCGGCCGCAGTATTTCCACGGTCACACAAGGTAGCAGTCACATGTGTTTTTATTTTTAGGGGAGTCGCACGGCATATTTAGAAATTGTGGAGACCGAAAACGTGGGGTTGCCGTACGGTCTTTGATTTGATGTCGCACGGTGACCTTAAGGGGGCCCCGCGGCGGCCATAGAATTTTCAAGGCAGACGCAAGGTCACCTCAAGGTTCCCGCAAGGCGACCGCAGGGGTCCCTAAGGTGAACGTGCGGCCAGACGGACGGCAACGAGTGGGTTCATTTTTTTTTTTTTTTTTACCAGTTTTTTTTTTTTTGGCTTGTCGAATTGCTACGGCGAACGTAGAAATGAAAAAAGTAATAACTCCGCATTATAATTCCACGGCGACCCCTACGGCCTGTACAAGATAGCCAAACGGCGTAGGGCCACCCTGAGGCCACCGCAGAAACTCTGCGGCCGCCGCACGTTTCTGTCCATTCAGAGGGCGTACGGCCACCGTATCCTCGCCTTAGAGCAAATGTGACTGGGCCTAACCGCTAAGCCTTTAGCGGTTAGGGTGGTGGCTTGGGATCCTAGGGTCCTGAGTTCGAACCCCGTTTCCACTGAATTAACACCAGGGGGTTGACTCAGCCTGTCATCCTTCCGAGGATGGTGAAATGAGCACCAGTGTACTGGTAATAGGGGCACTGCATCAACGGCAGAGCTGTGTCCCTAAGGCCTAAGTCACATTTGCCACGGCGGCCGTGGGGGCTCCAAAATCTACGGCCACTAGCAATTATACGGCGGCCGCAGGATTTCCAGTCACACAATGTTGCAGTCACATATGTTTTTATTTTTCCGGGAGCCGCACGGCGTATTTATATATTGTGGAGACCGAAAGCGTGGGGGTGCTGTACGGTCTTTGATTTGATGTCGCACGGTGACCTTAGGGCGTTCCTGCGGCGGCCATAGAATTTTCAAGGCAGACGCAAGGTGCCTGCAGGGGGACCGCAGGGGGGCCCTATGGAGAACGTGCGGCCAGACGGACGGTAACGAGTGGGTTCTTTTTTTGTCTTTTTTTTTACCAGTTCTTTTGTTTCGGCTTGTCGAATTGCTACGGTGAACGTAGAAATGAAAAAAGTTATAACTCCACGCTATAATTCCACGGCGACCCTATGGCCTGTAAAATATAGCCATACGGCGTAGGGCCACCCTGAGGCCACCTCAGAAACTCTGCGGCCGCCGCACGTTTCTGTCAATTCAGAGGGTGTACGGCCGCCGTAGAGCAAATGTGACTTAGGCCTAAGTAACCAGACACTTTCCACTCCAGTAGGTGGAACAAGGAATACAACCTGACCTCTGCTTTGTCCCACCAGGTGCAAACAGATGCCCCATGCACCCATCACAAAAGATCCTTTGCGATTTTACACGTATGCCCAACACTGCCCAGCCATAGTCCATATTGGAAATGAGGTGCCATTGATCACCTCGATGGAACCAAAAGCCTCGGTGGAGCTTTAGCAATGCGGATTGCTTCATATATACCACAGAAATAAAGTAGAACAGCACTAGTGGAGTGCACACCTCTGCTAGGCTTAACAGTTTATGTTTTGTATTTCACCGATAGGCCAGATCTGAACCAAAACCTAATCGGCTTGTTCTTGTCACCGAACCAACTCGTCCACCAGTTTTGTCATAATCCATGCACAACGTTTTGAGATATCGTGTTATATATATCGTTCTTGGCTCCATTTCTCAATGCTGAAGAATCACTTTAAAACTTTTAAAACTCTCGCATATGAACACTGTCGAACTCAATAAAATCTGGAAGTTTAGCATGACTGAAGCGGTCTTATCCACCACCCTTATACACAGTAATACGACGACGTTGAGTCGCATTTTAGGAGATGGAGGGTTTATTGATAACCAAAGAAAGCAGCTTCAATCGGCATTGTCCACAGCCATGTCGACGGTCTCTTCTTCACCCCAATACGCACCCTCTCGCATGCCACGCCCTTTCATGCTATACATCGATATACTGCATCTGGCATGGTTCTTGGAAGTATTTTGAAGGCGGGTTGTGTTCTACAGTATACAAGTATATAATTCAATAAAGGTCGAAGGAATTTTAAGGGTGTATAAATAAATTTGGGGTTTTACTGCCATTTTACCCAGTGTCTATTGCGCAGCGTTTCTCAACCTTTTTACCCTTGTGGAACCCTTGAAATAGTTTTCATGTCTCAGGGAACCCCTGCATAAAAATTATTATATACCATTATTAATATCTAGCTATTTTATATTTTTATCGTAGTTCACGTGGTAAATATAATATTTTTTTTTCAGATACCTGGTTTAAGGAAAAAATGACCCCCTTTTTGTCAAATTTATTGGCAATGAAAAAAAAACAAAACATACTGCTCGTTTATGAGACCTCACACCGAGGTTTTAACTCACAAAAAAAATTAATCTTTTTTAAATAAAAAAAAAACACCTCATGTAACTTGATCAACAAAACTTAAACAAATAAAGCTGAAGCAATAAAGGTAAACAGAAGAACTAACTTTGAGAGAGAGAGAGAGAGACTTCGCGCGAGGAAGCACAGAGAAGATAGATGGACACCGTGCATGCGTCCCGTACTTGAGTCAGTCACTCAATGACGCACGAATCCGCCGCGTACAGGACGTCCACTAATGCTTCAGTCACATTTGGCTCGGCGGCCGTCGGGTCTAAAAAAAAAAAAAAAAATCGACGGCCACTAGCAATTATAGGGCAGCCAAAGTATTTCCACGGTCACACAATGCAGCAGTCACATATGTTTTTATTTTTCGGGTTTCCGAACCTTGACCGAAGCCAATACCTGCAGAGCCGAGCAGCCGCATGGCTGAGGAAGTCGCCATTGCAAGGCTTCTTCATCTTCTTCTTCTTTTCCTCTTCTGCTTCTTCCTCTTCTTCGTCTTCCTCTTCTTCTTCTTCCTCTTCTTCTTCTTCCTCCTCTTCTTCTTCTTCCTCTTCTTCTTCTTCCTCTTCTTCTTCTTCCTCTTCCATTTTTCTTCACCCGGCGGCCTGATTCAGCATTGTCTTGTAAAACAAGTAATCTATAATCATGTACATTTTTCTCCTCATTGAAAATTAATTAGTTCGGCGAAATGCGACCCAGAAACGATAAAAATGTTATCGGACAAAAAATTAACGGACATTATGGGACTAAAAAAAAAATCGAGTTATTGAAATCGAGTTAACTGGTCCGATAACGATAAATGGAAGTTAACTTCCGATAATTCTCTGTTATCGGATTATCGCTTTTGTGCCCAACACTGGTGGCAAACACCTATACTCCGATCTCTAGCGGAAGCGCACGGTCGACGCAGACTGCCACGGAGGCCGTACGTAGGACGCACGGCGGGCGTAGGGGAACCGTGCGTCGACCCTGCGTTGCCCGCAGGTCGTCACACAGACCGCAAGGCCACCGTACGTTGAACACAGGGACGCCTTAGGACTACCCTATGGCGACCGTAGAAATAGTGCGGCCGCCGTAATTTTTTGGGGGTTGGCAAAATTCATTTTTCATCGATAAGAGCCTATGGCAGCCGCACGAATAACGCAAGCCCACCGTACGCCCTATGTACGGTCGACGTGGAACACATCAACGTTATGGCTACGGCTTGTCGAATTGCTACGGCCAACCTAGAAATGAAAAAAGTTATAAATCCGCACTACAATTCCACAGAGACCCCCTACGGCCTGTAAAAGATAGCCATACGGCGTAGGGCCACCCTGAGGCCACCTCAGAAACTCTGGCCGCCGCACGTTTCTGTCAATTCAGGGGCGGTACGGCCGCCGTATCCTAGCCGTAGACCAAATGTGACTCATGCTTAACCAGTGAGGGCGGTTTCAAACTGGCGCCATATAGACATCGTTAAATACATTCCCTATGGTTGTTATAATTGTAAATAATATGAGGTTGAAGCCTCTATTATAATAACCAAGGAGTTTCCAACAATATGCCGTACGTGTACAGTAAAATTACGAATATTAAATCAAACAAAAACTACTCAAAAATACATAAGCCTATTTATTAGTTTCTCGCGGAACCCCTAGCGACCTCTTGCGCAACCCTAGGGTTCCGGGGAACCCCGGTTGAGAAACACTGGTCTATTGCATGACCTGATGTAACACATTACATTAGTTATTCATGCCTGTTGCTTGTGTCCTTTATAACATCTTTAAAAACAGTAAGTTCCCTGTTTGGAATGATTTTCAATTTTTTTTGACCGTCAGGCAAGCAGGCAAAGTAAAAATATGATCTCACTCCTCTCCGCACACGTGTGGTCGGGAAGAAGTAAGATTCAAAATACTGTACGTCAAACGGTAAACTTGTCTTCTATTCCTATTCATATTCTGATTCGTGTTCAAAATATAACATTCAATTTTTATAACTTGTTCCTCCATCATAAACTGACGATCATAAACTGATAAGATGGACAGACGGACGGACATGAACCAATTGCTTAACCCCACTTTTTGCTTTGTGTGCTCAGGGTAAAGATGCCATGAGATGGTCGAGAGGCTCGACTTCATACATTCCGATTAAAAAGCAAGGAAACTGCTCCATACTCTCAGGCTTGTCAATACCAAACACCAAAGGATACAGGTAATGCCATAACTCATCTACCTCTCCTCAATTACAAAATGGATTCTATAAAGCTGATCAGATGCAAAGTCAAAAAACAACTCACTAACACAATCTCTACATCCCCAGACTCATCCCCTTTCTCATCTGCATAAACAAGAGATGAAATTGATGCAGCGCATTCTTCCATCAAGGCTGGCCAAGCAACCTGGCAAGCTATTTACCCTGAGGTTGAGACTGCTTAGTATCCTGATAGACTCTTATCCAGTGCATTGGTGATACACCACCATTTTGGGAAGAGACAAAGGCCATTGCCATCCTCAAATCAGGGAAACCATCTGATGATGCCCTATGGTACCAACTAATATCACTCCTATGTACAGAGTGCTGTCCCTTTCCGTCTCTGTCTGTCTGTCTGTCTGTCTGTCTGTCTGTCTGTCTGTCTCTCTCTCACTTCATGAAGGTGAGGATACAGCATCCTGGATCTAGGGGATCTCTGGGTCGCTCCCTGGGAGATCGATTGGCCGTCTCCGTGCTGCGGGCTTGTTTGAGAGAACTGTTCAGGGCTATACAAAAACAACAACAACTCCTGTGTACAACATCTAAGCTATTGGAATGACTTCTCTTGGCCTGTATTATACCGATTGTGGAGCCCTCCCTCGAAAAAGCAAGCTGGTTTCAGACCAGGCAGAATCTTGTGCTGAACAAGTAGTGGTGTTAACCACACATATTGTGATCAGCTTCAAGTGTGTTCTCATGACTAGTTCTATGTTTCTAGCCCTTTCAAGTGGAGCTAGAGGGAGAGGGAGACGACTTACGATTTTTGCCTGTACAGGTGGTACAGTGCAAGTGGTGTACTAACCTCTGCTAGAGACAGAGGGGGTTACTAGTCACAACAACACCATATTTGCCCCCACCTCCCCCAATATCACCCCTCTCCCTCCCAGACTGCTCAAAGAGGGAACGAGTGTTTGTTGTTTGTTCAAATTGGCAGAATTGTAATACTACCAACAGCAAGCCTATGATACAGTCCAGAGAGAGGAACTGCTAATGAAAGCACTCAAACTTCACTGCTGCTGACCCACAAAATTTGCACACCTTCATTGGGTAATATTTGCCCATTCTTCTGCACAAAACTGTTCAAGCTCAGTCAAGTTGCATGGGAAGCATCGATGGACAGCAATCTTTAAGTCATGCTCCAGATTTTCGATGGGATTTAGGTTGATGCTCTGACTGGGCCACTCAAGGACATTTATCTTTTTGTTCCTTGGCCACTCCAGTGTAGCTTTGGCTGTGTGCTTCGGGTCGATGTCATGCTAAAAGGTGAACTTCCATCCCAATTTCAGTTTTCTTACAGAAGACAGCAGATTTTCTCTTGGATTTTTCTGTATTTTGCTCCATCCATTTTCCCTTCCATGCTGACAAGTGCTCCAGTCCCTGCTGATGAGAAACATCCCCATAACATGATGCTGCCACACCATGCTTCACAGATGGTGTTCTTTTGGCGATTAAATAATTCTCGTATCCAGATCTGGATTCAGATCTTCACCAAAATCGAATCAATTCGTCCTCGTCACACACACAACATGTCCACCAAGTCTCATCCGAATGCGTCTACAACTTTTTGAGATATTGTGCTATATATCATTTTTGGCCCAATCCCTCAATGGTGAAGAATCACTCGGGCAGTAATAAGCCTGGTGTTGGTTGACCCCGGTTAGGGTGGCTGCCTTGGGATCTTATAGGGTCTTGAGTTTGAGCCCCTGTCGTGCTGTTCCATAACACCAGGTGAGTTGATTCAGCCTGTCATCGTCCTGAGGTCGGCAAAATGAGTACGTACCAGCTTATTGGAAACCGGGGGCACTGCATCAGCGGCACAGCTGCACTCCCAGCAATGATGCAACCAGCAGCCACAGGCTGCATACAAAATGATGATAATGTCTCTGCATTACCTTCTTTGTTCTCAACACACTGTGGAAATGTGTGTTAGAGACAGACAGACAGAGATAAAATAGTGCTATTAAAACACAACACAAGCATTTTATCATCGAACTAGGAGAGGGTACCCAGCGTTGCCGGGCAACACCGGGTCCTGCCTCTCACCCGAGCCCTACCCCTTCCCCTCCCTCCGTTAGTTACCAAGTGTAATTGCTTGTATTGTGTTCCGTTTCACGTTTCTTGTACAGAGCTCGCTCAGTGGCTTTAAGGAGGGATCGCTCAGCGGAGCATCCACCAAAACATACTGAGTAGCGCGGTCGGCTGACCGTGCAAGGTATTGCGAGGCCGTTAGCCCTCATCTTTCTTCTGATTATCTCATCTTCATCAGGTTGTGTGTGTGTGTGTGTGTGTGTGTGTGTGTGTGTGTGTGTGTGTGTGTGTGTGTGTGTGTGTGTGTGTGTGTGTGTGTGTGTGACGGTGCCTGTACTTACCTACGTTAAGAGTGTAGAAGATATATCTGATAAGTCTGAATGTGTCCACTTCTGTAAGTTGCTTGCTTTTTTGTTGTCGCACCACACAAATTCCTCACTATCCCTGCTTGCATTCAATAATAAATCCATTCACTGTGCCACATACTTTTCCTCACCTGCCTGCAATAAATGCTTTTTGTATAAATGTTCCCAGCTCATTTTCGTCTTTTCCTTCATTGATCCAGCATAGTCCATATCCTAGCCGGGACTCTATTTTCCAACGGTCCATTCTTCCAGTCGGTACGTCCTTTGGCAGTGTCGCTCGGCTGCATCTGACCCGGTAAGGTGACCCAGTTCG
The DNA here is from genome assembly GCF_056783735.1 of Eptatretus burgeri. Classification (NCBI taxonomy): domain Eukaryota; kingdom Metazoa; phylum Chordata; class Myxini; order Myxiniformes; family Myxinidae; genus Eptatretus; species Eptatretus burgeri. The sequence goes on along the minus strand of NC_140964.1, from coordinate 42,033,253 downwards.
GACAAGGCGTACCGAGGGCGTGTTCCCTGGTAATTTGGTCATGTGATTATTTTAGGTAACCGGTTAAACCTTAGATGGAGGACCCTAGGTCACTTGGTTGAGTTATTGGCCTTCACGGTCGATTTACAACCCGCCGTGTCATGGAGTTATCCATGTGCAATGGCCTGCAATTCCGGAGTCTGGTGGGAACCTGAGATAGCGTTCCCCCCTCGTGGTCTTCTCGCCCCAACCCCGGGCCACAATATATTTAGAACCACAAATGATAGAAAGATGCCCTTTGGTTTATATGATGCAGAAACTGATATAGTTTTGTGCACACCATCAATACACTTCAACGTGAGCTCTGTTTGTCACGCGCAGGACATCAAGATGGTACACGAGTTCTTGCCATGTTCGGCTCAGCATGTTTGCATACACCTGTGAACTGAGAACGAAGATCCTGCAGGTTTGCCACCTTGGAGTTGCAGACGACATCTTTGACAAACCCCAACAGAAAAAAAATCAAGGAGGGGATATGTCTGGTGATCGTGGGGGACAGGATGTTGGTCTCGTCTCGATAAACTATTTGACGCACTGAACTTTCTCCTGTGGAGTCGCCATTTTATTTCACATTAAATCGCCAGACCTTCAAATAAAGAAAACTTTATGAGTTTCTGTATTAAAAAAAATAAAGGGTATCGTTATATTGTTTATAGTAATACATATATATGAATATACTGTATATTAACAACCAAATTTGTGCAGGTCTTTTTGGAACACCCTGTATCATGATATCTCAAAAAGTTATGCACGGATTCGGACGAAACTTGGTGGACAGGTTGGGTGCGTGACGACGACTAATTGATTCGATTTTGGTGAAGATCCGAATCTGGATCTGGATATGAGAATTTTGTATTTTTTAAAAACAATTCTTCACCATTGAGAGATGGGGTCAAAAACGATATACAGGATAATATTTCATAAAGTTGTGGACGAGTTATGACAAAACTTGGTGGATGAGTTGGGAAGGTGACAACAACCAGCCAATTAGATTTTGGTTCAGATCCGGATCCAGATACAGCTACAGCCTATCAATGGAATACAAAGCATGAACTGCTCAGCCTGGCAGAGGTGTACACTCCACCGAGTACCGTTCTAGTTAATTTGTTCTCCAACGTTTTCCAGCTTTATTCAAACTATTAAGTAACTTTTCTGCCGTCACGAGCCATCGCTCATCCCGTTGATGTCACCGAGACCAGATTGAAGCTGAAGGACGTAACTGAGACAGGCTGGGACACCAAGGTACTCATCAGGTATAACTGACATTCGTTGTTTGTTAGATATGGATGAGAGCCTGCACGAAGCCATACTTAGACCACAACAAGAAGTATGAATTCTGCATCCTATCCTACCAAGGTATAATTTTTGGGCCCACCCAAAACAACGCAACACGACCCAACTAGAGACGAAAAGTGGAAAAGGTTCAGGTACGATAGGTTGATCATAGATACCTGTACGTGCTCCTGACCTTCATGGTTTGAATGGGCCAGGTTAAGTGGAAAATAGCAAGATACAATCATACAGAAGTTTCTTCAGTTCTGCTTCACTTCCAAAAATAACTGCACCATAGACAGTCAAGGAAAAGAGACAAAGGAAGATAATATGAGATAAAACAAAGAAAGACTTGCACTGTATGTCGTCAGCAAGTAATATTGGAAGGTCTCTTCCATGAGCCTCGACCTTGTGGAGAGAGAAAAAGAGGTCAGTAAGAGGCACGTGTGAAGAAAAGGGAAAAGCTGCATTTAAATCGTGTGTTTAACCTCCTCCAAGGTTGACCCCGTTGTCATGGCGTGCAAGCTTGGGAGCAAGGATTGATAACCTGGACCTGCCCTCCTCCAACAGCGGAATTTCGCCACCACTTTGTGAATACAATTTAAAAACACATTTACATACGTTGGTAGCCTATATACTGTGCATGTATATGTATATATATATATATATATATATATATATATATATATATATATATATATATATATATATATATGTAGTATCTGGATGATTGGCTGTTATTCCGACACAAACAAGGCTGTGGACATCCCATTCTAGGGGTTCCATGATTGAATGGGTAAAGCCTCGATGATGGACGGTGCTCAACTGTGATGACCTGGATGATCCGACAACAAACACCAACAAACAAAACTTAAGCCTTGACTAACTATTCAGTTGAGGATTCTGTGTTCGGGGTTCACAGATCTAAGAACGTGCCCCATCGCACACACACACACACACACACACACACACACACACACACACACACACACACACACACACACACACACACACACACACACACACACACACGACCTCAGTGGAGATGCGTCACACCACGTGACGTTTTGTTCCACCCGTCCCCTCCAAACCCTGTGGCCAACGGCTTTTCATTAAACGAAATAACATTCCCAAGATTATCAAAACGTGGACAACACATCTCATTTTGCTGTCTCGACTCGTCTGTGTGGGTGTGACTTTCTTGTCGAATCCAATGACGTGCAGCAAATCACGGCCTCTGATTGGTCGAAATTCAAATGAAAAGTTCCTTGTTGTTGCCATTGTTTCCATGGAGCGGTTGTTGACGTCATAAATACAAAGACCGTTCTCCCCATTTTTCCGGAGCGCTGGACCTGGCCACACGCACCGTGAGAGCCTCCCGGTGTTCCTGGTGGGAAAATCTTCACAATGCCTTTCTTTCGCTCTAAACGCGATCCAAAAGAGAAGTTGACGAACCCAACAACAAGGGGATGTCCCGGATTAAACGATTTTTCATGTCGATGTGCTGTGCGTCGTCCTCTGACCACAATGGTTCCTTCAAGGTCCAATCGACTTCTCAGGTGGAAGAGAGACATGTGACGAAGTCCCCAGGCCTGCGATGGTGGAAAGGCCACTGTAGGTGTTCTGTGGAGTGCAAGGGATATCGGTGAAGGAAAGTTTTTAATCTAAAACTTGAACAGCTGTTACTACTTTGGTCCAGCAGAGGTTATGGTTTAATGCCTGTTTGTCTGTGAGCACAAACTCTGAAAAAGTTATGGACGAGTTATGACAAACCTTGGTGTGTAGGTTAAGTGTGTGCCAAGGAAGGAGTCATTTTGTTTTGGTTCACATTGGGATTCAGATCCTGCCTATCAGTGGGATACAAATGGTAAACTGTTCAGCCTGGTGGAGGTATGCCCTCTCCCAAGTGGTGTTCTAGTTCTGTTTGTTTGGTTGCATGTCAATCACCTATAGGTCCCGTTTTTACTGCGAGCTTCACCAAACTTCACCACATGGTTGAGGTTCTGAAGAGCTGGAACCCTATTGCTTTTTTGGTCAAAAGGTCCAAGGTCAAGGTCACATGATTCGTCAATTTTCATCCGATTCACTTAATATCTATCCTGTATGTCTATGTACTGTGGTGATGAAAAACGAAAACACAGTCAGTCTGTGAAACCTCGGGATAGATCTTTAAATGATGTCCATTGCTGTTTGAATGCAAGTTGCACTCTGACTGCGTCCAAGAATTCCGTACTGTTGGAACGTGCCTTGAAAGACAATTTCAATGTTGATTTGAGTAATAGACACACAAGTCTGGAGACGAAGATGGTTCAGAAGCGGTATTTGACGATGTAGATTGTTTCAGAAGTCAAGGATGAGACAATGTGATTATGTTTGACCAAGTTATAAAAATGATAAACATGATGTGGTACGAGTGACAGGTTATTAGCTGCAAAATGTCGAAAACCCGGTTTCATTCAACAACTTTCAAAATTTGACCTTTGCATAACCTTTAAAGGTCACAAAACAATGTTGTGGACATTAAAATAAGGAAACAGGATATATATATATATATATATATATATATATATATATATATATATATATATATATATATATATATATGTAGTATCTGGATGATTGGCTGTTATTCCGACACAAACAAGGCTGTGGACATCCCATTCTAGGGGTTCTAACCCTATACCTTATTGGACTTAGTTCGACGAAGATGGTCGAAAACCCGGTTCGATTCCCACAACTTTGAAAATTTGACCTTTGTGACCTTTAAAGGTCAAAGGTCAAGGATTATGACCTTTGGTGCAAAACTTCCTCTGGAACATTCCAGGAACAATATAACGTCATATAGGCTATATGGCATTTCGCACTCATCGGATTATCCATACTTTGATGAAATCAGCGTAAAAACAAACGAAGCGGGCACCACATGCAAGGTGTTCGAGATAGAGCAAAATGGTTTGAAGACTTTAGGTGGGGAATGACCTCAAGATTATGCATATAAATATTCTCATCCCAGCTCTCAAAGTTTGGGCGGTCGTATGATTTTTATGTCAAAATTCGAAATTTTCTAAGTTCGTGACCTTGTGACGAAAATGAAAAAATCGAGCTCTGTGGGGCTATGCAGGTGCCATTGGGCTAACTAAATACCGAAAACCCCTGCCAGATTCGACAAACCCCTCGGAGAAGAAAAATTATGTCAAAATTCGCAATTTCCTAAGTTTGTGACCTTGTGACCTTGACCTTGGGACGAAAATGAAAAATTGAGCTCCGTGGGGCTATGCAGGTGCCATTGGGCTAACCAAATACCAAAACATGTCAGATTCGACAAACCTCCTAGGAGAAGATGCAAATTGAAATCGGCTACCCACTAAAAACACATGTTTTTTGGGCGTGGCTCCGCCCATAATGGGCGCTCCATGCCTATTTTCAGGAAAACACAACTAGATCATGATATAAACCTCCCACCAAATTTTTCTCAGGATCGGATCAAAACCCACGGAGCTATGCTCGGGACAGACAGACAGACAAGCCGGTAGACGGACATGGGTAGTCGCGTATCCAATAGAACCTGACACGATGGGCCCGTTTGATGGGGAATGACCTGAGGATTAAGCACAAGAAAATTCATGATTCTAGCTTCAAGGGTTAATGCTGCAGATTGTATTTTCGTTAAAATACTCCCACATTTAGAGGTTTTTCGACCGTTGCACGGCAACGGAGGGGTCCATAGCAACGGTTCTTTCTCACACATAACTAGGACATACCATGAACCTACAATACCAGTTTCATGTATATCTGACTCATAGTCTCCTAGATATAACGAACTTTGTTTTTTTATTGTTTTCGACCAGGGTTCATTCAAAATCTATCTTCTCCGAGAGTTTTCATAGGATCCAGCTGGAAATTTTTGACAATATGGCTGAATGTACTGCCCACAGTCGCTCGTGGCCGATTTTTGATTTTCGAAAAAATAATTTTTTTTCGCATTTTTCAAAAATTTCAAAGTCCCGTTGCGAGGCAACGGTGGTGTCCATAGCAACGGTTCTCATTTGTACACAACTCGGTCATGGTATGAACCTATCAACCAAGTTTCATCAAAATCGCCATTGTATTAACGGAGCACTGCACCGAACAGACAAGCCGGTAGGCGGACATGGGTAGTTGCCTACCTAATAGAACCTGACGCAATGGGCCCGTTCGATGAGGAATGACCTGAGGATTAAGCACAAGAAAATTCATGATTCTAGCTTCAAGGGTTAATGCTGCAGATTGTTTTTTCTTAAAATACCCCCACATTTAGAGGTTTTTCGGCCGTTGCTCAGCAACGGAGGGGTCCATGGCAATGGTTCTTTCTCACACATAACTAGGATATACCATGAACCTACCATACCAGTTTCATGTATATCTGACTCATAGTCTCTGAGATATAACGAACTTCGGTTTTTATTGTTTTCGACCAGGGTTCATTCAAAGTCTATCTTCTCCGACAGTTTTCATAGGATCCGGCTGGAAATTTTTCACAATATGGCTGAATGTACTGCCCACAGTCGCTCGTGGCCCGATTTTTGATTTTCGAAAAAATAATTTTTTTATGATTTTCAAAATTTTCAAAGTCCCTTTGCTCGGCAACGGTGGTGTCCATAGCAACGGTTCTCATTTGCACACAACTAGGTCATGGTATGAACCTACCAACCAAGTTTCATCGAAATCGCCATTGTATTAACTGAAATCGCCATTTTAAATACTGATTATAAGGGTAGAACAAATCTCAAAAATGTTTTTTTTTATTTTCTCGACAAGATCGACTACCCAACAGACAAACATATGGACGGAAAATCTGATAATAAGGGTGGAACAAATTCCCAAAATTAAAAAAAAAAATTCCGACTGGATCGACTATTTTTTCGTGAACCAATAATAAGGGTAGAACAAATCTCAAAAAAAAAAATTGGGGAATTTTTTTTTTCGACGAGATCGACTACCCAACAGACAGACAGACAGACAGACAGACACACAACAATAACGAATATAGTGGTCACTTATTAACCTCAGCCATCTTCGAAGATGGATGGAGGTTACTGTTTTCACCCCTTTCTGTTTGTTATCTTGCCAAAACGAAGTTTTTGCAAGATATTGTTGCGGATTTCGCGCCCGCCGGCGTGCGACGGCCACGTAACTCGAATCGCGGCACGTCGCCCACTGGACGGACAATCCAGTCGTGACCCTCTCGGACTAACGCCGGGAACCAGTCACGGGTGGACCTTTCGGTCTCACCGCGATCGAGCCAATCAGCCCCCGCGTGGGATAGGGTTGCTCGCCAAATTCGAACTACCTAAGTACCCACGCGGAGGGTAGACCGGGCGATCGCACCTCGCCGCAGGTCGACTTCGGACACGGGCCACTTAAGCGACCCGTTCCGTACTATCAGAATAACCGAGCGGTGTTATCGTCGACCTCGACGGTTCGATTAATTATCGGGCGTATTCAGCCCACTACCAACCCTTTACGTGAAGCAAGATGGGGATTCAATGGAGGAAAAGACGAAGCGAAGCGGGAGAACAGTTCAACAATAAAGCACATTTATTCGCGACGAACGGAAAGCACACAAATACAATTCCACCAAATGCACACAAAAAAAAGAAAACACAATTCCATTTACACAAAAAGCAAACATAAAAGTGAAAACACAGTGCAGAGCTAATACCGACTACCGAGCACACGGCAACACTTATACAATTCTACTTCACAGACGGCGCCGACAACACATACCCAAAACCAAGGAAAAGAAATCCCCTCAAGAATGAGGCATGCCTGAGGCCGAGACCGGGTCGGGCCTACCCGTCTGGTGATGAGACGCGGAGCGGCGATGGCCCCGCAACCCGCGGGCCTCGTGGACAGTGCCTGGCAGGGGGGTGGGAACGGGGCCCCCTTGGTCGCACTATCTCAGCGCGGGGGGAAACAGGAGGGGGTTGCTGATGCTCGGGGTATAGAGGATCTTTATTATCCCTGGTGTGCGTCTCCACCTCGGCCAGGTCGCGCTGCCGGCCTCCCTCGGGCATGCAGCTCCTGGCACCGACGCGAGCACCCCCTCGTCCGACTCTCTTCAGCTTCTCCAGCCACTGCAGGCTTCGGGCTCCAGACTTCCACACTCGTTCCCTCCGTTCCGACTCCTTCTCGTTCTCGACTCCTTCTCGTTCTCGTTTGCGACTCCTTCTCGTTCTCGTTTGCGACTCCTTCTCTTTGACCTTTCACCTCGCTCCCCATTGGCCCGAGAAAAAGTGGGCGTGAAGGCTTTTTGATCCACAAATTTGCATATATCGATCGTTCTGGGGGCGGGGCCAATTCGCCCCTCGCTCACCGATTGGACGGCAAAAAGTGGGCGTGTGTCGTTTTTGATCCGTTTTTGAAGCACAAAATCCGTGATTTTGTACACGCTGTTCGACGCGCGTTCTGCATGAGTCCAACACCGGTACCCACAGCGGGGCAAGAACGGTGGCGATGCTACGGTTGTGAGGTGTGCGTGAAGGTCGTGGCGGTTGTGGTCGGTGGTTGATGTTGTGGTTGTGATCATGGCGGTTGGTCCAAAATAAAGATAGTAAAAGAAAAACGGCTATCCTGAAGAGTCGCAGCACGTATAAATGACATGTATTCCCACTAGACAACGGGTTTTGGCCTAACTACACATGCACTTACCGAGATACCTCACCTAAGGGACCTGAATGGTGGTTTGCGAATCTGGTAACCACAACACTACCCCCTCCCCTTTTTACAGACTCGTCCCGAGTCGTCAAATTTTCGTGTGCCATCATGTGTAGTTTTCCCCTAGTACATTTTACCTACGGATCCCTGAGTGCGACATTCATGGTATTCGTGTCCCCAAAATAAATAACCTGAGGGCTGCGTAACTATCTAAACAAACTCACTCACACGGACGACTTAAATAAAATTGCCGGCGCTAAGACAAACATGCCGGGGGCGCACTCATATTTACAGTACATCTTAACCTTAACTTACAAATTTTACACTAAACCATGGCCCAGGATCATTGAACTCTGCAAAAGAAAGCAGTTAGCAGGGAGCCAGGCTGCCCGCATGCAGTCTCTGGCTCAAAACAATGCAGGTGACAGGGAACGTGGCTGGCTGCTCACACGCAGTCCAAGGCCTTCCCTTTTGAACTGAACTCAGTGAACCACAACGGTGCTTGGGCTGCACAACGCAGTCTCCGTGCCAGCTCAAGTGGCACACGCAATGAACACAACGAATGGATGCATGAACACAAACACGGTGCACGGGCCGCCACTGCAGGCCCGTGTTGTAGCTGCCAACGGGGCAGTTCTTGCAGCTTGCAAACTGTTGCTTTCTGATCCTGGCGCACATGGAAATGAACAGGGGGGGGGGGGGCAAAGCAAAAATTGAACGGGGCTGGTGAACGTGGGCAGTGGGCATGGCATGGCAAAGGTGAGCAGGCAAACACAGCCCGCAGAAGAAGGCCGCTGCAGGCAAACATAGCGGGCAGATGAACTGGCCGGCACAGGCCTTGAAGTACCACAGCTGCAGACGAAGTGGCCGGCACAGGCCTTGCAGCAAAACAGCCAGCCGGCAGATGAAGTGGGCCGGCACGGGCCTTGCAGCACAGCAGCTGCAGACGATCCAGCCGGCACAGGCCTTGCAGCACAGCAGCTGCAGATGAAGTTGGCCAGCCTTTGCCGTTCCGTGGAGGTTGGTGGAGGGAGTGCGGTGGTGCTGGCCACTTGGAAGGCGGGCTCGGACCTACCTTCCTGTCTCCCTCCCACCTATCGCCTTTGCCTGTCACTGTACATACCCACTCCCTTAATTTGTCAAACCCCAATTTAGCCCCAACTTATTTTTTTGTTGTTTTTATTTTTACTCCCCCACTATAAATCGTCCCCTAACCCCCTTTATCGTCCTTGTTCGGCTAACCTATCCTGTCACCGAGCCTACTCCCAACCCCTACGTTCCCTTCCCGGAGGGGAATAAGGGAGAGCTAACGTCCTGTGTCGAGGCCCAACGAAGCCTCAGAATGGCCTCCCCAGAGTTCGGCGATCTTACCCAAAGTGGGTCCAGCGGCCCACAACGACAGCGAGGGGATGGATGGTGCGGAGGGGTACATCTCCTAATCTACCCTAACCATTTAACAGTTAAACTACCCCGGGGCTTTCAACAAGCGCCTCTCGCTTAAACTATTGGTTCTAACAACCCAGATTCCCGTCGCCTGTGTTGGTGTCCTCACAATTTCGGGCCTCGCCCCCCAATTTTCTCTCCGTGCCCTCACACGGTCTCCTGGCTGGGACACGTGGCTCCCTTTGGCAGGCACGACCCTCTGCCGAATCTCCCGCTATGGCACCCCGGGCACTACACTGCCTCCGAGCCTACCAGCTCCCTAACACCGGGGAGTGCCCCCCATGGCACCTCCCCTGAAACGCACACGTGGCAGGCCGGCCTCCCGGGCCCCTTTCCGAGGGTCACCCGTGCCCACTACACTGCCCACGCGGCTAATGGCGCCCCGGGCCCCCGCACCAAGCAGGCGCACCCGTGCCCACTACTCTATCCCGGCCCCCCATGGGCCCTTGGCCTACCGCGGCCGACTAGCCTGGTGCCCGGGGTACCCACTCAGCGATACTCACCTTTCGCAGCCACGCTCCCAAGCCTGTCAACAGGGCTCCTGCACCCCTCCAAATGGGTCTCGAGCCTACTTTCCCACCAACAACAAAACGACCTCCATTTTTAAATTTGACTAACCCAGCTAACTCACTCTACACTGACCCCGGGGTCCCTTGGGCGGGAGTCACTCCTCCCCCCAATCACTCATCGCACCATGCATTCCCCATTCACTCCACTCACACAGACCCGCTGGCCTCACTCACTCAACAAGTACTCACCTCACAACTCACCAACTCTTCAACACACACACCACTGAACTCTGCCATCCTCCTAACTACATCCCCTAACTAACTCGTGCTCCCACGTCGTCCCTTAAGCTATAGCACGTTCCTTTTAACACTACGTAGCTAAGCTACGTCCCCGCTACACATCCAAAGTCTGTCTCTGTCTCCAAATAATCCCATTAATCCATTTCCCAACCTAAATCTGGCTACAATCCCTCTAACTAATCCATTCCACGGACTCCATGAGGACTTACCCCTGCCCCATGAAGTCGGTCTAGCTAAGCTAACCCTTCCCCCTAACTAGTTTTCATCCTGTGCCCAGGCCAAGGGGGTCTTCCACCCCTTGCCCAGGAATCCTGTACACCCGAAAGTGAGGCTTGCTTTTTTTTTTTTTTTCCATGCGCAGCACCTGCGCGGCAACTCAGAGCTCGCGCACTTTGCACCTGCCCGTGACGTCATGCAGCTGCACGTGTTCCTCGACCCTCCTTGGACGGGACCATCCGGCAGAGATACCCCTCCTGCCGGATTCCAACCCCACGTGCAGCCATGACGTCACCGTGCGCATAAAAAAAAACACAAGCCCCACGTCTCGAGGGGTTCCCCACGCGAACACATGTGCTTTGCCCGTTGGAGCTTAACACACACGATCGCGTGGAGAACCCGTCCGGTCCAAATCCGTTTACCTGCCGAAACTTTGTCCGTCCGCGGGATCGGCAAATCCACCGCGTGCGTTTCCGGACCGGGACTTCACTCTCGCAAGCGAGCACGTGGTGGTCTCGTGCGTTGCACAGCACGAACCGCGTGCTCACTGCTGGGTGAACCCGGCACGGTCCGCGAAACAACTACAGCCGCTACTCGGCTTTCTCTCCTCTGTCGCCGTCGTCGTCGCCATTCAACCCACGCACACCTGCGTGTTACGACGCACACAGTCCACACCATTAAACTCACCCCGGGAGACGCGGCTGCGTGCTCCCGCATGCCAACCGACATCTCCCTCTCATACCGCTCTCTCACACACACGGTCTCCCTTGCACACAGCGACCTTGCACACGGCCGTTCACTCACGCACGGTGCCTCACCACTCACACAAACCATACTACTTACACACGCGGGGGCACTCACCCGCGGTGCCTCATCCACACACCGTGCCTCACTCATACACGTGGGGGCACTTAACCGCGGTGCCTCATCCATACACACGGCGACACTCACACACGCGGTCTCTTCCACACAACGTCCCTCACTCATACACGCGGGGGCACTCAACCGCGGTGCCTCATCCACACACCGTCCCTCACTCATACACGCGGGGGCACTTAACCGCGGTGCCTCATCCACACACGCGGGGGCACTCACCCGCGGTTCCTCACTCATACTGGCCGTTTCACTCACACACACGGCCTCTTCCACACACGGTTCCTCATCCACACACGGTGCCTCATCCAAACACGGCGTGCTGGGAAGCACGCACTCCAGCACCATCGCCACCACACCACTCACACACGGGGTCGCTTCCACACACGGGGACGCACCCACGCCTTGCACCACACACACAGGGACAACCACACTGGGGATTCGTGTCCCCACAAGGGTCTCCGGGGCCTCTATACCCCCCAAGCTCTCCGTGCACCTGTCCATAGCACTCGTCCCCTCAACCTCGCAAAGCACGACCGAACTCACCTGGTCGTGACTCGCCTCAAGGGGGCATACTCCCTCCCCTCGTTCCTGGAGGAGGCCACCCAGGTGCTCGCACCGGGTCTCTACCCAGTCCGCCAGCTCACCCTCACTATCCTCCACTACCTCCGTGTGTGTGTGTGCGTCACTTACCCCGTCTTCCTCGTGTAGTCTTTCCTCTATTTTTTCTATCTCCCGTGTCTCTCCCAACTCTTCACCCTTTACCTCCCTTGTCTCAACTATTATTTCCTTTGTCACGGCCTTCATGCCCGCCTGCAGGCATCGGCCCATGTTCTGCGTCTCACCCCGCAGCTTTTTCATTTCTTCCCTCATTTGCTGTGTATTCGCATCCATCGTCGTTTTCACTTCATTTGTATTTGTATCCATCTTTTCGTTCATTTGTTCGTTCATGCCTTTCATTTCGTTTTTCATATTCGCTTCCATCTTTTCGATCATTTTCGCATTCATCTTTTCGTTCATTGCCGCCAGCATGGCGCATAGCTGGGCCATGTTGGATGCACTCAGCTGAGCCGTTTCGGCAAGGGTTGGGGAAGGGTTTTGGTGGAGAGGGGGGGGGGAGGTGTCATACACTGCGGCCGCTGCCGCACCCATTTCGGGCCCTGGGTTCAGTTGGGCGAGTCCGTGTTCCTGCACAATCAACATTTCCTGCTCGGGGATTCCATCCTGGACCATGGATTCTACATTACTATTACACATACCTAATCCACCCGGCACCCGCTCGCCTTGAGACGCCATCTTGCTTCTCCTAAAGGGTTAATTTGCTCGCTCGTAATTTGGAGGGAATCGGGGGTCGCTTCTCTCACCCCTGGACCGATTCCCGTAAATTTAGCCGGAGACAGGAGAGCCCGTTTTCCTGTTCTCCGATACCAGTGCCGCGAGGAGGGCGATGAATTTGTATCGCACGACCTGACACCAGTGTTGCGGTTTTCGCGCCCGCCGGCGTGCGACGGCCACGTAACTCGAATCGCGGCACGTCGCCCACCGGACGGACAATCCAGTCGTGACCCTCTCGGACTAACGCCGGGAACCAGTCACGGGTGGACCTTTCGGTCTCACCGCGATCGAGCCAATCAGCCCCCGCGTGGGATAGGGTTGCTCGCCAAATTCGAACTACCTAAGTACCCACGCGGAGGGTAGACCGGGCGATCGCACCTCGCCGCAGGTCGACTTCGGACACGGGCCACTTAAGCGACCCGTTCCGTACTATCGGAATAACCGAGCGGTGTTATCGTCGACCTCGACGGTTCGATTAATTATCGGGCGTATTCAGCCCACTACCAACCCTTTACGTGAAGCAAGATGGGGATTCAATGGAGGAAAAGACGAAGCGAAGCGGGAGAACAGTTCAACAATAAAGCACATTTATTCGCGACGAACGGAAAGCACACAAATACAATTCCACCAAATGCACACAAAAAAGAAAACACAATTCCATTTACACAAAAAGCAAACATAAAAGTGAAAACACAGTGCAGAGCTAATACCGACTACCGAGCACACGGCAACACTTATACAATTCTACTTCACAGACGGCGCCGACAACACATACCCAAAACCAAGGAAAAGAAATCCCCTCAAGAATGAGGCAGGCCTGAGGCCGAGACCGGGTCGGGCCTACCCGTCTGGTGATGAGACGCGGAGCGGCGATGGCCCCGCAACCCGCGGGCCTCGTGGACAGTGCCTGGCAGGGGGTGGGAACGGGGCCCCCTTGGTCGCACTATCTCAGCGCGGGGGGAAACAGGAGGGGGTTGCTGATGCTCGGGGTATAGAGGATCTTTATTATCCCTGGTGTGCGTCTCCACCTCGGCCAGGTCGCGCTGCCGGCCTCCCTCGGGCATGCAGCTCCTGGCACCGACGCGAGCACCCCCTCGTCCGACTCTCTTCAGCTTCTCCAGCCACTGCAGGCTTCGGGCTCCAGACTTCCACACTCGTTCCCTCCGTTCCGACTCGTTCTCGTTCTCGTTCTCGTTCTCGTTCTCGTTCTCGTTCTCGACTCCTTCTCGTTCTCGTTTGCGACTCCTTCTCGTTCTCGTTTGCGACTCCTTCTCTTTGACCTTTCACCTCGCTCCCCATTGGCCCGAGAAAAAGTGGGCGTGAAGGCTTTTTGATCCACAAATTTGCATATATCGATCGTTCTGGGGGCGGGGCCAATTCGCCCCTCGCTCACCGATTGGACGGCAAAAAGTGGGCGTGTGTCGTTTTTGATCCGTTTTTGAAGCACAAAATCCGTGATTTTGTACACGCTGTTCGACGCGCGTTCTGCATGAGTCCAACACCGGTACCCACAGCGGGGCAAGAACGGTGGCGATGCTACGGTTGTGAGGTGTGCGTGAAGGTCGTGGCGGTTGTGGTCGGTGGTTGATGTTGTGGTTGTGATCATGGCGGTTGGTCCAAAATAAAGATAGTAAAAGAAAAACGGCTATCCTGAAGAGTCGCAGCACGTATAAATGACATATATTCCCACTAGACAACGGGTTTTGGCCTAACTACACATGCACTTACCGAGATACCTCACCTAAGGGACCTGAATGGTGGTTTGCGAATCTGGTAACCACAACAATATGTTAGTCAGCTTGTATGTTTTTTTTTGTTTGTTTTTTTGTTTTTGTTTGTCTGTAATCACGTATAAAAAATTCTGCAGTGCAGAGTTATCATTGGAAATTTTTGTAACTTCGCATATCAGAGGCCTATAGAGGTCCCTTTCAGTGCACTAAATTTTGAAGGTCAAGGTCAAAGGTCAAGGTCACTTTGTCGCAAATCAGGGGAGTCGACGAAACCCTTATTTTTTGAGTAATTTTGATCGGATCGTCTTCAAACTTCATGGGAATATAGTTCATGGTCTGGCGCTCAGCTGATTAATTTTTGGTGGCGATTGCCCTTGACCTTCATATGTTTTTTTAAATTTTTTTCTGTAATCACGTATAAATCACTCTGCAGAGCACAGTTATCATTGGAAATTTTTGTAACTTCGCATATCAGAGGCCTATAGAGGTCCCTTTCAGCGCACAAAATTTTGAAGGTCAAGGTCAAAGGTCAAGGTCACTTTGTCGCAAATCAGGGGAGTCGACGAAACCATTATTTTTTTAGTAATTTTAATCTAATCGTCTCCAAACTTTATGGGAATGTAGTATATGGTCTGGCGCTTAGCTGATTAGTTTTTGGTGCCGATGGCCTTGACCTTCGTGGTTAGCGCCTGAGGTCAAACATATTTGACCCCAAGGTCAAATTTTCAAGTTTTAGGAACCATATCGTGTAGTACCTCAAATTGAACACCTCAAAGAGTGCTTTCTAGATATGTCAAGCTTGAGACATTATGACGTCATTTGGTGACGTTATGAGGCAAACACATATTTATCTTGCCAAAACGAAGTTTTTGCAAGATATGTTAGTCAGCTTGTATGTTTTTTTGTTTTTTTTGTCTGTAATCACATATAAAAAATTCTGCAGAGCACAGTTATCATTGGAAATTTTTGTAACTTCGCATATCAGAGGCCTATAGAGGTCCCTTTCAGTGCACAAATTTTGAAGGTCAAGGTCAAAGGTCAAGGTCACTTTGTCGCAAATCAGGGGAGTCGACGAAACCCTTATTTTTTGAGTAATTTTGATCAGATCGTCTTCAAACTTCATGGGAATATAGTTCATGGTCTGGCGCTCAGCTGATTAATTTTTGGTGGCGATTGGCCTTGACCTTCATGGTTAGCGCCTGAGGTCAAACATATTTGACCCCAAGGTCAAATTTTCAAGTTTTAGGAACCATATCGTGTAGTACCTCAAATTGAACACCTCGATGAGTGCTTTCTAGATATGTCAAGCTTGAGACATTATGACGTCATTTGGTGACGTTATGAGGCAAAAGCATATTTTTCATGGTTACTCTGTAGAACGATTCTCATCGGAATCTCTCGTCGGCAGATATTCCTCAAGGAGTCGCTCCTGGTGAATAGCAGCTCTGTTCACCTCAGTGTGACCTTAAAGAAGTCACACGTGGTCACCTTTTGGCAAGATACGGGTCACCCTGCGGGTGACATTGGTTTATTTTATTTGTTTGTGAACAGTCTTACGGAAAAACTCCTCGACGGATTTCGACGAAACTTGGTGGGGGGGGTTAGGTATGGTCCAAGGATCATGCCATTAAATTTTGGCCTTGGTCCCCCCCCCCAAAAAAAATTTAGAGAAAAAAATTTTTTTTTTTGCAATTCTACATGTTTTAAGTGATTTCCAACCCCCCCCCCGGAAAAATTTTTTTTGCAATTTTTACAAAAAAAATTCGATTTCTTTTTTTTGCATTTCTTCATGTTTTAAGTGATTTCCAACCCCCCCCCCCAAAAAGTTAGAGAAAAAAAATTTTTTACAACTTTTTTTTAAACAAAATTTCGATTTCTTTTTTTGCATTTCTACATGTTTTAGACCAACCCCCCCCCCCCCCCAAAAAAAAATGTTGGAGAAAAGAACTATAACTCCATCAGCACTGTTGACATCATATTTAATGAATAAGATATAAGGTTCACTTGAGTGACCCAGCAGTATTGGCGGAGGAGGTTTTGCACTCTCCCGAGTGCTCCCCCTCTAGTTTTTTTCATGAAAATATTTTTTCGTGAACCAATAAAGCTTTACATTGCATGAGGTTTCATTTTGAAAAACTGGGCATGACAGGGGAACAGCCACGTTTCAAAATGGCTGCTACATGGCCACCAAGAAATGAATGTAAGTTTTGTAGAAACATTGTATAAGAATCGTTTTGAAATCTAAAATGGGGTATGCGGAATACAAATGGCATTGTTGAAAATGAAAATCTCCTGTTCCAGGCTCTCCCTTATCCGATTGCCTGATCTTACCTCTTCCTTCAGTAGTTCCAATTCCCGTTTTTCCTTTTCCAGCTTTGTTTTCCATTCTTCTTCCAAGCTCTTCCTATCCTGGGAGTTACTAATTTGCTCCTCCTCTATTCTTTTGTTCAGTTTGCTCTTCTCTTGTTCCAACTTATGGGTACTCCCCTCTACCTTCCTCATTTCTTCCTGTAGTTCCTTGAACTGTCTCGACTTTTCCAACAATTTTTCCTTCCTTTGATCCAGGTATTTCTCTCCTCTTTTTATCTTCTGTTCTAGGCTTTCTCTTATCTGATTGCCTGATCTTACCTCTTCCTTCAGTTGTTTCAATTCCAAATTGTGTTCATATTGTTGTGGTTACCACCCGTTCGGCGTGCGGGCGACCGCTTCTAGCCAATGGCGGCCGCTCTCGCCCACCGAACGGACAAACCTAGTCGCAGCTTTCGGATCAACGCCGAAATCCAGCTACGGGTGTATCTTTAATCACACCACAGCCTTGTCAATACTCTACCCGCGCTACAGGGTCCGATCGCCGAATGGTCGATTTACCTAATTAATCGCGCGGGCAGACTACCGAGAGACTGTACCTCAACGGGGCCTGCTTGGAAATGAGCCACTAAGCAGCTCGCTCAGTTTTGTGATAACCGAGCGGGGTATTATCGCGAAGCCCCGTTGGACCCGATTCTCTTATCGGTTATTAAGAACCAACTATATCCCGAATGCAATACTGCAGCTCAATTAAGGGAAAGGACGCAACGAACAGGTCGACATTCACATACGGACATTTATTACACACACGACACATATGCACTCATGCAGTCATGTATGCAATCAGGCGAGGCAAACAAAAGCAATGCATGTACAAGCACGTATGTAAGCAATGGGGGTCGGGGAACAGGACACGAGCAGAAAGAGAACTACAACCGTTTGTCTATAGTTATTATCGTACACTTAACCAGGTTTACTTAACAGACACGGCGCCACAGACTCTCATACAAAAATCCGGAAATAAAAGGAAAGAAAATCGTGACCGTGAGGTGGATTCTCAGGCTCCGTCCTCCTCGATCCGACCTTGTCACGACCGGCCCAGTGAGTGCTGGCATCTCGGCACCTTCAATCTCGTTTTCCCCACTCTCGTCACGACCGACCCAGGGATCCAGAGCGCGCGCGATCCAGCGAGCGCGATCCAGCGAGCGCGTGCGATGCAGGGCCCAGAGAGAGAGATCCAGCGAGTGCTATCCAGCGAGCGCGATGCAGAGCCCAGAGAGAGACAAAAGCTTCAGTGTACGTACACACACACACACACACACACTCCAGAGCCTGCACCTCCTCCTTACATCTCCAGCTCCGCCCGCCCTCACCTCCCGCCGCTTCTTCCTGCAGGCGCGGGAAACTTCCAGAAGAAGGGCGTTTTTTTCCCCTGGATCGGGCCTTTCTTTTGCCTTTTTTTCAAAGCTTTCGTTGGTTTTTGTTACTCTCGCAAGGTTATTCGTTGG
Organism: Eptatretus burgeri; assembly: GCF_056783735.1. Taxonomy (NCBI): domain Eukaryota; kingdom Metazoa; phylum Chordata; class Myxini; order Myxiniformes; family Myxinidae; genus Eptatretus; species Eptatretus burgeri. The sequence goes on along the minus strand of NC_140964.1, from coordinate 42,015,025 downwards.
GGGGAGAGGGTGAGGCCGTCATCCGTTCTCCCTCGACGAATGCCAGGCTTCTTGCAACCGTGTGCCGAGGTGGAAACGCGGTGGTGGTTGTGGTTACAGTGGTTGTGGTGATGGTGGCGTGGCTGGCGTTTTGTAGTGGTAGTGATGGTGGTGTTGTTGGGCGGTTATGGTTAAGGTGGTTGTTGTGAAGGCAGTTGTGGAGAAGGTGGCTGTGGTTGTTGAGATGCAGTTGGTGGTGGTTGTGGTGGTTGAGAGGCGGTTGGTGCCAAAATCAAGATAGTAAAAGAAAAACGGCTACCTCAAAGATCACAGCCCTGTTACACGAATAAATCCCCGCTAGATGATGGTGGGGAGATCTAAACTGAACACGTACTTATCGACATAACTGATCTAAGGACCTATATGGTGTCCTGTGAATTTCCACAACCGTAACAATATTTTTCCTTTTCTTGGCTTTTTTTCCATTCTTTTTCCAAGTTCTCCCTATCCTGGGAGTTACTAGTTTGCTCTTCCTCTATTCTTTTGTTCAGTTTGCTCTTCTCATATTCCAAATTATGGGTAAACAACACTACTTTATTCTTTTCTCCACATAGTTTGTCGACTCTGTTGGCTAAGTCCTCTTTCAGCAACTGAATTCGTTCCCGTACATCGGCCAATTGTTGTAACCCACCGTACACATCCTTTTCCTGAATCTCGTCTGAGTGCCGTTGTGCCTCGTCCAATTCAATTTGTACCTCCTTTATATAATTCTCATAACACTTCACCTGTTCCAAGGCATCCCCCAATCGTATCTGAAGTTTGCCAATGTTCGCGTAGTCGTCCTGCCTCGCCTGTCATGGCGCATGCCGTGACCACGTAGTTTGAACCGGTGGTTGGGAGCCACCACCTCATGTTGTGCCGTTCGTTGCGCTATTAATAGCCCACTCCCGCTTCGTGTCGCGCCAAGGTGGAGCCGCACCACCATCTTGCGACTCCATTTTATTAATAATTTCGCAGTTTTATACCCGATCCGCTCAAAATAAAATCAAATTTGTGAGCGTCGTTTTTTGTTTTTTTTTCCCCTCGCGCCTCTCGTAACCAATGTTCAGGGTGCGAAATGCACCACAGGTCCAAATATCCCGTTCCTGACTACCAAATGTTAAGGATCGGCAACGGAGGGATTCTCAACCCACTCCGGACACCAATTGTTAATGGCTTCCGCGGTGTCGGGATTCGAAGTCCGTCACCAGTTTTTTTTTTTTTAACGAATCGGGCGGATCCATCGGCGCGACACGAACTAATTCAAAGCAGAAACTTCATACGAATCAGCCAGATTTATTGGGGACATCGGGGAACACGACACAAGCAAAACATTCACGACAATGTTATAATTAATCTATAACCCGTTCTTAACTTGGGAGACACGGATTACGGGTTTCGAAAGGAACTCTAACGAGATAAACCTTTTACGACATGCAGACAAGACATGGACAGCATGCAGACAAGACAGAGTACTTAGTGATGTTTCATGGACGAGAGGAAAGTGTCAAAAGCACGAATGTGGCTCGTGACAAGCGGATGTCCACGGATTCGAGCCCCAAGCTCGAGCATGCCGCCTGGCAAGATGGCGCTCGTCCTCCTTTGTCGCACAGCCCACACACGCGGCCTCCGTGTGCTCAGACCCCGCGAGGTCGACTGCTCCAGACCGTCAGGTCGATGATGGGTTTCAGCTGGTTTCTCACGAGGTCCAGCATACAAGTCTAGGCCTGGCCTGTTCACCAGGCCTCCTTCACGATAGCAGATCGCAGACAGACACAGCCATCCCCTACACAGCAGATCACGACTCCCACCAATCGTCTCTCATCCAGCTGAGGGCAGACAGATCTCATGCAGTCCTTTCCCTGCCTTTCCTTCAGCCCTGGCGCGCTTCTCCAGGCCGGTGCGCTCAGGCTCAGTTTCTCTCCCGGCAGAATCACCAATGCCTTTCCTTCTTTCTGCTTGCCTCCAAGCCCACAGGCTCCTCCCCTCAGTTTCACTTCCTTCTCTAGGCCACTCCCTCTCAGCCGATTGGGCGGGGCCTTGTCTGGAGAGAGAAAGGAAGGAAGAAGAATCTCTCGGTTCACCACCACTGCACAAACAAATAACAGCCTGTGACACCTCCCGACACAAATGTAACGTCAAATTACCGAACAACCTGGCTAAACATGCATTTAATGGGGGAGCTGGGCTAATCCTATATTTAGTGGCACACTAAGCGCCATTTCCGGCCTGGTGTTGGCGCAGTGGTTTGGGCAGCGGCTTGGGATCCAAAATATCCTGAGTTCAAGCCCCATTGGGCCACTGAATTAATACACCAGGGGGTTGACTCAGCCTGTCATCCTTCTGAGGTTGGCGAAATGAGTACCAGTATACTGGGCCGGTGTATACCCCAGTTAAAATAGGTGTACCAGATCCCTGTGTCATAAGAGGCGACCAGGGTTGCGTCAGGAAGGGCATCCGGCGTAAAACATGTGCCAAATCACTCTGCGAATCATACGGATGATCCGCTGTGGCGACCCCAAACAGGAGCAGCCGAAAGCAGAAGAAGACTAAGCGCCATTTCCGTAACAATATACATATACATATATACATTTACATATACATATATATATACATATATACATATATACATATATATACATATATACATATACATACATATACATATATTCGTATACATATACACATATATACATATACATATACATATACATATATACATATATACATATATACATATTATGGTGTACCACTTTTGCAAAAGTAGTTGCTGGAATGAAGCACTATGTGCCTATCGATTCCACTAGTGAAGTTAGTTGATCGACCAAAGTTTGAAAATTTTCCCGCCTTTTTTGACCGCAGGCCGCCATTTTGAAATTTCAGGAAAAATCCATATTTTTGGAAATAATATTGATTTTTGAATATTTAAAAATATATATTTCTCTGTGTTTAGATTGTCGAATGCACTTCAGTAGGCACCAGTATGATACCAAGTACCCGTAAATATTATTCACAAACTTGTCCCGACATTTTGAGAAGGGGTTGCCATTTTGGAAATTCAGTGAAAATCGTATATTTTGTGTATATCGAATGAAATGTTTTTTTAAAATTATTTGTGTACTTGCAGATAAACCTTGACTGACCAATGATCAGGGCTCCTGTGGCTATGTGGGACAAGTTCGCTCTTTACAGGAAATTTTGCGAAAGTGCTAATTCTTTGCGTGTCGTAAATTATCTAACTTTAAGAGGAATTAAGCTAGTGTCTGACTTTATTCATATGTGCAATTATGAGAAACAACGTCAAGCATTGCTACAGTGTGTGGAAGAGCACAGGATGCTTTACCCAGACTATACAAAACAAACGCTATGTTCTCTATAAGATATCTGTGTGTTGCTTGTTTGCTAGATTGTTATGTTGTCATATATGAAAACCATGTCGCTTAAGACATATTTGGTTGTTCTCATAATTAATTGATCATGCTCTCATTTGTCATTAATAATGTCTTTATGAAAACGCTACTACTGATATTCTGTAAATGCCTAACAATGTGCCGTGCAATAATTGTCAAAATATGGGATTTTCAGTGAAATTCCAAAATGGCAACCCCTTCTCAAAATGTTGGGACAAGTTTGTGAATAATATTTACAGGTACTGACTATCATACTGGTGCCTACTGAAGTGTATTCGGCCATCGAAACACAGATAAATATATTTTTTAAAATATTCAAAAATCAATATTATTTCCAAAAATATGGATTTTTCCTGAAATTTCAAAATGGCGGCCCGCGGTCAAAAAAGGCGGGAAAATTTTCAATCTTTGGTCGATCACCGAACTTCACTAGTGGAATCGATAGGCACAGAGTGCTTCATTCCAGCAACTACTTTTGCAAAAGTGGTACACCCTAATATAGATATATATATATATATATATATATATATATATATATATATATATATATATATAGATATTATATATATATATATATATACACAATTATACATATATATACATATATATATATATATTTACATGTATATACATATATATTGGTTCACGAGTCAGTAAGTGACCACTATATTCGTTATAGGCGTGTGTCTGTCTGTCTGTCTGTCTGTCTGTCTGTCTGTCTGTCTGTCTGTCTATCTGTCTGTCCCGAGCATAGCTCTGTGGGTTTTGATCCGATCCTGATAAAAATTTTGGTGGGAGGTTTGTAAATATATATATATATATATATATATATATATATATATATATATATATATATATATATATATATATATATATATATATATATATATATATATATATATATATATATATATATATATATATATATATATATATATATATATATATATATATATATATATATATATATATATATATATATATATATATATATATATATATATATATATATATATATATATATATATATATATATATATATATATATATATATATATATATATATATATATATATATATATATATATATATATATATATATATATATATATATATATATATATATATATATATATATATATATATATATATATATATATATATATATATATATATATATAAACGTATATATATACATATATATATATAAACATATATACATATATATATATATATATATATCTATATATATATATATATATATATATATATATAGATATACACACACACACATATATATTTATATATATGTATACATATATTTCTGACGAATGCATAAATTAATTTGATTGTAAAAGAGTTTTTATTAATGTGTACTATATTATAACATGTGCAATTTTGATTTGCAGATCAGAATATCTGCGGGACGAGCTTCACTTCTGCAGAGACGAAAAAGACGCCGACCGACGCCGACGATATGATGACGACACGTATTACGTCACCCAGTGCCCCGTCCCGCTACGCCGATATGATGACGACACGTGTTACGTCACCCCGTGCCCCGTCCCGCTACGCCGATATGATGACGACACGTGTTACGTCACCCCGTACCTCGTCCCTCCACGCCGAGATGCTGGCCAGGCAGGTGTCCGATCAGACGGCGCATTTCGCGACTTTTTAGTGACAATCATCGGCAATAATCACCAAGCCGGGCGGAGTTGTTGTATAAAGAGGGAAACGTTGAACGAGACAAGCCGACTCGCAATCCCGCGCACTTTGGGGTGGAATACGTGGCACGATGTGGCGGCTTCGGCTTCCCGGATCCACCATGCGGTTGTTGCTTGTGGCTGCGCTGTTCGTGTCCCTCGTGGTGTTCCTGTTGATGCCCAAACTCTCTGCTGCGGGCGACAAGACGCAGCGAGGACCCCTGGTCACCGACAAGGTAATTTAAGGTCTCTTTCCCAAGAGGTTCCTTCTGTTAAGTGAAACGAACACACAGGTGTGCAAGGCGTCCAGGTAGCCGGGTTGTTTTTCAGTTTCCTCGGAGTTTTGTGAATGGATATTTATCGGTGCAAGCTCTTGCCGACACATCACTGCTTTGTTCTGGATGCTTGTAGTGATGTTTTAAACGACCCGAAGCCGCCAGGACGTCGTGTTTTGTCTCCAGTGCTCCTCGGACTCGTCTCCATTTTCTTGGAGACTATAATATGGTGGAGTGTTGTGGGCACGTGACATGTTTCACCAACACTACCTTGTGGCTCGGTCGTGCTGGGGCTGTACCGTGTTTGCTGTGTACCAACCAACCAGCACAGCAGGGTCCAGTACACGAGAGGGACTTCCCCCTAACACCTCGTCTGCTGAACTGAGCTGGGAACTGTATTGTTAGAGTACACTACACAATGATGAAGAATCACTTTATAATTTTTAGTAGTCGGATCCTGATGCGGATCTTCACCAAAATCTAATCAGTTCGTCCTTGTCACACACCGAACCTGTCCACAAAATTTCATCCGGATCCGTCCACAACTTTTTTGAGATATCCTGTACACAAACAAACAGACAGAAAGGGGTGAAAACATATCCTCCTTCACGTTCGGGGCAGGAGGTAACGAGAGAATGGTAAGGAGCGATCTGAACACTGGTCCCAAGGCAACCCGACTTCGAATCAAATCTCTATTTGCAGTTTTCCCAAAATAACACAATAGATTTCATGAAGGTAAATAATTATGCAAATTATATATTGTTGCGGATTCGCGCCCGCCGGCGTGCTGACGGCCACGTAACTCGAATCGCGGCACGTCGCCCACCGGACGGACAATCCAGTCGTGACCCTCTCGGACTAACGCCGGGAACCAGTCACGGGTGGACCTTTCGGTCTCACCGCGATCGAGCCAATCAGCCCCCGCGTGGGATAGGGTTGCTCGCCAAATTCGACCTACCTAAGTACCCACGCGGAGGGTAGACCCGGCGATCGCACCTCGCCGCAGGTCGACTTCGGACACAGGCCACTTAAGCGACCCGTTCCGTACTATCAGAATAACCGAGCGGTGTTATCGTCGACCTCGACGGTTCGATTAATTATCGGGCGTATTCAGCCCACTACCAACCCTTTACGTGAAGCAAGATGAGGATTCAATGGGAGAAATGACGAAGCGAAGCGGGAAACAGTTCAACACAAAAGCACATTTATTCGCGGCACACGGGAAGCACACATATACAATTCCACCAAAAGCACACAGAAAAAACACAATTCCATTTACACAAAAAGCAAATATAAAAGCGAAAACAATGCAGAGCTAATACCGACTACCGAGCACACGGCAACACTTATACAATTCTACCTCACAGACGGCGCCGACAACACATACCCAAAACCAAGGAAAAGAAATACCCTCAAGGATGAGGCGGGCCTGAGGCCGAGACCGGGTCGCGCCTACCCGTCTGGTGATGAGACGCGGAGCGGCGATGGCGCCTCACTCCGCGGGCCTCGCGGACAGTGTCTGGCAGGGGGTGGGAAAGGGGCCCCCTTGGTCGCACTATCTCAGCGCGGGGGGAAACAGGAGGGGGTTGCTGATGCTCGGGGTATAGAGGATCTTTATTATCCCTGGTGTGCGTCTCCACCTCGGCCAGGTCGCGCTGCCGGCCTCCCTCGGGCGTGCAGCTCCCGGCACCGACGCGAGCACCCCCTCGTCTGCCTTCGCCGCTGCCGCCTCTCCGCCTCTGGACTCTCCGACTCTGGACTCTTCTTTGGACTCTCCCGTTGGACTCTTCTTTGGACTCTCCCGTTGGACTCTTCTTTGGACTCTCCCCTTCTCGACTCTCTTCAGCTTCTCCAGCTACTGCAGGCTTCGGGCTCCAGACTTCCACACCCTCTGACTGACGAACACGGTCCTTTTATCCCCCCGTAGCTTCGCCTTTGACCCCCTCCCTTTGACCTTTCACCTCGCTCCCCATTGGCCCGAGAAAAAGTGGGCGTGAAGGCTTTTTGATCCACAAATTTGCATATATCGATCGTTCTGGAGGCGGGGCCAAATCGCCCCTCGCTCACCGATTGGACGGCAAAAAGTGGGCGTGTGTCGTTTTTGATCCGTTTTTGAAGCACAAAATCCGTGATTTTGTACACGCTGTTCAACGTGCGCCCTGCACGAGTCCAACACCGGTACCCACAGCGGGGCAAGAACGGTGGCGATGCTACGGTTGCGAGGTGTGACGTGAAGGTCGTGGCGGTTGTGGTGAAGCGGCGTTGTGGTTGGTGGTTGATGTTGTGGTTGTGGTGGTAATCATGGCGGTTGGTCCAAAATAAAGATAGTAAAAGAAAAACGGCTATCCTGAAGAGTCGCAGCTCGCATAAATGACATGTATTCCCACTAGACAACGGGTTTGGGCCTAACTACACATGCACTTACCGAGATACCTCACCTAAGGGACCTGAATGGTGGTTTGCGAATTTGGTAACCACAACACTATACACGCGCACGCACACGCACCCACGCGACATGGCAAAAAGTATGTGGACACGCTCGTCCATCTCATTCCAAAATCATGGGCATTAATATGGAGTTGCTCCCCCCTTTGCTGCTACAACAGCCTCCAGTCTTCTGAGAAGGCTTTCGAGGTGTTGGAACATTGCTGCGGGGATTTGCTTCCATTCAGCCACAAGAGCATTAGTGAGGTTGGGCACTGATGATGGGCGATTAGGTCTGACTCGCAGTCGGCGTTCCAATTCATCCCAGAGGTGGTCAATGGGGTTGAGATCAGGGCTCTGTGCAGGCCAGTTAAGTTCTTCCACACCGATCTCGTCAAACCATTTCTGTGTGGACCTTCCTTTGTGCATGGGAGCATTGTCATGCTGAAACAGGAAAGAGCCTTCCACAAACTGTTACCACAAAGTTGGAAGCACGGAATCATCGAGAACAGGGATCTCCAAACAGCGTCCCGCGGGCCACATGCGGCCCCTTCGATGGATTTATGCGGCCCGCGGTGCCATATCAAGTTTACATTACAATGCGCCCCGCGATACTGCCAATTTGTCAGGGTCAATGCTCAAAGCCTTCTGTAATTTTTATTATGATTTTGATTCATATTAGACACGTGTTTTTAACACGATTATTCATTTATCATATTCGTTGGCAAGAAAAATATATTCAGCACTAATTTTTGTTTAAATTTCCGCATATTAATTATGTGTATATATATATATATATATATATATATATATATATATATACATATATATGTATATATATATATGTATGTATATATATATGTATATATATATATATATATATATATATATATATATATATATATGTATATATATATATGTATATATATATATATATATATATATATATATATATATATATATATATATATATATATATATATATATATATATATATATATATATATATATATATATATATATATATATATATATATATATATATATATATATATATAATTCAGAGATGCCAACTTTTAGAAATCAGAATTAGGGAGGATTTGCAACCGACACCAAATAATGTGCGCTAAGCGCACATCTCGAGCGCGGAGCGCTCGACCCTCGCGGCGGGGTCCAGGGCCCGCCTTAGGGCCCTGGAAGCTCTGGGGTTCTAGACGCTCTCTAGTGCCCTCTGAGCCCTATTTTGGAGCATTTAACATGTTAAGAATTCCCACTTTTTGAACAAAAAAAGGGGAAAATTGTGCACTTTTTAATGTTACATGTATGTTAATATTAGTAAGTTAGGGGACAATCAAAGATTAACAAAAAGCACAAAAGAAGCAATATTTTTCTTACCTTACTGGCTGGTACTACTGCTGCTTGCTTTTTCCATGGCAGCTTTGCTGAGTGACAGCTGTGTGGCTCTTTTAGCCCTTCTGATTATGTCTTTGCTGTATTCTCTCTGGTAGCAAGGGGTGCTATGAGCTAGTTTTTCAATTAAGAGAGCTTCCAGGGTTTTGACACTCAAATTGGGACGAAATTCAGTATGATTCTTCCGTACAAGACTGAGTGCCCGCTCACATGATGCGTTCGAATGAGGAATGACCAAGATTCCCTTCATCACTTTGCTCAAATTAGGATACTTCTTGGCACCAGTGCAGGGATCTGTGAGCTGTGAAATCCGATGCCACTGCTCATCCACTCTCACTGTCTCAGTAGCAATTGTAGCTATGGAGGCGTCTGCCTGGTAGTGAGCGAATTCACTCTCAAGACTGTCTATGTCACTATCATCGCCACTGAACAGACAGGGGAATTTCTTGATGAAAAACTCCACACAGTCAAACCCCACTTCTTGGTGTAGCTTAACATCCAGCACCTGAGCATGCTTGGCTAATTCATCATCTAGCGGCCAGGTTTTGAAGATGTAATTGCAGGCTTTCACATAATATGAGCGAACTGCACTGAAGAAACCTTGGATGTCTGACTCACTCAGAGTGAAGGTGGATTTCTTGAGACTCCTTTGTTCCCTTATATACAGTTTGGCATCGTTCCCAATCATGAGGTCCTCATCATTCTTCTGATGATTTCTGTCAGAGAAGGGTACATTTACCAGAGCAACCGATGACGCCGATGGTTTCAAAAACCGTACGAAGATATCTTTCAGAAGACCATTCAATTCTCCGTGCAGGAGATGAATACAGGGTTCGTCTCTTTGGAGCAGAAGATTCCCCTTCTCAAAAAGCTTGTTAGCATATCGAAGGAAGAAACAATAGAGTTTTGTTTGTGGAGACAAGAACATCCTGTTGACACGTTTTTCTCTAGATTCTTGCACAGTGTTTGAGGAAGATGCGCTTTTAGTTGTAGAACTCGTAGTACACTTAGCCGCAGGGCGATCACACTTGCGTTTACTGCCAGCAGAAGAGGTCAGACTCGTAGTACCAGATCCAATTTTACGTTTGAGGAGAGAGCTTGAGGTAGGTGCAGCCAAGGAAGAAGACCTCTGATTCGAAGGTTTTGCTGAGCTTCTATCAAGTGATTTGGCAAAAGCAGAACTTAACTTGGGTCCTTCTTTGCCTGTAGATGGGACTATCACAGTCTTTCTCGACTCTGAAGGGATCTGCTTTGTAGATGAACGTGATGAAGGGCCGGTGATGCTACCTGCTCTCAGCATTGGTTTTGGTGCTGTCCCTGCTGTCTTCTTCGCAGCAGATACTGCAGTGGTAGTGGTGAATGCTGCTCCACTAGTGCTTGATCCTGCAGTGCCAGTACTGTCAGTAGATACAGTGCCGTCCTTCTTGCTCGTTGTTAGAGTCTTGGCTACAGTTGGTTGCATTTTTCTTCGTACTTCTTCTTTGAAGAAGAGGCGAAGTGGCTCCCACTGTTCAATCAGCCTGTCTAGGCACTGACCAAGGGACAGCCACCTTGTTGCGACATGCTTCAGAATCTTGTGTGTCGGGGCATCACAGAGTTCTTGCAGTGCTTTCACTCCTTTGACGCGTTTACTACTTTTGTCCAAGTAGTAGTAAATATCGATGAGAAAGTCATCTAATTCAATGGGTAAGGCCTGAGCCGCCTTCTTGGCTGTATTGTGCATCATATGGCAAGGGCATCCCATGATGTAGCACTCTGGATTTTGTTTGTGGATATAAGCAGCGACTCCTTTGTGCTTGCCCACCATGACAGAGGCATTATCAGCACAAAAGGAAACACAATTTCCCCACGGAATTTTCCTGTCACTGAACTCATGATCAAGCAGTTTGAAAATGTTTTCTCCAGTGGAATCTTGTTTGCACGCAGGCAAACTTAGCAAACCTTGCTTCACAATCCCAGCACTGTTGTCATAGTACGAAATCAGGACAGGATATAGCTGGGCCTCACCACTGTCATTGCTACCGTCTGTAGCTAGGCTAAATGGAGCTAGTCCAGCAATATCGGCAATAGATGAAGCAGTAACATTTGACAACTCACCAATTATTGCTGAAGTTTTTGTTCTTGCACATCCATACTTTGAAGCAACTTTTGAATCTGGAAACATCTTTTGAAATAGAGGTCCAGCATGATCTGAGACTGATATTGGCAAGTTATGTTCCACAATAAATCCACTAAAGAGAAGTTCCGCTCGGGTAACATCCTCTTCCTCGCTTGTCCCTTGTTTGGTGAAATAATTCAGAAGTGTACCGGTACTCGTGCTCGAAGATCTCTCCTTTGCAATGTCTGTGTGCCGTTTGCTTCCAACGTGCTTCCGAATATCATCGCGACCTCCATGCTCAACTGAAATATCAACGCTGCATACTGTACAATACGCATGATGAATTCCTCTTTCAGACTTTCGAATACACGGGTATTGGAGACTGTATTCGGTCTTGTACTTCTGAGACCATTTCTTGGTCTTCGTAAGCTTCTTTTCTGCCATTTCGTAATCAACATCGAGGGCTTGAAGCATCGGTAACTTCGAAGTCGATGTTCCACAGCTGCAGCGCGACTCGTATAACTCTAGCGGCTGTTAAACACCGCACGGTGGTCGCGACCGCCGGGCTGGTACGGGGCCCAGCTGCATGCAGTGAGCGTATCGCATGCATATACACTGTGCATACATACCGCATGCACTAAATCTCAGTGCATGATCGCATAAGCGAGATCCAGACCCAATGTTTCGCTGCTCCTCATTTGAATTTGCAATTTTTTTACGTACAATTTGGTAGCAGCGAACGTTATGGAGTTACCACATGCTATACGTAGCAGACGATGCTTTTCATTCAATTCTCATACTAGTACATTCTGATTAGTGAACAGTGCAAAAATATCAAAATTTCGGGAGGATAAGGATAGTGATCGTAAGGGCGGGAGTTTGGGTGAATTTTCGGAAGCCTCCCGATAAAATCGGGAGGGTTGGCATCTGTGATAATTTTTTTTCCGGAATTTAGCGTCCTTTTTTTTAGGTGCGGCCCTCCGCCACTCACCACTTTGGTTTTGTGGCCCTCTGCCCAAAAAGGTTGGAGACCCCTGATCTAGAATATCATTGTATGCTGTAGCAATAAGATTTCCCTTCACTGAAACTAAGGGGCCCAGCCCGAACCATGAAAAACAACCTGAGACCATTATTCCTCCACCAATATATTTTGGGCCGGGGTTCGGCGATGATAAACAACCACTTGGGGGAGCAGTAGAGCCGTCTCCCACCGAACACCCGGAATTTAGGTCGTGACTCTCGGATAAGTCCGAAAGGTCACGGGTCCCTTAGCGGACCGTGGTCGCCAATATGTCGACGGTGTGGGGTAGGGTTAATTGCCTAATTTCAATATACCCAAGTACCGACGTCGTCTACCTACCGGGGAAAACCACACCCTCGACGGACCTCGGGCGGAGCGGACCGTTTACCAAGCCTGATCCGGGTGTAAACCGAGTGGGGATTACCAAGATCAGTCGGTCCAAATGAACAATTTACCGGCCCAAACGGCCTCACGAATTCTCAAGTCAGAACCATGCTGGGTCAATCAAAGAAAAGACAGAAACAAACTGGAACATTCAACACGGGGATTTATTTTACAAAGAATAATCGGGGAGGGGAGACACTGAAAGAGCAGAGTTATCATGAATAAAAGGCAGGCAATGTACAATGAAAGGAAAAGCACTTAACTATCCTACTTAAAGACGGGCCCACGGACGGACACACACGAAATGGACCCCTGGGTCTTTAGTCGGTCCTCAGCCCAGGAGAGAAAGGTGAGCTGGGGGACCAGAGCCGAGCCGGGTACCTGTCCTGCTTCGTGCGGTCACACTGACCCAAACCATTGGTGGGACTCGAACCCACGACCCAAAGTCCACGGCCCATGAACGAGACCGCTCAACCACGACCACCACTGTCTCAGACCGCTCCAACCACTACACACGACCGTCTGCCACGACGACAGACTGCTCAGAATCGCCACGATCCTCCTGTCTGCCGTCCTCTCGTCTCTCACAACCACTCTGCCGTCGCCACGATCACCCAGTCTGCCCAAAAACTGCTCCTCACAACCATTCTACTCCTCTTTAGGTGGGAGGGGCCTCTTCTCCTCGCTACTCGCCTCCTGATGGGCCGGGGGGTTGTCGGACAACTCGTGGCTGCCGTTGATTGGACGAGCTCACGGTGGGCGGAGGGAACCTCACCCCTGTACGTGACAGATGCATGTTGGTGATGGTGTTGTTGTAGTTGGTGATGTAGAGGATGTAGTTGTTGTAGATGTAGTTGTTGAAGATGTAAAAAAAAAACTAACTGGAAAATAACTCGTAGTGCACACACGAAATTCCCATTAGACAGAAGGAAGGATTCTAACTATTAACACATAATTATCGAAATAACTGAACTACGGGGACTCTGGCTGCTTGTGTGCACAAGGTTTCCAAATCCGTAACTATATATATTGTTGTGGTTACCAAATTCGCAAACCACCATTCAGGTCCCTTAGGTGAGGTATCTCGGTAAGTGCATGTGTAGTTAGGCCCAAACCCGTTGTCTAGTGGGAATACATGTCATTTATGCGAGCTGCGAATCTTCAGGATAGCCGTTTTTCTTTTACTATCTTTATTTTGGACCAACCGCCATGATTACCATCACAACCACCAACCACAACGCCGCTTCACCACAACCGCCACGACCTTTACCGTCACAACTCGCCACCATCGCATCACCGTCATCTCGCGCCACTCATGGGCACCGATGCTGGACTCGTGTAGGGCGCACGTTGAACAGCGTGTACAAAATCACGGATTTTGTGCTTCAAAAACGGATCAAAAACGACACACGCCCACTTTTTGCCGTCCAATCGGTGAGCGAGGGGCGATTTGGCCCCGCCTCCAGAACGATCGAGATATGCAAATTTGTGGATCAAAAAGCCTTCACGCCCACTTTTTCTCGGGCCAATGGGGAGCGAGGTGAAAGGTCAAAGGCGAAGTTACGGGTGGGATAAAAGGACGGTGTTCGTCAGTCAGAGGAGAGTCGCAAAGGAGAACGAGAACGAGAAGGAGTCGGAACGAGAAGGAGTCGGAACAAAAAGGAGAACGAGAACGAGAAGGAGTCGGAACGGAGGGGACGAGTGTGGAAGTCTGGAGCCCGAAGCCTGCAGTGGCTGGAGAAGCTGAAGAGAGTCGGACGAGGGGGTGCTCGCGTCGGTGCCGGGAGCTGCACGCCCGAGGGAGGCCGGCAGCGCGACCTGGCCGAGGTGGAGACGCACACCAGGGATAATAAAGATCCTCTATACCCCGAGCATCAGCAACCCCCTCCTGTTTCCCCCCGCGCTGAGATAGTGCGACCAAGGGGGCCCCGTTCCCACCCCCTACCAGACACCGTCCACGAGGCCCGCGGGTTGCGGGGCCATCGCCGCTCCGCGTCTCATCACCAGACGGGTAGGCCCGACCCGGTCTCGGCCTCAGGCCTGCCTCATTCTTGAGGTATTTCTTTTCCTTGGTTTTGGGTATGTGTTGTCGGCGCCGTCTGTGAAGTAGAATTGTATAAGTGTTGCCGTGTGCTCGGTAGTCGGTATTAGCTCTGCATTGTTTTCGCTTTCATATTTGCTTTTTGTGTAAATGGAATTGTTTTCTTTTTTTGTGTGCTTTTGGTGGAATTGTATTTGTGTGCTTCCCGTGTGCCGAGAATAAATGTGCTTTATTGTTGAACTGTTCTCCCGCTTCGCTTCGTCTTTTCCCCCATTGAACCCTCATCTTGCTTCACGTAAAGGGTTGGTAGTGGGCTGAATACGCCCGATAATTAATCGAACCGTCGAGGTCGACGATAACACCGCTCGGTTATTCTGATAGTACGGAACGGGTCGCTTAAGTGGCCCGTGTCCGAAGTCGACCTGCGGCGAGGTGCGATCGCCCGGTCTACCCTCCGCGTGGGTACTTAGGTAGGTCGAATTTGGCGAGCAACCCTATCCCACGCGGGGGCTGATTGGCTCGATCGCGGTGAGACCGAAAGGTCCACCCGTGACTGGTTCCCGGCGTTAGTCCGAGAGGGTCACGACTGGATTGTCCGTCCGGTGGGCGACGTGCCGCGATTCGAGTTACGTGGCCGTTCGCACGCCGGCGGGCGCGAAATCCGCAACACTGGTGTCAGGTCGTGCGATACAAATTCATCGCCCTCCTCGCGGCACTGGTATCGGAGAACAGGAAAACGGGCTGTCCTGTCTCCAATTAAATTCACGGGAATCGGTCCAGGGGTGAGAGAAGCGACCCCCGATTCCCTCCAAATTACGAGCGATTCAAATTAACCCTTCACGAGAAGCAAGATGGCGTCTCAAGGCGAGCGGGTGCCGGGTGGATTAGGTATGTGTAATAGTAATGTAGAATCCATGGTCCAGGATGGAATCCCCGTGCAGGAAATGTTGATTGTGCAGGAACACGGACTCGCCCAACTGAACCCAGGGCCCGAGGTGGGTGCGGCAGCCGCCGCGGTGTATGACACCTCCCCCCCCCTCTCCACCAAGACCCTTCCCCAACCCCTGCCGAAACGGCTCACTTGAGTGCATCCGACATGGCCCAGCTATTCACCATGCTGGCACAAATGAATGCGGCAATGACAAATGAAATAAAAAACGAAATGAAAGACATGAACAAACAAATAAACGAAAAGATGGATACATTCACAAACGAAATAAAACGCATGAAAACTAAAATGGAAACAAACATGAAGGAAGAAACGAGAAAGCTACGGGGTGAGACGCAGAACATGGGCCGATGCCTGCAGGCGGGCATGAAGGCCGTGACAAAGGAAAAAGTAATTCGGGAGACAAGAGACGAGGTGAAAGTAATTGCGAGGGAGAGAAAAGAACAATTAATACGGAGAGCAAGGATGAGGTACGCGGAGATCGTGAAAGAGCAAGGAGTGAAAAACAGGGAAGGACGGGAGCGACTTAAAGAGAAAGCAAGGTTGACCTACATAAAGATAAGGGAAAGACGCCAGAAAGAAGCAGAGACCAATAAACACGATGAAGACGGGGTAAGTGACGCGCACACACACACGGAGGTAGTGGAGGACAATGGGGGTGAGCTCGCGGAGCGTGCAGGGACCCGGTGCGAGCACCTGGATGGCCTCCTCCAGGAACGAGGGGAGGGAGTATGCCCCCTTGAGGAAAGTCACGATCAGGTGAGTTCGGTCGTGCTTTGCGAGGTTGAGGGGACGAGTGCTGTGGACGGGTGCACGGAGAGCTTGGGGGGTATAGAGGCCCCGGAGACCCTTGTGGGGACACGAATCCCCAGTGTGGTTGTCCCGGTGTGTGTGGTGCAGGGTGTGAGTGCGTCCCCGTGTGTGGCAGCGACCCCGTGTGTAAGTGGTGTGGTGGCGATGGTGCCAGAGTGCGTACTTCCCAGCACGCCATGTGTGGATGAGGGACCGTGTGTGAGTGAGGCACGGAGTATGGATGAGACACCGCGGTTGAGTTCCCCCGCGTGTGTGGATGAGGCACCGTGTATGAGTGTCGCCGTGTGTGTGAGTGAGGCACCGCGGGTGTGTGCCCCCGCGTGTGTGAGTGAGGCACGGTGTGTGGATGAGGAACAGCGGTTGAGTGCCCCCGCGTGTATGAGTGAGGAACGGTGTGTGGATGAGGCACCGCGGGTTAGTGCCCCCGCGTGTGTGGATGAAACGGCCAGTGTGAGTGAGGCACCGCGGTTGAGTGCCCCCGCGTGTGTGGATGAGGCACGGAGTGCGAGTGAGGAACCGCGGGTGAGTGCCCCCGCACGCGTGAGTGAACGGCCGTGTGCAAGGTCGCTGTGTGCAAAGGAGACCGTGTGTGTGAGAGAGCGGTATGTGAGGGAGATGTCGGTTGACATGCGGGAGCACGCAGCCGCGTCTCCCGGTGTGAGTTTGATGGAGTGGACTGTGTGCGTCGTAACACGCAGGTATGCGTGTGTGGAATGGAGACGGAGACGGAGACGGCGACAGAGGAGAGAAAGCCGAGTAGCGGCTGTGGTCGTTTCGGGGACCGTGCCGGGTTCACCCAGCAGTGAGCACGCGGTTCGTGCTGTGCAACGCACGAGACCACCACGTGCTCGCTTGCGAGAGTGAAGTCCCGGTCCGGAAACGCCAGCGGTGGATTTGCCGATCCCGCGGACGGACAAAGTTTAGGCAGGTAAATGGATTTGGACCGGACGGGTTCTCCACGCGATCGTGTGTGTTCAGCTCCAACGGGCAAAGCACACGTGTTCGCGTGGGGAACCCCTCGAGACGTGGGGCTTGTGTTTTTTTTTTTGCGCACGGTGACGTCATGGCTGCACGTGTGGTTGGAATCCGGCAGGAGGAGTATCTCTGCCGGATGGTACCGTCCAAGGAGGGACGAGGAACACGTGCAGCTGCATGACGTCACGGGCAGGTGTAAAGTGCGCGAGCTCTGAGTTGCCGCGCAGGTGCTGCGCATGAAAAAAAAAAAAAAAACAAGCCTCACTTTCGGGTGCACAGGATTCCTGGGCAAAGGGTGAAAGACCCCCTTACCTGGGCACAGGATGGAAACTAGTTAGGGGGAAGGGTTAGCTTAGTTAGACCGACTTCATGGGGCAGGGGTAAGTCCTCATGGAGTCCGTGGAATGGATTAGTTAGAGGGATTGTAGCCAGATTTAGGTTGGGAAATAAAATGGGATTATTTGAGGACATGGACAGACTTATGAATGTGTAGAGGGGACGTAGCTTAGCTACGTAGTGTTAAAAGGAACGTGCTGTAGTTTAAGGGACGACGTGGGAGCACGAGTTAGTTAGGGGATGTAGTTAGGAGGATGGCAGAGTTCAGCGGTGTGTGTGTGTTGAAGAGTTGTGAGGTGAGTACATGTTGAGTGAGTGAGGCCAGCGGGTCTGTGTGTGTGGAGTGAATGGGGAATGCATGGTGCGATGAGTGATTGGGGGGAGGAGTGACTCCCACCCAAGGGACCCCGGGGTCAGTGTAGAGTGAGTTAGCTGGGTTAGTCAAATTGAAAAATGGAGGTCGTTTTGTTGTTGGTGGGAAAGTAGGCTCGAGACCCATTTGGAGGGGTGCAGGAGCCCTGTTGACGGGCTTGGGAGCGTGGCTGCGAAAGGTGAGTATCGCTGAGTGGGTACCCCGGGCACCAGGCGAGTCTGCCGCGGTAGGCCATGGGCCCATGGGGGGCCGGGATAGAGTAGTGGGCACGGGTGCGCCTGCTTGGTGTGGGGGCCCGGGGCGCCATTAGCCGCGTGGGCAGTGTTGTGGGCACGGGTGACCCTCGGAAAGGGGCCCAGGAGGCCGGCCTGCCACGTGTGCGTTTCAGGGGAGGTGCCGTGGGGGGCACTCCCCGGTGTTAGGGAGCTGGTAGGCTCGGAGGCAGTGTAGTGCCCGGGGGTGCCATAGCGGGAGATTCGGCAGAGGGTCGTGCCTGCCAAAGGGAGCCACGTGTCCCAGCCAGGAGACCGTGTGAGGGCACGGAGAGAAAATTGGGGGGCGAGGCCCGAAATTGTGAGGACACCAACACAGGCGACGGGAATCTGGGTTTATAGAACCAATAGTTTAAGCGAGAGGAGCTTGTTGAAAGCCCCGGGGTAGTTTAACAGTTAAATGGTTAGGGTAGATTAGGTGATGTACCCCTCCGCACCATCCATCCCCTCGCTCTCGTTGTGGGCCGCTGGACCCACTTTGGGGTTAGATCGCCGAACTCTGGGGAGGCCATTCTGAGGCTTCGTTGGGCCTCGACACAGGACGTTAGCTCTCCCTTGTTCCCCTCTGGGAAGGGAACGTAGGGGTTGGGAGTAGGCTAGGTGACAGGATAGGTTAGCCGAACAAGGACGATAAAGGGGGTTAGGGGACGATTTATAGTGGGGAAGTAAAAATAAAAACAACAAAAAAAATTAAGTTGGGGCTAAATTGGGGTTTGACAAATTAAGGGAGTGGGTATGTACAGTGACAGGCAAAGGCGATAGGTTGGGAGGGAGACAGGTAGGTAGGTCCGAGCCCGCCCTCCAAGTGGCCAGCACCACCGCACTCCCTCCACCAACCTCCACTGAACGGCAAGAGCTGGCCAACTTCATCGGCTGGCCGTGTTTTGCTTCAAGGCGGAGGCCGGCCAACTTCATCGGCAGCTGTTGTTTTGCTGCAAGGCCTGTGCCATCGGCTGGCCGTGTTTGCTTCAAGGCCTGTACCGGCCAGTTCATCTGCTGGCTGTTTTCTTCAAGGCCTGTTCCGGCCAGTTCATCTGCCGGCTGTGTTTGCCTGCAGCGGCCTTCTTCTGCGGGCTGTGTTTGCCTGCTGCCTTTGCCATGCCATGCCCACTGCCCCTGTTCACCAGCCCCCGTTCAATTTTTGCTTTGCCCCCCCCCCCTGTTCGTTTCCATGTGCGCCAGGATCTGAAAGCAACAGTTTGCAAGCTGCAAGAACTGCCCTGTTGGCAGCTACAACACGGGCCTGCAGTGGCGGCCCGTGCACCGTGTTTGTGTTCATGCATCCATTCGTTGTGCTCATTGCGTGTGCCACTTGAGCTGGCACGGAGACTGCGTTTGTGCAGCCCAAGCACCGTTGTGGTTCACTGAGTTCAGTTCAAAAGGGAAGGCCTTGGACTGCGTGTGAGCAGCCAGCCACGTTCCCTGTCACCTGCATTGTTTGAGCCAGAGACTGCATGTGGGCAGCCTGGCTCCCTGCTAACTGCTTTTCTTTTGCAGAGTTCAGTGATCCTGGGCCATGGTTTAGTGTAAAATTTGTAAGTTAAGGTTAAGATGTACTGTACATATGAGTGCGCCCCCGGCATGTATGTCTTAGCGCCGGCAATTTTATTTAAGTCGTCCGTGTGAGTGAGTTTGTTTAGATAGTTACGCAGCCCTCAGGTTATTCATTTTGGGGACACGAATACCATGAATGTCGCACTCAGGGATCCGTAGGTAAAATGTACTAGGGGAAAACTACACATGATGGCACACGAAAATTTGACGACTCGGGACGAGTCTGTAAAAAGGGAAGGGGTTAGTGTTGTGGTTACCAAATTCGCAAACCACCATTCAGGTCTCTTAGGTGAGGTATCTCGGTAAGTGCATGTGTAGTTAGGCCCAAACCCTTTGTCTAGTGGGAATACATGTCATTTATGCGAGCTGCGACTCTTCAGGATAGCCGTTTTTCTTTTACTATCTTTATTTTGGACCAACCGCCATGATTACCATCACAACCACAACAACAACCACCAACCACAACGCCGCTTCACCACAACCGCCACGACCTTTACCGTCACAACTCGCCACCATCGCATCACCGTCATCTCGCGCCACTCATGGGCACCGATGCTGAACTCGTGTAGGGCGCACGTTGAACAGCGTGTACAAAATCACGGATTTTGTGCTTCAAAAACGGATCAAAAACGACACACGCCCACTTTTTGCCGTCCAATCGGTGAGCGAGGGGCGATTTGGCCCCGCCTCCAGAACGATCGAGATATGCAAATTTGTGGATCAAAAAGCCTTCACGCCCACTTTTTCTCGGGCCAATGGGGAGCGAGGTGAAAGGTCAAAGGGAGGGGGTCAAAGGCGAAGTTACGGGGGGGGATAAAAGGACGGTGTTCGTCAGTCAGAGGAGAGTCGCAAAGGAGAACGAGAACGAGAAGGAGTCGGAACGAGAAGGAGTCGGAACAAAAAGGAGAACGAGAACGAAAAGGAGAACGAGAACGAGAAGGAGTCGGAACGGAGGGGACGAGTGTGGAAGTCTGGAGCCCGAAGCCTGCAGTGGCTGGAGAAGCTGAAGAGAGTCGGACGAGGGGGTGCTCGCGTCGGTGCCGGGAGCTGCACGCCCGAGGGAGGCCGGCAGCGCGACCTGGCCGAGGTGGAGACGCACACCAGGGATAATAAAGATCCTCTATACCCTGAGCATCAGCAACCCCCTCCTGTTTCCCCCCGCGCTGAGATAGTGCGACCAAGGGGGCCCCGTTCCCACCCCCTACCAGACACCGTCCACGAGGCCCGCGGGTTGCGGGGCCATCGCCGCTCCGCGTCTCATCACCAGACGGGTAGGCCCGACCCGGTCTCGGCCTCAGGCCTGCCTCATTCTTGAGGTATTTCTTTTCCTTGGTTTTGGGTATGTGTTGTCGGCGCCGTCTGTGAAGTAGAATTGTATAAGTGTTGCCGTGTGCTCGGTAGTCGGTATTAGCTCTGCATTGTTTTCGCTTTCATATTTGCTTTTTGTGTAAATGGAATTGTGTTTTCTTTTTTTGTGTGCTTTTGGTGGAATTGTATTTGTGTGCTTCCCGTGTGCCGAGAATAAATGTGCTTTATTGTTGAACTGTTCTCCCGCTTCGCTTCGTCTTTTCCCCCATTGAACCCTCATCTTGCTTCACGTAAAGGGTTGGTAGTGGGCTGAATACGCCCGATAATTAATCGAACCGTCGAGGTCGACGATAACACCGCTCGGTTATTCTGATAGTACGGAACGGGTCGCTTAAGTGGCCCGTGTCCGAAGTCGACCTGCGGCGAGGTGCGATCGCCCGGTCTACCCTCCGCGTGGGTACTTAGGTAGGTCGAATTTGGCGAGCAACCCTATCCCACGCGGGGGCTGATTGGCTCGATCGCGGTGAGACCGAAAGGTCCACCCGTGACTGGTTCCCGGCGTTAGTCCGAGAGGGTCACGACTGGATTGTCCGTCCGGTGGGCGACGTGCCGCGATTCGAGTTACGTGGCCGTTCGCACGCCGGCGGGCGCGAAATCCGCAACAATATATATATATATATATATATATATATATAT
This sequence comes from Eptatretus burgeri, assembly GCF_056783735.1. Taxonomy (NCBI): domain Eukaryota; kingdom Metazoa; phylum Chordata; class Myxini; order Myxiniformes; family Myxinidae; genus Eptatretus; species Eptatretus burgeri. The sequence continues at coordinate 41,992,962 of NC_140964.1, read as the reverse complement.
ATATATATATATATATATATATATATATATATATATATATATATATATATATATAATGTTGTTACAGCCACGGGTACAGAGTGTATTATGAGGGGGTTAATCCCCGTTTGTCCTCGGAAGAGCCGGACCTGGGGCCACCGCTCACAATTAACTTTGTGGTACGGTGGGTTACTTGAGAACCACGAAGGCCGATCAGTTAACCACGAGTTCCAGTGTCCACCGTCTAATTTTTCCGTTTAACTCGAGGTCATGTGGCTTCCTGAACGGGGAGCGTGCCCTCGGCAAAGCACCAATCTTATCTTGATTAGATCTTAATTTGGGCGGCCGAGCGTTTAACCGCTGGTGCGTGCCGACTATTATTGGTCAATTTCTGTGGTTATTACCTCGCAGTCTAAGTTTGGACAATGCTGGATCAATGGAAAGCAAGGACAAGCACTGACAGGTTGAAACGTCAAGGAATTTATTAAAAAGGAAAAATAAATAAAAAGAAGAATTTTTTTTTTATTTCCTTGTCGTGAAAATAAGTAAATTCAAATCAATCAAAATAATCTCAAGCAAATAAAGAATTAATCAGGCATTGAAAGAAAAACAGACAAAGAGCAGATGCTTATCACTATGCCTTGCATAACAATTACACACGAGACAAGGGTACCCAGCAGATCATTCAGGGGGTAGAGGAATCAGGTCTTGCTCACCAAATAGAAGTTGTCGTGCATCAAAAAAACGTCCTGAAATGTGTGAGCGTGCCTTGGTCCGCTGCCAGCGCCCTGCTTTACCGTGCGCCCACTCACAAACAGGCTTGAACACCAATCGACGTCAGACGGTTGGTGAGCTGGCGACAGCTGAGTTTGTGACAGTTGGTGACAGCCTCACAGCGCTTCAGCACTTCACTGCTTCTCACAGCACTTCAGCACCTTACAACTTCTCACAGCGCTTCACAGCTCCTCACAGCTGCCCGTTGGTTGTGGCTCCTGGTGGCTCCTGATGGTGGGTGATGCTCGGACCGTTAATGCTGGTTCTGTTAGATACCTGCTCTTGACGTACCTGATTATTAGCATCCCTGGTTCCTGGGGGTGACGATTGTGATGATGTAGCCTGTCGGGATCAAAACTAAACTGTGCGATCATACATTTTTGATTCCGTCCAATAGCACACAACAGGACTAGCAGATAAATGGGATGGAAAAACGGACTAAAAATGCTGGATGGGATGACGGATGTGAGACGACACCTGCAGGGCGGAGTCTCACGCCGCTCCGAACTGCATATCAGCTCGCATGCGGAGTCCCTGCCAATCCTGCTCTCTGTGAACAAAGCCCAAGCAACTTCGTGGGGATGGAGTAATGTTTGGAGGGAGAGGGAGAGGGAGAGGGATATATGTGTATATATATATTAGGGTGGTCCAAAAACAGCAAAAAAAAATTATAAAAAATTCAGATGTTGTCTCCACAACCCTTTAATTATTCCACTATGATTCAATAACTCGCATAAAAAAATTTAACTTGATCGGAGGTGATTTAGAGGTCGCTCCATATGACGACTTTTAGTTTCATGAGTTGGTTAAATTAGGGTATGGTCAGGTACGATTACGGGTACTTCTGGATGTCCGAGGTGGAAATAGAGTGCATTTTCGAACTCTATGGGGTCGATTTACTCGAAGAAATGACTGCACCGACATCGAATTCACTACCATTTCGAAAATATGACTAAAAACATTTTTTTTTATTACTGGAGTTGAGTAACTAATCATACTGACGATATTATTAAATCTATAGTGAATTAGTTGTCGGTCTAAACATTTCTTGGAGTAAATCGACCCCACTGAGTTCGAAAATGCAGTCCTTTTTCACCTACAAAGTACAGAAGTACACGTAATCGTATCTGACCACACCCTATTTTTTCAATCAATGGAATTACAAACTATTAGAATATTTCATCTCATCCATCTATAATTCCAGCTGTGTGTGTGTGTGTGTGTGTGTGTGTGTGTGTGTGTGTGTGTGTGTGTGTGTGTGTGTGTGTGTGTGTGTGTGTGTGTGTGTGTGTGTGTGTGTGTGTGTGTGTGTGTGTGTGTGTGTGTGTGTTATTATTATTTTTGTTTTTTACGGGCACGTACTAGTTTACCAAATACCACTATCATTTCCGCCTCTATTGTTGTCTCCACTCCCGCCTGAACTTATTTCTCGCCAGCCCAACATCCAGTGTTTTCGATTCAATGATTCACGAAAAATATGTTGGTTATTTATTTAGTTATTATTATATTAAATTAGGGTATGGTGAGATGCGAATCCGTAAACTTCTGAACTTCCTAGGTGAAAATGGACTGCATTTTCGAACTCAGTGGGGTCGATTTAGGCCCAAGTCACATTTGTCACGGTGGTCGTGGGGTCTCCAAAATCTACGGCCACTAGCAATTATACGGCGGCCACAGTATTTCCACGGTCACACAATGTATCAGTCACATATGTTTTTATTTTTCGGGGAGCCGCACGGCGTATTTATAAATTGTGGAGATCGAAAACGTGGGGGTGCCGTATGGTCTTTGATTTGATGTCGCACGGTGACCTTAGGGCATCCCTGTGGCGGCCATATAATTTTCAAGGCAGACGCAAGGTGCGCGCAGGGGGACCGCAGGGCGGCCCGATTGCGAACGTGTGGCCAGACGGACGGTAACGAGTGGGTTCTTTTTTTGTCTTTTTTTTTTTTTACCAGTTCTTTTGTTTCGGCTTGTCGAATTGCTACGGCGAACGTAGAAATGAAAAAAGTTATAACTCTGCGCTATAATTCCACGGCGACCCTACGGCCTGTAAAATATAGCCATACGGCATAGGGCCACCCTGAGGCCACCTCAGAAACTCTGCGGCCACCGCACGTTTGTCAATTTACAGGGCGTACAGCCGCCGTATCCTCGCCGTAGAGAAAATGTGACTTAGGCCTTACTTTAAGAAATGTTCAGACGGACAACAAATTATTATACATTAGAAAATATCGAAATGAGTAGGATTAGTTACTAAACTCTAGTAATGATAAATCTTGTTTTAGGTCATATTTTCGAAATGGTAGTGAATTCAATGTCGGTGCAGTCATTTCTGAGAGTAAATCGACCCCATAGAGTTTGAAAATGCACTCTATTTCTACCTCGGACATCCAGAAGTACCCGTAATCGTACCTGACCATACCCTAATTTATTCAAGTCATGAGACTAAAAGTCGTCATATGGAGCAACCTCTAAATCACCTCCGATCAAGCTAAAAAAAAATGTATGCGCGTTATTGGATCATATTAGAATAATTTTAAGCTTGTGGAGCAACATTCTATTTTTTTCGACTTTTTTGGACCACCCTAATATATATATATATATATATATATATATATATATATATATATATATATATATATATATATATATATATATATATATATATATATATATTTATTTGTTGAGGATTCAGCGGTGGCCGGATTCTGACGATGGCGTCAATCACTGTCCACAATCAGGTTGGGTTTTCGCACCCTTCTCTCGACAGCCAAATGCTAGATTCGGCGCCACCCTCACCACCGCCGTCTCCGGGGTTATAACGCCGGCTGGTTCGGCACAATTCTCGGGTTACGCGTCTCGAACCACGATACCAAAATACACCTGTACCTTGCCAGCTGGGGGAATATACCCCGGTTACAGACTGGTTTTGGCAGCGACCGAGCGGAGTCTACCAGTCTGTAACCATTTTCGTTTTGTATCCAAATCGAGCGAATTGTTTCTCAGCACGGCACAAACAAACCCAAAGCGGCAACTTCATACGAATCAGTCAGATTTATTGGGGGACATCGGAGAACACAACACAAGCAAAACATTCAGGACAATGTTTTGCTTAATGTATAACCCGTTTTTAACTAGGGAGATACGGGTTTCGAAGGGGTCCCGAACGAGATAAGCCTTAAACAACATGCAAACAAAACATGGACAGCATGCAGATGAGACAGAGTACTTGGTGATGTTTCATGGACGAGAGGAAAGTGTCAAAAGCACGAATGTGGCTCGTGACAAGCGGATGTCCACAGATTCGAGCACCAAGCTCGAGCATGCCGCGTGGCAAAAATGGCACTCGTCCTCCTTTGTCGCACAGCCCACACACGCGGCCTCTGCGCGTTCAGACCCCGCGAGGTCGACTGCACCAGACCGTCAGGTCGATGGTGGGTTTCAGCTGGTTTCTCACAAGGTCCAGCATACAAGTCCAGGCCTGGCCTGTTCACCAGGCCTCCTTCACGATAGCAGATCGCAGACAGACACAGCCGTCCCGTACACAGCAGATCACGACTCCCACCAGTCGTCTCTCATCCAGCCGAGGGCAGACAGACCTCGTGCAGTCCTTTCCCTGCTTTTCCTTTGGCCCTGGCTCGCTTCTCCAGGCCACAGTAGGCAGACCCGGCGCGCCCAGGTTCAGTTTCTCTCTCTGCAGAATCACCACTGGCTTTCCTTTTTCTGCTTGCCTCGAAGCCCGAGCACGCCTCAAAACCGACTGCAGTTTTTACTTCTCGAGTTTCACTTCCTCTTTTTGGCCACTCCCCCTCTCAGCGCTGGGCGGGGACTATTGTCCGGAGAGAGGAAGGAAGAAGAAGAATCCCTCGGTCCATCACCACTGCACAAACAAATAACAGACTGCAACACCTCCCGACACACATGTATCGTCCTTTTTACCGAACAGCCTGGCTAAACATGCATTTAATGGGGGATCTGGGCTAATCCTATATTTAGTAGCATACTAAGGGCCATTTCCGCAACAGTATATGTATATATGTATGTGTATATATATATATATATATATATATATATATATATATATATATATATATATATATATATATATATATATATATATATATACATACACACACACACACATCTCCAAGCAAATGGGAGTGGTACAAAGGTGTCATGTGGATGTGAAATTTACTGAACAACTCTTCTCGAAGCTTCAAAAGCACGTCGGGGACTCTTGCAATGCAGCTGCAAGAAGGGCTGCAGGGAGCATTTCAAATGCCTCAAGGCAGCTCTCCCGCGCATTGCTCTTTGTAAATGTGTTGGAGAATGTGCACAATCCTAACCCACCTATGAAGGAATTACTTCAACAACAGTCCGTGGCAAATGGTAAAATAAAATAGGATTGGTGGCCATCTTGGCAAATGACCACCATTGCTGCCACAGGAAAAATGTTCGATGGACCTATCACTAAAAATCTTTCATCGATGATTTTGTTGCTGCTTCGAACAGAATCCCCATCTCTCATTTTTCTCCTTTACCCTGAAATCTGAAGCACTTTGTGGCACATCGTTTATAGTGCCAAAGAAAGATAACTTTCCAGGATAAAGATAATAGTTTATGAAACGAGTGGGCCCGTTGGGCCGATGGACCAAATTTTCATTGGTCTTCACAGCCGTGTTGCATACCTGCCTGCTGTACTGCTTGAGCATTAGCTTGCCTTTCACCAAGCCCAGATGTGCTTGGGGCCAACGTGGAGATTGTATGCTCATTGTTATTGCCATATGATACTACTATTGTTGTAAATATTATTAGTGTTAACATTGTAACAAAGCATATATTATCAATTATTTTGTTATTGGAATGCCATGCTGTGGTAGAAGGATGTATTAAGGTCATGTACCTTAACTGCTTTATATACCTTAACATGGGGTGCGTTTAAAACGTGGGAATTCTAACAGATTTTTTTTGTTGTTAATTGGCCTAATCAACTCAGGAGGTCATGACAATCATTTTGCTTTATTTCATTCTACATTAGGACGCTCGAATATAACGTCACAAAAAAACACACACCTCATCCATTCATAGTAGATGGTATTGTGAAATAACCTGCCTTTTCCTGCCTGTCTGTACGTAGGTATATTTTGATATCACGATCGGTGATGAAGCTACAGGGAGGATTGTGATTGGCCTGTTTGGCAAGGTTGTTCCACTGACTGTAGAAAATTTCATTGTCCTGGCTACTGGAGAGGTATGTGGCATTGGTTGCTTGAGGGATCATCGACTTATCATCGACACTTGGAGAGGAGAGTAGGGAGAAGGGGTGGGCTAGGAGGTTGGGGATGCTACAGGGTTTGAGTCGGTGCATATAGGAGGAGAGGGGAGGTTGGGAGAATGCATGTAAACACAACTTAGGATCATACATCATGCAATTCCTTCAGAAAGTATTCACACCCCCTTGACATTTTCACATTTTGTTGTATTACAGCATGAATTGAAAATGGATTTCATTAAAAAAAACAAAAAAACAAATTGTCACCGATTGACACAAAATATCCCGTAATGACAAAGTGAAAACATGTTTAGAGAAATTTTTACAAATTAATTGAAAATGAAAAGCTGAAATGTCTTGTGTTAATAATTATTCAACCCCTTTGCTGTGACACTCCAAATTGAGCTGAGATGAATCCAATTTCCTTTGATCATCCTTGAGATGTCTCGACAACTCGATTGGAGTCCACCTGTGGCCAAGTCAATTGATGGGACATTATTTAGAAAGGAACACACCTTTCGATAGAAGGTCCCACAGTTGACGGTGCATGTCAGAGCAGAAACTCCACCATGAAGTCCAAGAAACTGTCCGTAGAACTCCGAGACAGAATTGTGACGAGGTATAGATCTGGGGAAGGGTACAAAACAATTTATGGGGTGTTTAAAGTTCCCAAGAGCACAGTGAGCTTCATCATTAGGAAATGGAAAGAATATGGAACTACCCAGGATCTTTCTTGAGCTGGCCGTTCTACCAAACTGAGCAACCGGGCAAGAAGGACCTTGGTCAGGTAGGTGACCAAGAACCCAATGACCACTCTGACAGAACTAGAGTTCCTTGGCAGAGATGGGAGAACCTTCTAGAAGGACAACAATTTCTGCAGCACTTAACAAATCTAGGCTTTATGGGAGAGTTGTCAGACAGAAGCCACTCCTGAGAAAAAAAGCACATGACAGCATGCCTTGAGCTTGCAAAAAAGACACATGAAAGACTCTGAGAACATGAGGCAAAAAATTCTGGAGTGTGATGAGATGAAAATTAAACTCTTTGGCCTGAATGCAAAGCATTGCATCTGGTGGAAACCGAGCACAGCTCATCACCCGTCTACCACCATCCCTACGGTGAAGCATGGTGGTGGCAGCATCATACTATGTGGATGCTTTTCAGCAGCAGGGACTGGGAGAATTGTGAGGATCAAGGGAAAAATGAATGGAGCCAAATTCAGGAAAACCCTTGAGGAGAACCTGCTTCAGAGTACAAAAGATCCGAGACTGCGGCAACGATTTACGTTGAAACAGGACGATGACCCCAAGCATACAGCCAAAGGAACACTGTGGAATGGCTTCAGAACAAGAACGTGAAAGTCCTTGGGTGGCCCAACCAAAGCCCGGACTTGAATCCCATTGAGAATTTGTGGGAAGACTTGAACATTGCTGTTCACCGACACTCCCCATCCAACTTGAGAGAGCTTGAGCAAATCTGCAGGGAAGAATGGGAGAAAATCCCCAAATCCAGATGTGCAAAGCTAATACAGACATACCCAAGAAGACTCAAAGCTGTAATTGCTGCCAAAGGCTCTTCTACAAAGTACTGACTGAAGCGGTTGAATATTTATTGACTCAAGACATTTCAGCTTTCCATTTTTAACTAATTTGTCAAGATTTCTAAAAACATGTTTTCACTTTGTCATAATACGGGATATTTTGTGTCGATTGGTCACATTTTTTCAAATTTTTAAAATCCATTTTCAATTCGGGCTGTAACACAATAAAATGTGACAAAAGTTGAGGGGTGTGAATACTTTCTGAAGGTACAGTATTTGGTGGGTGATTGAAGAGGGAGCTTCTTTTTTGGCAACTTTTTGTTACATTTTAAATAAAATACACATACACACCTTTCCTATCGATTTGGGATCTGCACATAAATATGTTTTGCTATGTTTATTGTTGGGAGAAGGATGAAAGGGAGATCGGTGAAAAAGTCCATGCGTTTATTTGACATTCCACATGTTTGCTTTGTTTATTGTTGTGTTTTGTTAACATTTTATCACATGGAATGTGCATGTGAGGCTATTTTATTATTTATTGATCAATGTAAGCTTTTATTTCGCTAATTTTTGGCCAAATATTTTTGTGCAATATTTCGATTTTGTATCAATGGCGATTGTCTTGGTTTATTTATTTATTTATTATTTAGCTCACCTGGAACATAGTTCCGGGGAGCTTATGGGATGGCGCGTCGTCCGTCCATTCCATCCACAAATACTTTCAACTTCCCTGAAACTACACATAGGATTTTGATTAAACTTTACCACAACGTTCACCACTATGAATGTACCAAAATTTGATCATGGCATGAAAAAATCATCGGGCTCTAAGGGGGGTGTCCCCCAAAATTTGTATTTTGTTTGTTCTCAGAAACTACACATGCAATTCTGATAAAACTTGACCACAATCTTGTCCAGCTGCTACCAGGTGAGCACACAGAGGTATTGCCCCTATGATTTGTAGCAGAATATGCAAACCCAGCTGAGTATGGAGAAGACCGGTGATGTGGGTCGGGCAGCATTGAAAATAAATGAATATAAGGTTAGAGGGGAAGGAGATCAGATAGGGAGATGGGTTTGAATATCTGTTGGGAAGTGACCAGGACTTGTAAATCGGAGGCGGATGAGGATATGGGTGGGTGTGAATGAGGGTGGAGGGATTGCTTAAAGACAAAAATATCAAGGAAATTGAAGGGGAAAGCTTTGCTGCTGGCCTACCTTCGCAATCTGGAGATGGTGGCACTGACAGAGACCACAATGGAGGTTGTGGGTCTGTGGGAGTGGCTTGGTCGGGAGGGTTTGCTGGAGTGGGGAGGGTAGATGGATGAACCGAGGGAGGAGATTGATGTAAAGAGAGATTGATGAAGGGTTGGCTGAGATGGGCTGGTCACATGGTGCAGATGGGGGAGTAGAGAGCGGATAGGTTGAGTTAGCTAGTAGGAGGAATAAAGGTGGAGCTCAGTTGAGATGAGAAGATGTGTGAGGAGGGATATCAATAAGGTAGGGGTAATTAGAAAGTGGAGAGAGTTGGCTGAGGACAGGGGGCAGTGGAGGAGTGTCATGATTGAGGCAGGGCAGAGGATTGGACCATTGGACTTCACCCATTTATGAAGGGAAGAAAAGAATACCCAAACCACTTGGTACTCTGCTCTGTTATTGGAAACAAATGGTATACTTTCTGGTTGGCTGAAACGTTAACAATGATTTCAAGGGTTGCTCTGTTCCAGTGACATTATTATTATTATATTATAGTTTGTATAGTGGGAGTGTGGTTTATGGTGGAGAAGTATGGAGGGGGTTCAGAGCAGTGCATGTGGTGGAGGTGGAAGTCAAAATTTCTGCCGTAATTACAGACGTAATAAAAAGATGTCCTCTTTAAGAACGATTGGGAAATAAAGCCCGTGGTGATATAATTCTGAGCAATCACTCCTTTACCCCTCCAGAAAGGCTATGGTTACAAGGGAAGCAAGTTCCACCGCATCATAAAAGATTTCATGGTACAAGGAGGTGACATCACAGCGGGTGATGGGACTGGAGGTAAGGTGGTATCCTTTGCTTTCTCTTGTTATAACAGTTTGATTATTGCAACAATGTCAAACTTACAGGGAATTGCACAAAGTTGATAATCGCAATTAACAATCACTTTAATTACCCCGCACACTCAAAGTGAAAAGGGGGTTATGCAATCGGTTCACTTTTGTCTGTCTACAAAAGTTATTTTAAGATCAAGGAACAACTTGATTTCAAATGAATGTTATACTTTGAACACAAATCGGAACATGAATCGGAAAACGAACCTGTAGTTTAGCAGTACTTTGGTTTTGAATTTGTCCCGATCGAAGAAGCGCAGGCAGGAGTGAGATAGTTTTCTTTAATCTGTCTGCTTGTCTGGCAGTGAAACAATTGAAAGTCATTCCAAACAGGAAACTTAGTTTTTAACGGTCATAAAGGACACAAACAACAGGCAAGAAGAACTAATGGAACATGACAAATAAGGTGGTGTTAAAGATCAACTGTGATTAAAGTTTTGGAATTTTTATTTTTTTTATTATTTGACCTTTAAAAACTTTATTTTATTTTAAATGAATTGTATATTTGAACACTGGAACACAAAGCTTCTTCATAATACTGTCAGACCCCGACATTCACGGTCCCGTGAGTCAAAGTGTGACCTCCTTCTGCATTCGCGTATTCATGTTTTAAAAAAATATATATTCTATTTTTTATTGACACTTCAGGACTGGTCTCCTATATCCACTGTCGCTGATATTAATTCAGTCTGGAAATTCTTCCACAGAAAACTGCTCTCCCTCATGCACAGATTCATCCCATCTCGTCTTCAGTTATCTTACCCATCCTCCCGCTCTTGGTTCTCTGAATCCTGTGGTGAGGCGGTTGCTTTAAAACAACTTGCATCATCGTTTTACGGCCGTTTCCATGCTTGCCTCCTGGAAGGCCAATCCGACTGAATGCAACCTCAGATCATTCCACAAAGCATGGCACAAGTGTGCGTCTACCCTCAGGAGAGCCAGAAAACTACTATCCAATCTCAAAAATGAACTTTCAAACTTGTCTCCCTGCTCTAAAACCTGGTGGCACCTTGTCAAGTCGGTCTCTGGTGTATGCTCCCCTTCAATCCCTTGCCTCACTTCAAATGGCACCACAGCTGACTTTGCTCGTGAGAGGCTGAATACTTCAATTCTGTTTGCTTTAAAATATTGTCCATAACCCTCCCCCCCTTCTCTCTCTCTGCACCCATCCTTCCCTGTCGTACCTAACTGCTGCTGGATCTGTGTCTTTTGTGCCCAAAAAGTTTCTTGCAACTCTCGACTCTGACTCTGCAACTGGACTGGACGACATCAGGTCACGTGTTGTATAAATCTGCACTGCTGCTTTTGTGCTTCCTCTTTCTGCCCTTTTCACCCTGTCATTTACCATACATCATCTTCCATCTGCTTGGAAATCACTCAACATCAAAGCATCACATAAAAAGGTGCATAAGCAGATCCCCTTAACTACAGCACAACTAGCTTACTTCTAATCATCAGCAAGGTCATGGAATCCATCATCACAGTTGACATAAAATCATGCCTTTTCTCCAACGACCTCATCTCGGATAAATTCGGATTCAGACCTGGTCACTCTATCTTGGACATGCTGCTTGTACTCTCTCAACAATGGTGGAGGCCCTCAATATCAGACGTGAGATCGGGGCCGTTTCTCTGGACATATCTCAAGCTTTCGATAGTCTGACATCCTGCCTTGCTCTCCAAACTGTCTGCCTATGGAATCCAAGGCCAACTCCACTCTTGGATGACTGACTTCTTCCCCTCTCATGGACAACGTGTGGCTCTCAATGGAATCCTTTCATCTCCTCTCCCTGTCAAGGCTGAAGTACCCCAAGGTAGTGTTCTAGGCCACATATTATTCCTAATCTTCATCAATGATCTCACTGAATCTCAAGAAAATCCTCTTTATCTCTTTGCTGATGACTCCACTCTTTGCTGTGACATCTCTCATTCTTCTGACATACAGGGAGCAGCTTCTTCCCTCTCCTCAGACCTTATCAAAATCACAAACTGGTCAAATGGTTTTGATTGTGTTTCCATATTGTCCCTCATCGTTACCTGCATCCCTTCGTTTTTTGTCCATCTGCGTCTACTTTCTCTCCTCTTCCCTGCTGTTGGTTTTTCCCTTTTCTCTTGCTCTTCCCTTTGTAATGTTGTGTCCTCACTCTCCCATGAGCCTAGACCATGTAAAAAACAATTTTTATTTTTAATAAAACCTAAAAATTCATTTGCCCTGACGACATTCGTGGCATTTTCCAGGAACGTATCCCTCACAGATGTCAGTGTTTGACGGTACTTCCAAAAACCTCGAGTTTATCAGTACTTGGACATGTCAAATAAGGTGATGTATAAAACTCATCTAGGGCGGCAAACTTCTGGAAATTTTTTATACGACCTTTAAAACATTATTTTATTTCAATTTAATTATATACTTGAACATTGTGTTGGGTAATGTGTTCTGTGAACTCTAATTTACTTTGTGTTAAAAAAATAAACACTGGTACTGTGAGTTAGCATTGAATTTGTAATATGTAAAACAGCTGAAGATGAAACATTTTAATTCTTCTGGAATATCATCATATATATATATATATATATATATATAATATATATATATATATATATATATATATATATATATATATATATATATATATATATATATATATGATATATATATTTTAATTGTTCTTGTGTACAGCTACAGTGGAGAGCCTATGGCTCATGGGTCTGGTCTGACCTGGCATACACTTTTTGTCTGCCCTGCAAAAGGCTATCTGACAACCAATATAATTGGGTCCAACATGTCGGTCGGGTCATTGTTCTTTGGAAATGTTGTGATTGTTTGTTCCCAATCCTTCGGGTGGAAGCTCAATAAAGGATGAACTCCGAGTGCCCTTCGGAGCATTCCGACATTGTTTTGTTTTTTTCTTCCATACTGCAGGTTTCCCTAAAAGTCACTTTACTCCTGTAAGATTTCTCGCACTTCTTCCCTTCCGCTCTCCCCCACCGTGGTATGTGGCAACACTGACTCGGGAGAATGATGGAGCACATACAGATACAATGACTGATTAATTATTGTAATTAATGCTCAATAAAACCTGTGTTAAATTTTTTTTTTGAAGAACAACCACTTTACTGGGAAGGGGTAAAGTGACTTTCAGGCCACCCTGTACAGTAATCAGGAAGTGAGATTGTTAGCATCATCATTTGTCCTGTGCTTGCATAGTTGAGGTTTTAAGGGAAGTGTTTTTTCCATGTAAACAGTTGTGTTGGGAAAAACATTTGAGCATGCAGTCATATTGTTACGAATCTGGAAGCCATGAGCACTCAACATACAGGTCCGATAGAACAGTTATATCGGTAAGTATGTGTCTTTAGTTAGGGTCCCCGTCCCTCGTTTAATGGGTGAATAAATGTACATGTGCTGTGAGTTATTTTGATAGGGTTTTCTTTTATTTTTGCACCACCAACATCAACTACATTCTACAACAATGCCAGCATCACCCTCACCCTCACCTCGCTCTGGCCGACGCCATGGTGGGCAGAGTTCAAGGAGGAGTCTCGCGACGGCCCTCGACCAATCAGCGTGCTACGAGTGAGGTGGCTGCCGCTCAATCAATCAGGTCCCGCGATGGTGAGAAAGGCGGTCCGCGTGAAGTCACCACGCCCGACGGACTTGCCGCTCATTTTGGCCAATGACAGGGTGACGAGTGATTCTGCGCGCCAAAACCGTCCAGTGAGGGAGAGCGGTGAGGGTGGAGGCGTCCCCCCCCCCCCACCCCTGGAGAAGGGTGAATAAGGTTGCGGCGCGATTGGATGAAGAGAGATCCTTCCTCCACAAGAACCGCAAGTCCGTTGCGCGCCGTCTCTCTGTCGGTGAACTAGTGAGTTTTTGAGATAGTTGATGACCATCGAGCAGGCAAGGTTGTGGTCAATCTGATGGGCAGGTTGAACAAGTGTGGAGTTATCAGCCCTCGCTTTGACGTTCAACTCGAAGACTTTGAGAAGTGGCAGAAAACCTCCTGCCTTCTCAACAGTTTAGGATAGAGAGGAGAGGTTTGGTTGCCAGGACGAGCGCTGAGCGGAGCTCTGGAGGCTGATTGCGGCTCGCTGGTGTCTGGATTCTGCTCACCTCTCGCTGGTGCCTGGTTCGAATCGGCTCGGCCAAACCACACGAGGTGGACAGGTGTGTGTGTGTGTGTGTGTGTGTGTGTGTGTGTGTGTGTGTGTGTGTGTGTGTGTCGGTGGGTCCGTCTGTAAGTCGGAATTGTATAAGTGCTCTTTGCTGTTCATACTTGCATCTCTATAGTTGGATAACTCTACTTCTTGCGTGCTCCCTCCCCCCTTTCCCCCATTACAAATAAATACATTTGTTAAATGTATCAGTTAGTTGCTGTGTTTCTTCCATTGGCTTAGCGTGGCACATGTTGGTGAATTATAAAGGCTGTTGCCGCTGTAAATGTACATTTGGACCGACGGAACTTCGGCTACCATCCACTCGAGTTGCGCACGTGTCGGGCACGCTAACGGCTCGACTCGTACGAGTGCCGTCGAGGGTGTGAATACTCGGTAACTCGCCACGTGGATCTCTAGGTATTTTGAAGATTGGCAAATAACCCTGAACCACGTGGTGGAATTATTGAGGATTCACGGTCCGGTAAGGGACCCGTACCCTCGGAGTTTTCTGAAAGGTACGATCTAGATTCCGGGTGTTCGGTAGAGTTAACCTTACCGCCCCGATACCCGGTCTGCAACAATATTGTCAAACTCAAAATACAAGAGCACAGTCTAAAGCCACAAACAAGGTAACACCCATTTATCCAGAACACAATGTAGTCGTCACTCAGGATTATATGAACAGCCGTTTGTTGCAGACAATTGTTGAATCGATATTTACGATTAAATGTGTATTTTTGTGATCGTTTTAAGCATATTCATACGGCCATTATATCCACAATGATGGCTTCAAACCTGTTGGAATGTTCTTTGCTTCTTCCCCAAAAACCTGATTGAAATTGAACTTCTTTCTCCTGCGTGATCAGCATCACTGGATGTGATGAGATCAAAGTATCAGTTTTGATATTTGTTTTCTGCCATTGTGTTTTATTTATTTATCTTACCATATAACACATCTGGCTTGTTATTGCAATGAAAGGCCTTTAATATTTATTTCTTTAATGAAAGCTGTTATAAAAAGTATGTTTAAAAAAAAGTTGTCAAATATAACTTTTATGACTCAAATATGGTCCAAGGCTTTGTCATTAAATATCAATTGAAAAGGTGTAAAATACGAGGTACCGGGAATTGAATCTTGATCTGGTTCGGCAAAGAAAGACAAGATGAATTTTGAAGGTACAGTATGCTAAAAAATTTAAGGTTGTTTTTAACCATAAAATATTTACTCATCTGGCACAGGTGACCTTTAGCACCCCAAGACCATCAGTTAGAACCCCCCAAACAAGCCTGGTTGCTGGAATGTCATACATGACTCGGTGTTCCATTTATAATTGTTTGTGGCACATAAGTAGCGAGAATTTTTTTTTCTTCCAAAAGCAAATCACCAAATTTAATAAATTGAAGGAAATGCTCATTACAGCATTACTCAAGTATTGCTACAAAAGTGAAATTCCCAGGCCATGGACACTTTTGGGGATATCCAATTTGTCTTCAAGTGGCCATCATAAAGCTATCGCAAGATGATGGACAATGTAAAATAATGTACTGGGGGACCCCGCTATTTGCGGGGTATACATTACTGGAAAATGCCACGAATGTCGAATATCTGGGAATTGTTTCAATTGAAAAGGGCAGATAGGTTCCTGGCGGTTCGTAATTCATCGGGGAAAATTAAAAATCCTATCAAAACAAAAAACTGCAAATATGCAAAGCACAGTGCCGCCAATGTAGAAGCAAGTCGCATTTTATCAACTGTGAATTAGTGGTGTCCGTGAATAGTAAATCCGCGAGTAGGGGGGGGGGGTCCAACAGTAATCCCAACTTTGGGGCGGTACTTATTGACACTTAACAACTGATTTAAATTGGTCCATCAGTGAAGATATGCCATTAGGTAGCAGAATATTCTCCGGAAGCAACATCTCATCGCTGAAAAATGTACAACGGTCAAGCTACTCTGATGTTAAAATTGTGTGCCTTGAAAAACGATTGTTTGTCAATATTGGCATCTTGCACATCATCTAAACTAAGGGAATGCAAGACTTAAAAGCCGATTTACGTCATCCTTATTGAGACCACATCAGTCACATCCATTGCATTCTGTTCTTACTTATTCGATCAGTACTTCGAAAGGACTCACAGGATAGCTTTGGCCCGAGAGGTACGCAAACTCACCTTTGAGCTGTCTAACCTAAGTTTGAATCTTGGCCCAGCTATAAACTCTTGTCCCTGTGTTTTGCAAGCAGGGTAAGACAATCATGTTTGTGCTGCCTCTTGGATGGACACGAAACTCGAGTGCCGTCTGTCAGCATTAGTTGGTGTCCCATCTGCCATTAAAGATCCCACGGTTTACACAAAGAGGAGGCGAGCTATTGCCAGCACCCTGAATAAATTACAAATCTTTGTCCTAACGCAAATTTAGATTTTTTTAATGCAAAATCTTGACCTGTGGAAGAACAGTGAGTTTTAAAATATTTTCAGATTGATTATTTTATAAAACTTGTAGAGAACAACTGTCAAGTTTTTTTTTTTTTTTGTTTTGTTTTTCATTGGGGGGAGGAATGAGATGAGGGTACGTTCCAAGGGGGTGTATATCCTGAATTAACAATTTTGATAGGTGTGAAGTGCAATTGTAGTTGACCTCTTCGAATAATATTATGAATACCAGTATTAGATTACCTTTGTTGGAGTAGGTTTAACGAAGCATGGTGTGTAGTGCAGCAGCCACTCACCATCTCCCTCAATGTTTATCTCCTAACCCTTTGTAGTGAAGAGTATCTATGGTGAGCATTTTAAAGACGAGAATTTTGTCCTGAAGCATACTGGGGCAGGCTGGGTGAGCATGGCCAATGCAGGCCCTGATACCAATGGATCCCAATTCTTCATCACAACCGTGCGCACCTCCTGGCTTGATGGGAAGCACGTCATCTTTGGGCGGGTGCTTGAGGGAATGGTGAGAATTTTCCCCAATTTCCTCCATTTCTTTCTCGATGTTTTTCTTCCCTGTGTAATCGCCTATTTCTGTTGTTTCCTCCAGTTTGTAGTTCACGCTATGGAACACGTGCTGACAGATAAAAACAACTACCCATCCAAGGACATTGTCATATCGACCAGTGGACATGTGCACCTCACCAAACCCTTCATAGCTCCCATTCCAGATTGGTAGCTGCGAGTGCCACAGTTAAGGACCAAGGTTTTTAACTCCGAGTCAAGGCCTCCATCTACCTCCAAAGCTACTTCCAATGGATGTGTATGCCACCACTGAGTGCTTTGCTACAGTTTAGACTTGTGTAAATCTGCATCTCTATTTTGATCACCTGCCATTGCTATTAGCTCTGTTGTTGTACCTGCCTGCACCTTGTCACTCTATTTTGCAACCAATATTCTCATTGTCCATCTCCCCAAATTTCTCCGAATTAATGTTGTTCTTCCATATTTTAGTTCATTATTTTTGATGTATTGTTTGGAAAAAAAAAAAAAAAAAATAGGTGGAGGGAGGTGACAAAGCAATAGATTGATGTTCCAGTGCCTTTACCACTAAAAACACTTTTTCGGTGATATTTTTCTAGCTTTACGTGTATACAGAAGGGCTAATGTTCAAAGCATATGTCTCGATTTAATATTAGGGGATTGTATGTGAGTTATTGCAAATAAGAATATGATGTTATCATGAACCTATATCTATTGTAATTACCTCCGTCGGCAAAGGTGGGGAGAGGTTATGTTTTCACCCCTGTCTGTGTTTGTTTGTCTGTGAACAGGATAGCTCAAAGTTGTGGACAGATTCGGACAACTTTGTGGACAGGCTGGGTGTGTGAAAAGGACGAATCGAGTCAGTTTTGGTGAAGATCCGGATACGATGATTTAAAAAAATTCTTTTTATGTGACCACCATTGAGAGATGGGGCAAAAACGATAATACATCATGATATTTCAAAAAGTTGTGGACAAGTTATGACAAAACTTATTTTAGTGGATGAGTTGGTTAGGTGATAAGAACAACCTGGTTCGATTTTGGTTCAGGTCTGGATTCAGATCCGGCCTATCAGTGGCATATAAAATGTAAACTGTTCAACTTGGCAGAGGTATGTGATGTGCTCTCCTGAGTGCTGTTGTAGTATTAGACTGTGATTTTCAGAGATGAGAGCTCTTGCCAATGGGGCATTAAATTGTTTGCTTGAAGAGTTAAATTTTTACTTCAATAACTTATTCGTGTTCACTTATTTGTTTTTCTTTTCACGACGTTATCGAAGCTTTTACACGTACGTTTAATGATGGAACTTCCTACTATGAAGATGTAATGACTCTTGCCTCTTCCAGAGTCAAAGTTTGGAGCTGAGTTTCCATTGTATGGCTGACAACTCTCTAATCAGTCTAATGTGTTAACACTAAGTAAAGACCGGTTGCTCAATTCATATTCATTGCAACACATTTGTTCTTTATCAATAACTAGCACAAGTACCCATCCCCAGTGATGGGAAAAGCAAGCAAAAGTTCCCCCCACCAGTGATAGGAAAAGTTTAAGTCAATCGATCAATTTCAATTATTTCATGGACTTTGAAAAGGTTCATTGTGTTGCACTTTGAGGTACTCACACTGCCCACCACAAAATGGTGGTGCAACATGGGGTGACGGGGGTTGGATTTGCCTTTGCGAAATAAAATTGGGCAACAACATTATTCATGTCTGTTCTCCCTTCATTTCAAAAGTGAGTGTTGCACTTTGCCCGCATGTGCAGATTTTCAAACACTGCATTTTTTTTTCATTAATTTTTGCCCAAATTGTAACCCAAACTAGCGCAGTACCCATGCTGTGCACTAGAGGGGGGTGGACAGCCGCTGAACAGCCAGTTCGTGAAGGGCTCTGGCAAAAACTTACTGCAGCTGACCTCAACAGAAGTAAGGTGGGTAATTAATATTTCTATGATATCAAAATGGTGAAACGACCAATGCCGAATCCACGAATGGCACAGGTGGAAACCCTCACATACTTTCCTGATTCTCCTTTAAACTTAATCTCTATATTTTCATAACAAAATAATACTATACCTCATGAGTGTTTGTAATATTGTATTTTGTTATATTAATGGTAAATGAGAGAAACGCCATTGTGACATTACATACGGATCAAAAGTCATCATGATTGTATTCAGGAACTTATGAAACTTCCCATCCACCTTAGGACACTGGCTGGGACACAAAACGTTCCACAGAAGGTTTGATGGGGCTCGCCACAAAACTGAGGGAGTAGTTTGGGTATGGACAGACACTCCTGCTTTATAATATAGATACAGGACATTTTAATGTGCCATCATCCATTCGGCATACAACATTTTGCCCAGTCCATGTTGACCAGTATGATTCAAACTCTCTTCTTATTAAAAAGGAGAAGAAATGGTCCTAGAAGATAGGACCATTATTAATGAGTCACCAACACAATCTAGAACTGTATTTGGTAGAGCACATACGTCCACCAGGCTGAACAGAACAGTCCTGCATCCAGACCTTTACCAAAATCTAATCAGCTTGTTCTCGTCACCCACCGAACTCATCCAAGTTTTGTCATGATCTGTCCACAACTTTTTGAAATATCGTTTTTGGTCCTACCTCTCAATGGTGAAGAATGACTAATTTAAAAAAATGAAAATTCTCGTATCTGGATCTGGATATTCACCAAAATCGAATCAATTTCGTCGTCACATACCCAACCTGTTCACCAAGTTTCGTCCGAATCTGTCCACAACTTTGAGATATCCTGCTCAGCGACAGACAGCTAAAAAAACATACCGGGGTGAAAACATAACTTGCGTCCACCTTTGGTGGTGGAGGTAATCATGAGTATCAGTAGTTTTATGCACAGGGCCTCTGGCCACCCCAAACAGGATCTATCTGAAAAGCAAAGGAAACTGATTTTCGTATGCAAGTCTCCAAGGAAAAGGAGCAATAAGATTAGATCCTTGCAAGGACTCTTGTGTGGTGTTTGTGTTAGGAAATTAGAAATTACGAGAACTGCCACTTTATAACTGCTGGCAGTGATGCGGGTACCAAGACGTCCCACTTTGATGCAACCCCGCTTTCATCGGACACTTGACCTTAACCCATGACGTTTATTATTCAATTTAATTCAGAATGGGATTAAAATAAATTCAATTCAAATCAAATGGAAGACCAAATAGGAACAGTCCTGCATTGGAGTAACCAGAAGGAACCTAAACAACCAAAAAGCAAAGATGAAGTCAGCAGGAGGAACCTGGATAGGATTCACATTTCAACTGCTACTCCTCTACCTTCAAACATATCCAGACACAGCCAAGTGAGCCTTATTCAATAAAACAAAAAGAACCCAGATCAAAAACCAAAAAACATTCTGCCTGCCAGACCATGTGTCTGATCATGTTAAAATTCAAAACATATATTCATCATTACTAGATCACAATTGTGAAGTTTCATGCTGAATTGATGAAGTGATTCAAGAGCATTTAAAAAAAGATTTTTTTGCTCAGTCCAATATGGCTGCCAGGCCATGTGACATATCAATTATTCGTGAAGACCCTGGTATCCCCAAGGCTTGGGGAACGTGTGTGTGAAGTTTCCCCTTGATCTATCCAGCCGTTCTGGGGATTTTTTATAGGTTGTCGGGTAAATCCAATATGGCTGCCAAACCATCTGACCTATGACATCATAGGTGTGAACTTTTTGTTCCTCAAGGATAGGTGGTCATACATGTAAAGTTTCACCGTGATCTGTTCAGCCATTTAAAAGATTTTTGAAGGTTTTCATTTTAGTATTCTTTAAAGCAATATGGCTGCCAAAACCCCTCAAATATTTTAACACTGATTGGATGTAGCATTCTACACATGCAATTGTGACATCATTTAAAAAAAAAAATGACTTCCCCATGTGGAGTGCTTGCCGCATGCCAAGTTTCAATTTTTTTTCGAACATGGCTGCCACACCACATGACCAATGCCAATAATTAAAACATTCTACATGAGTCACTCCTAAGGTGAAAATTTCATGTCAATCTGACAAGGGGTTGCAGAGAAAAACAAACGGACCCCAAATGCAATACCTTCTCCTCCTCTGAAGAGGGTAAAAAAAAAGGAACTGACCAACACCCCCAAAGGCAGTGATCTGAGACTGCCAATGTTAATGGAGTAGCTCAAGTCCAGATTTAACTGAGGCTGATACATTATCCACTTTGGACCAGTCCAGCTCAAACAAGATGCAGTAAAACCTCCAAAAACTAGGACGGGCACTCGTAGAGCGCATACCTTCGCCGCAGCCACTAGTTTGAACATGGCATGAGAGTGAAATGAGGAACTAAAATTCCACGAAATCTGCTCGGGAATTTCGCAAATTTAAAGTCCATGATCCGGATTTTGTGAAAGGATTTTGTTATTAGAACTATTACGATTATGACAATTTTAGGTGATTCGTTGTCCCGAGTGCCGAACTCTGTTGCATGTAGGGTCGGATTCGGTCGAATGTCACTGACCACGCAGACACGACCTGGATCAAGTAGATCATGTTTTCAAATCCGAGCGAGGACAAAAACATCATTTTAATTGGCGTCTAATTAAACAAGAAAGTAAAACTCCTTTTACTAAACCATGAGCGAAGCTATGTGCATATCAAACGATACCAAGTCTCCTTAATGAAAATTTGTTGTATTTTACTCAGTAACTAAGTTTGGTAGGGCCCTTATGGCTCTTGTTGCATCAACAGACACACAGTTTAAAGACAGAGATATATTCTAGTTATTACCTTTGTATTAAGTTGTCCACAACGCATCTCAATACAAATATGCATTTCGTGACCCCCATGACCTTTGACCCACAACCGCTACCTAGGGTGACAATAGTACTATACCTTGTGTCATTTCAGAAGATGGGGAATTGAACACTGAACAATTTGGAGTTAATTTGATGTAAATCAGAAACATTAACCGTTTTCATCATGAAAAAACAATGTTGACCTTTTTGTGACCTTGACCTTTGATCCGATCACTCCCAAAATCTAATAGATTTGTCCTTTCATGATGCCAAACAAATCCAAAACAATTAAAGCCTCTCTGCATTTTGTTTTTTTTGCGTTAAGTTGTCCACAACGCTTTCCGATATAAATGTGAATTTGTGTGACCCCCTTGACCTTTGACCCCCAACCGCTGCCTTGGGTGACAAAAGTACCATACCATGTGTCATATTACAGGATGGGGAATTTAATTTTGAACATTTTGGAGTTAATTTGCTGTAAACCAAAACAAAATTGACAATTTAATCGCGAAAAAACGATTTTGACCTTTTTGTGACCTTGACCTTAACCTTTGATCCGATCGCTCCCAAAATCTAATCGATTTGTTCTCTTGTGATGCCAAACACATCCACAAAATTTCATGACAATCTGCGAAGTGGTTTTTGTGTAATGTTGTCCACAACGCTTCCCAATCAAAAACTCCATTTTGGTGACCCCCTTGACCTTTGACTTCCACAGACTAACTAGGGTTGCAAACACTATACCATACCCTATATCATTGGATCGGGATTTGAATACTGAACATTTTGGACTTAATTTGATGTAAATCGGCACAAAATTGACACTTAAATCGCAAAAAAACGATTTTGACCTTTTTGTGACCTTGACCTTTGATCCGATCGCTCCCAAAATCTAATCGATTTGTCCTCTCATGATGTCAAACAAGTCCACAAAATTTCATGACAATCTGCTAAGTGGTTTTTGCGTAATGTTGTCCACGACGCTGCCCAATGAAAAATGCTTTGTGGTGACCCCCTTGACCTTTGACCCTCAACCGCTACCTAGGGTAATTATGCCACACTTTCATGTGGCATAGCCTAGAATGTAGAATTGAGTAATGAACATTTTGGTGTTGGTTTTATCTCGTTCAGATAAAAATTGACCGCGTAATGACGAAAAAACGATTCTGACCTTTTCGTGACCGTGACCTTGACCTTTAATCCGATCGCTCTCAAAAGCTTCGCCTGGCGTCCTTGAGTAACTGCACATCATCTCTGAAAATTTCATGCAAATCGGTCCAGCAGTTTTTGCACAATGTTGTCCGCACACATATTTACCAATAAATAAATACACAGGGGTCAATACAATACCTTCGTCAAACGAAGTTTGTGAAGGTAAAAATAACAAGTGCTGCAGCGATAACATGTGTCATCATGATATCACTTTATTCAATCTGTAAAACAGTCCATTTTTCATTCATGATGGGAGTGCACACTACCCTTGATAAAAATGGGGTTGGTTTCCTTTGGAACTTCCATAGTTATAACTACAACACTCATTCCATAACCATCAACACGAACCCCAAACTAATCACTAAATCTCAATCCCCAACATTGTCAGTGAAAACTATCAGGCAATGGCTTTTGCTTCAGGTAGAAAAATCTCCCAGCAAGTTAGTACCTGGAGGAGGAGCAGAGAGGGGGACGAGGATAAGTTAAAGGAAAGAGAAAACTAAAGAAGAGAGGGAGCAATGCAGGGAAATGTTAAAGTACATATTTTGCATAAAATGTAATGGATAAGTGATTGAATCAAAGCAACTATCTGGCAGCCTACATTTTGATTAAAAATAACAAAGGAAAATCGGTTTCGGGAAACTAACGTTTGGCCTCGACATACCACGGTATAGTGATTAACACAAGACTTTGCTCACCGGCTCAGAATTTGCTTTTCAGAGTCCGACATAAACTACTCATCTCAACTCTGCTCGAATCTTCATGCGATGTTTCTTTCATCTCACTGATGTACCAACTACTCCCATGAGCCTCGATGGAGTTGTTTTTTTTTTAAAGGTACCTGTCATACCAACATGAAGCTTAAAGTCATAATCCTACCCAAGATTCCAGCCCCATAATGACCCATTGTCCTAAACAGACCTGCTGATGAGTGCGGATCAGTGACTCCAAGTACTTCACCACAGCAGTCTTGAAATCGGTCACGCGCTCCATCTGAGGATACAACCACAGCTCACGGCTTGCATGGAGAAACGTACCTTCGATTGAGAGTTGAAGCAAGCATTACATAACGAAACTCTTGGAGGTGGGGTTTGGAGTCCTGACCTCAATACGGGCTACCTCTTTGCGAAGGGTTTTGGAGATCGCTTCGAAATCTTGCTCTCCCTGTTGCACCTTGCATTGCCACTGTTGGTTGAGGAGAACAAAGAAAGAAAAGTTATTTAGATCATAAGCAGTCATGTGACCTTTATTATTATGCTGGTATTTGCCCATCAAAATTTGATGTCATAGCATGGATTTTATGACACTACATTGCAGGTCGGCTGCTGGACGCAGGTGTGACACATTGAGTGAAGCATGGTGAAATGGCACGGTGCAGATAGCGCGTTTCAAAAATATTGAAACCTCAAAGGATCCATATCCACTGCAGTCCATTTTAATTACTGATTTGATTTGTAACTGAAGTCAGTAAAAGAATACTTTGGTAAAATACACCTTCAGGGAAATTCGAATGATGTGAGGTGGTGGGGAAAAGTTTCCCAGAGCAGGTGGAAGATTATTACCTCTTGGATTTCCTTTGTTGGCACATGGGAAACAGAAAGAGATCAATTATACCGCGTCTCAAATCACATGTTGCAGAGTCTCGAGGTGAATCATTTAAAAAGTGAAAAAGGAAGACACTTTCTCAAAGATGTACAAGCTACAGTGTCTTGGTGAATGTGTCGATGAAAAGGTAAATTCGAGAGGATTCGCATGAATACCTTCACTCGTAGAACAAGTGCAACAAGCACCAGCTCATCTGCCAACGTCATTGATTAACTTGCAGAAGTGAACAAATCAGACAGAACATTAGAACGGCACTCGGTAAAGTGCATACCGCCGCCAGGCTGAACAGTTTACGTTTTGTATCACACTGATTGGCCGGATCTGGATCCAGACCTCCAAAATCTCATTAACTTGTTCAAATCACCTACCCAACTCGTCCATCAAGTTTTGTCATAACCCATCCATAACTTTTTGAAATATCATACGCTATATCGTTTTTGGCCAAATCTCTCAATGGGAAAGAATCACTCAATCAAAATTATAGGATCCAGATCTGGTTCTTCACCAAAATCTAATCGATTCATCCTTGTCACACACCAAACGTGTCCACCAAGTTTAGTCCGAATCCGTCCACTACTTTTTGAGATATCGTGCTTTTTATAGTTTTTGGCCCTATCTCTCAATGGTGAAGAATTCTCGTGTCTGGATCCAGATCCTGACCAAAAATGTGTGTTGCTGTCCACAAAATACATACACAAAAAAATTTACAAACTTTTGCTTCAAAACTGTAGACAAAAATCGTGTGAAAGACGGACAAACAGGCACAACAGCCAAACATACTTGACGAAATACTTTTGACAAGTAACAAACAAACTGATCCAAATGCAATACTCTCCTCTGGTGAGGGTATTAAATCCAAACGTCATTGTGAGGATACATTGCACCGAACCTTGTATGCTGGCAAAGTTGGTTCAGTGAGGGACTGATGCTTTTGCTCAACCCACATGCGACTATCATTTCAGTGCAACTCGTTTTATTCACGCATACCAAGAAAGCCATTGATTAACTGTGCGTACAGCATGGTATTGGAAGAATTTTAAACTATCCCAAAGGTTTGAGTCCTGAGTGTCCTACGCAAAGATCAGACGAGTTATCGCCACCACCCATCCCAAACTCCAATTTCCTGCTCTAACCTCCTTGGGTTGGGGGGGAGGGGGGCACTGCTGTGATCTCAGCAAATGATGCTACCTACAGCTATGTGCTGCATACGAAAGAAAAATTCCTGAGTCATAAGCCCCCTTACTAAGCCACTCAAAAATCGCTCTTCTTGAAGGACGCTTTTAGGCATTTGATACTAGTCCTACAACGCTGATCCTTTCCTCGATGTAGTCTTCTGATTTGTCACATCACAGTAAATCCATCCATCCATCCTTTGGGACCATACTCTGTGCAGTTTGTTCGTGCTGCCGAAGCAGTCTCCTTGGCTATTGGGTACAATCCTGGACAGGTCGCCACTCCGACACAGGATACCAGCAAGCTGGCACTCATTTTGCCAACCTCAGAAGGATGACAGGCAGAATCAACCCCACCTGGCATTAATTCAACAGCCAAGGGGGATTTGAACTCAGGATCCTAGAATCCCAAGCCCACCACCATATTAAGCCAACACCAGGCATATCACAACAAAGCTTTGATACAAGAGGCAAATAACCCAAATGCTGCCCAAAACTGCTCAAATCTACAAACTTTAGAGCTCAGAATAGTTATTGCATGGATTAGTCTCCCTGGAAGGTAAGTGACAGCAGAAACGGAATTTAGGTTGTCAATGGAATTTGGATAAGTACCTGGAAGCATTGGAGAAGTACGCGGGTGACGGCAGAAATGCACAGTCCTGATGGGCCTGATGGCCTCTTCTTACGTTGAACTTCCTTGTATTACTCAGACGCAGCAATTAATTTCTCGCAGCACAATTGCACCGATTATATCAAACTCAAAACTTCTTTGTCCATAAACATAAATACACATATCTTCAAAGCCAATGCAAACTTTTGTAAACCTACGTGGCCAATGCACATTGGGTTAAGGTGACTGCCTTAGGTTATGGCCTGCAGAGACTACGACCCCATTCCCTAGTACTTTTTGAATTACTATAGTGGGGCAACTTAGCATAACAATTGTGCATTTTGTGAGGAAAGCACCAAATTTGGCACACTAGTAGCCTATCATATTACGAACAGATTTGGATATTGGGCCATCTCAAATTCAGCCGCTGATGGCTGCGGCAGCCATTTTCCACTGCCATCAAAAATTTTGAGATTGCCCAATATCCAAATCTGTTCGTAATATGATAGGCTACTAGTGTGCCAAATTTGGTGCTTTCCTCACAAAATGCACAATTGTTATGCTACATTTAGCTAAGTTGCCCCACCACTACTCCTATGACCCTCTTATCTCAAAGCCATTAAAAACTTCTCTTTTCTCAACTTGTGGCCAATTGATTCTCACCTCGTGTATCTCCACTCGAGCTTGCTCGGACTTCTCTGCCTTTCCTCCGGCTTGCAACTTCGACTCGGCCTCACGCCGGCGCTGCAGTGCTGCTAGAGCTTCCTGCCAGTGTTGCCAGCAACGGAGCCGTTGCTCAAATGCTGCCTGTGCGCATAAAACAATCGCACATACATCCTCACTCAGTTAGATGTATGCAGATTCCACATCCTACATTTTCTCTCCAATTAATCTATTTCCTTTGTTTCATCCCTACCTTAACACGTTCCTCAAATTAACTCGCCAGGATAATCTACTCAAATTATGAATAAAATGATTTCTCACTCACCCTTGCAGAACTTAGCAAGCGTATGTACTCCGCACAAAGGTCACACAAGAAGCTTGTATCCGAGAGAGCCTGCTCATGAAGGAGAGTGGCAGAATTTTCTCCGAGCTGGGAGAGTTGGGACAATGCGCGGGAGAGTGCCGTATGTTCCTCGGAGCTCCCCAACATGGCAGCACTACGTGCTAGACTCAGTGAACTCTGAGAAGCCTCTGCACGTACATGCACTCAAAAAATTAATTACATTGCCCTTACATTGATGTAAAAACCCATTTCACCATGGCATGACGTACAAAGTGCTCCTTATGGTGCATGTCGTACGATGCTAAATGCTCCTCACCTTTACGGTGCTGAACCAGGCACTCCAGGCCACCGTGCAACTTTCTCAGCTGGTTCTCCATTTCCTCAAATTGCTGCAACTGTTCCTCAAACCACTGAGTAGAAAACAATTTATTAAACTTCCACTGTACTCCACCAATAGTTACACACAAACATATGCATGCTCATCAAAGGATGCTCATCAAAGGCATAAGGGGAAAGGAATAAAACCAATTATAGGCTGGATCATTGCAACCAGAGGCCATACACATATCCGCAGAAACTGTCCACACAAAAATCATAATCATTCTAAATTGTCCCATCCTCCACACCCCCGCTCTATACCTCATTGTGTAATTACACATTTGAAATGTGACAGCCATGACCAAACTCAATACTAATGAACATGCCTTTGGTCGCAAATACATTCATTCATCAATGCTGTGATTCACAAAGAATAATACACATCAATGGTCTTATTCACAAACTCCCAGAACAATACAATGATGATCAAGCGTGAAACGACAATGTATCCGCAGCAGTGTGGCATGGGGCTGATATGAAGGGTCTACTTATTGCATACACATATGGGGGGGGGGGGGAAGGAAAGGGGCTAAAGTTGTACAATTCAAAACTGAGAAAAGAATGAGAGTCGAGAGAAGGGAGCACATCACTCAGTCAACACTCTCCCGACTGTCAAGCATGGTGGTTGCAGCATCATGTTATGCAGCTGCTTTTCATCAGCAGGTACTGGCAAGCTTGTTAGGATTGAAGGGACAATGGACGGTACAAAGTACAGGAAAATCATTGATGAAAACCTGCTTGAGTCAGCCATGAATCTGAAACTGGGTTGGAGATTTACATTACAGCAGGACAATGATCCAAAGCACAAAGCTAAAGCCACACTGGAGTGAGTGAATAGGAAGAAAATAAATGTTGAGTGGTCCAAAGTGCTGACTTGAACCCAATTGAACATTTATGGTGAAACTTGAAGATTGCAGTCCATCACCAATCCCCATTAAGCTTGGCAGAACCAGAGCAATTTTCACATGAAGAATGAGAAAAGATTTCACCATCAAACTGTTCAAAGCTGGAAGAGACCGACCCATAAACACTGATCGCAGTCATTGCTGTAAAAGGTGGTTCCAAGTACTGACCAAAG
Organism: Eptatretus burgeri; assembly: GCF_056783735.1. Taxonomy (NCBI): domain Eukaryota; kingdom Metazoa; phylum Chordata; class Myxini; order Myxiniformes; family Myxinidae; genus Eptatretus; species Eptatretus burgeri. The sequence goes on along the minus strand of NC_140964.1, from coordinate 41,964,312 downwards.
GGGCTGCATACTTTGGAACCAGTGAATTTTGATACTTTGAACGTTTTTTGCAGGAATTCCTGACATGTAACCTCCTTCAACTATACCAGTGTTTACTTTGACCTCTTCACTTATGAACGAGAAGGGCACTAGGTAGAGCGCATACCTCCACCACGCAATGCCTGATCCAAGAGAACATATCAGCCCCAATACATTTTTGAAATATCATATTAATATATATATATATATATAGAACATAATGTAATATATAATATTAAATATAATATACAAGTATATAAAATTATATATATATATATATATATATATATAAATAAATATAAACATATACATGTATATGTAAATGTTACCTTCAACTGTAACCTCCAACATGTGTATATATATATATATATATATATATATATATATATATATATATATATATATATATATATATATATATATATTGTTACGGATTTCAGAATCTGATCCATCGAATATTTACCAACATCCAGGTCCTCAGATAGTTATTTCCCTCAAGGCATTTCCAGGATAGACCCATCCCAATGTCTGGTGGGATTCTAAATGTGATGCATTGAGAAGGGTAAAGAATAGGTTCCCTCTCTTATTATATGGGAAGTTTTTTCTCTTTTCGACAGAAACATTCATGCACGCGAGATACCCGTTTCTTTCACGGACGCCGAGACCCGCCTTTTTCCCTCGACGTTTGGACACCGCGTTCCGCAGCTCTTTGGACACTAACTGGCTTTTTTCATGTCAGGCTGAACAGTGAGGTAATAATTGTGGTTGACGTTTTACGAGCGCTTCACATTTTGTGCTCGGTAATTCTGACAAATGGCTGCTTTTTGCCGTTCGTCCAGCATCACAGACCTGGCATCGTAAGCGAGGAATAATTGTGGGATGTGAGGGTTGTCACGGTAACGGTGCGCAAGTGGGGCGGAGTGGATTTGGGGGGAGTCTGTGCCACCGAGACAGGCTGCCTATAAAAAGAGGGGGAGAGGTCCGTTTATGGGGGGGGGGGGCGGCGCGCACAGGTTGGTCGTCACTGCAAGTGAGACGGCTTTTTCCAGTCAGTCGACAACGAGTCAGTTCGTGAGTCAGTTGGCGATAGCTGTTTGCGGTTCTGACAGCTTTGTCGGTCGACAATAAGCCAATCAGACGATTGCTTCATCATTTCCAGTCAGATGGCTGCTTCGTCGGTTCCAGTCAGATGGTCGCCCTTGGCGTACCTGTTTCTTGGGGGTGACGTCGACTGGTGTTCAAGCCTGTTGGCGAGTGGGTGCACGGCATGGCTGGGTGCTGACAACTGACAAGGCATGCTCACACATTTCAGGACGTTTTTGTTTGATGGACGACTTCTCTTTCGTGAGCGAGATGTTTTTTTTTTGACCCCCGAATGATCTGCTGGGTGCCCTTGTCTGTGATTAGTTGTTCAGTAAGTCAATCTCTGATAAGCATTTGCTCTTTGTCTCGTTTCCTATCACTTTGATTGATTTTGCCTTATTAATTATTTATTTGATTGCAATCATTTTGATTAATTTTATTTATTTATTTTCTTATTAATAAATTATTTGTTGACGTTCCAACCTGTCCGTGCTTGTCCTTTCCTTCCGTTGATCCAGTATTGTCCGAACCTAGATAGACTGGGAGGTAATTACCACACTACTTGACCAATAATAGTCGGCACGCACCAGCGGTTAAACGCTCGGCCGCCCTAATTATGATCTAATCAAGATAACATTGGTGCTTTGCCGAGGGCGCGCTCCCCGTTCAGGTAACCACGTGACCTCTAGTTAAATGGCATAATTAGATGGCGGACACTGGAACTCGTGGTTAACTGGGTGGCGTTCGTGGTTCTAAAGCAACCCACCGTACCACAATGTTAATTGTGAGTGGTGGCCCCAGGTCTGGCTATTCCGAGGACAAACGGGGATTAACCCCCTCATAATACACTTGGTACCTGTGGCCATAACAATATATATTAAAATATATTATATTTCAATAGGCTTCTCAGTTGAGAGTATTTCTACCACTTGGTAAAGTTTCATGACTATCGGTATAGAATTGTGACCTGTAGGCGATAAACAAACAGACAGACAGACAATAACAAAATCGACTGACCAATATACTTGAAAAATCCTCGATTTTGCAAGTAACAAGCAAACAGAGAGAAAGGGGTGAAAACATAACTTCCTTCCCCTTTGGTAGTCGAGGTAATAAAAAAAATTCTACAGAATTCGTAATTCACCTAAATGTAGCAATATTGGTAGGAGGTGAATATTTTTACAGACCATTAGATCATGCATTGTTATACTGTACAGATGACCCTCGTATAACGCGAGGGATGCATTCCCGCAAAACGGTGTTATCCTAAAACGTGTTTTAGGGGCAATATTTAACATGTAAAAATGTGGGTTATGTTCCAAATGGGGAAGATTTCAACCTTTTAAGGTTGAAGACCTTCATAAAAACCTCAAAAATGCAGTAAACAATGTGTAAATAAAGCACATAGCAAAGAAAAATATTAAAAGTAATTACTTTTTCATACGTTTTATAATGATTGGAATTGGATACAGTACATATTGCGTGTGGCAGGCTTATTCAGGTGTGGCAGGCCGTCCAGTTGAGGCTGAAAGCTCAGAAGATGAAATGGAGGCTCATTTGCTTGGGATTTATTTGAAGAACTTCATCATGGAGACTTGAGTGGCTGCCTTCATTTTCTCTTTGTAGACGTCCTTGAAACATTTCAGGACATTCTCCATCTCTCTCTGCACTTTGTAACAACTCATGCAATCGGGATCATGTTCATCAAAGATGGCCATGGCTTCATCGACGAACTTGAAACCTTTAGCCATGACTTTCGTCGTGAGGGTTTTAACAGGCACAACCTCCTCAGGACTTGATTCTCATTCATCTCAGATGTGCTCCTCCTCCAAAGCCAGAAGATCTTCCTTTCTCAGCTCCTACCTGTGTGGGAGAAGCAAATCCACATCATCATCTTCGTCAACCTCCTCAAATCCCACTTGCAGGGCCACGTCCACAATCTGTTGCCTTGATTCTCTTACTTCAGCCTCGATGAAACCTATGAACTCAATCACTGCCACCGGCCAGAGTTGTTGGAGATGAAGATGAAAGTGTGGCTGGGCATGCGTTTCCAATAAAGTCCAATTTCATTGAGGTTAAAAACACCTGGCCTGGTGTGTCACCTCCATCCGCAATCACCGATTTGAAGACAGCTGGAAATTGTTTGGCAGCAACATGATCTGCAGCAGCAGCTTCTCCAATCAACTTGAGATTGTGGAACGCATGGCGACTCTTGAAGCGCTCGAACCACCTTTGACTGGCAGCAAAAGGCACTGGATCATTGGTTAGATCACCATACAAGCTCCTCGCCTTCTCTTGAATGACCATTCCAGACAAGGGCATGTCATGTTGGTTCTGATGCTCTATCCACGTCGTCAGCATCTTTGCCATTTTTTCAATAACATCAGACCGAGATATTGCAGTTCTGGTAACACTGAGATTTGTTGTTGTCGGAGAACTTTTATGGATTTTATCACGATTGTCACGAATGGTTCTCATTGTAGAATCACGAAGTCCCATCTCTCTTTGAATATCAATGCAGCGCTCACCTCTATCAAACCGATCTAAAACTTTTGATTTTCTCAGAATGACGAAGACTCGCTCAGAATGACATGGCGCGGCAAAAGCATCCACTGTGAGTGAGCGATTTGCTCAGAATGATGTAGTGGGGTTATTGTTGTTGTTGGTGGTGATTAATTAAATCCACGTTGTCGTGAAAACGAGTTCTCAGAACACGTGTTATACGAGGGTCACCTGTACGTCATTTATGGCCCTATCACTCAATGGTGAAGAATCACTTAAATTCTAGTATCTGGGTCCGGATCTGGATCTTCAATAAAATCTAATCAGTTCATCCTCATCAAACACCCAACCTGTCCACAAAATTTCATCGAGATCCGTCCATAACCTTTTGAGGTATATTGCTCACAGACAAAAAAACACACAAGAAATACGTCGTGCAGATCACAGTACTTGCAAAATCCTTAAAACAAATTTGACAACAAAAAAAATCATTGGTGGTTGAATTCAGTGACTTCATTTATGCAAATCCTCTTCAAATTTCAAGTCAATCGGATGAAAATTGATGATTTTTGAAATTTGACAAAGTTGTTAGCCTCTGGCCTATGTTGATCGAATGAGTTGAAAATCAATAAGGCCTCTCGCTTATGACCAACGCTACTATTTCGTGAAGTTTCGTGAAGATCAGTTCGAAATCGTGACCAGTAGGCGATTGACATGATTCATATATACAGACAAACACACAGAGGTGAAAACGACCTGTCCATCCACCTTCGGTTAAAATAATTAAAAAAAAATTATCGGATCCGGATATTCACCAAAATCTAATCAATTCGTCCTTGTCACGCCAAACCTGTCCACCAAGTTTTGTCCAAATCCGTGCATAGCTTTCTGAGATGTCCTGCTCACAGACAGACGGACAATGGTGAAAACATAACGTCCGTCCACCGTCATTGGCAGAGGTAAGAATTACAGAAGTAGAGTTGAATTTCATTTAAAATTTGATTCGACCTCGTATCAGGTCTAGGGGACTCTAAGGAAACATTGCTGAGATACATATATTAGCGGGTTAATCAATTGGATAAAGATGGGTATCAAATCTCACTGGATCATTGTCACTAATCCTCGCTGTGATCTTGTTGACAGCATCAGCAGCTCGATTCACCATGCGCAGGATCCCAGCACCACTCAGGGCTTGGGTGCTCACCGCTCGGGGGAGCTGGGGTGAAGAACAATGGGCGTCGATTCACGTTCAGGGTCAAAAAATGCGTATGGGGAGTCGAGAGGGGAATCTTCAATCATCACGTTACGTGAGCAACAATCGGCAATGCGTCGATACAAGGAGACTCCGAGGATACTCGGAATTACCTCTTCCTTTTGCAAGAAATGCTGGAAGTCTGGATCATGAGCAAGTGCCGGATGCCTTGCAGTCCGCTGCAGGTACCTGCGCATGTCAGGTTAATGATACAATCAAGCACCTGTCCGGTTTGCACAGAAAAAAAAACAAAATGGATGCCCATCTCCATTTTGACAAAAATACCTCTCGAGAGCAGCACGCCGTTTCTCCGTGAATTCAACAGAAGAAGAGTCGTCTTTTCCCACCTTTACTTTTGTCATACCTGCCGAGAAACACGTTTTCCTCACCCGAGCACAAAATGGCGTCTCCTCAAAACCCTGCAACTTACACCTGTCAACAGGTACTCCGTATTTTCCTTGCTGTTACGTATATTCGTATCGACGTTATTGTGCCTTGATGGCCTCATCGATTTTAATCATCAATCTTTAACCCACCGATGACGCTCTTTTCTGGCGGGGGAGGTACGATGACACCGGCAGGGCTATGGCGGGCATAAAGTCGATCGTGTAGGCCGAGGAAATCGCTAAATCTCCTCTTCACTGTAACCGCTGCATCAGAGCCTTCACCGCCAACACCGCCGCTCTGTCCGATCACACCACCACACACACCACCGTTCCTTGTGCAGCGAACTTACAACAGAGGGAAATCGAGCAAAATATCATGTTTGCTAATGAACACTCACCTGTGTGGACACTCTGTACACCATATAAGCGTGCACGCCGTCCCCTGAGAACCACCACAAAACATTTTTTTTAAACCACACAACCACTTGCTTAAATCATCATTTCATAAAACAGTTCAATTTCATACCGACTTTCTGTGGTTCAGTAACGGAAATCTCTAAATCAAGCCCATATTCATCATCTTCATCATCATCATCATCATCATCGTCATCATCATCGTCATCTTCATCTTGCTCCTGCAGACACAGAATAATGAGCCGCTCAAACCTTAGGTTTCCTTCCAACCCAAGGTGCTGTTTCGTCATCAATTTATTTTCTGCAAACAAAGGGCCGAGATGGATGGCTTTGCCAAATTATAGTCTTCCTGTAAAATGACGGTTCAAAATGCTTCGCCTGCACGGTCAACCCAATCACCTCGGTTTGGCTCACAAAAACATCTTTCAATATGTCACGGAATCTGCTTAAGAATTACATCGGATGATTTGTCATGGTTTCTGATGACATTCTTGAAGCAGCGATCAATCAAAACTCACATGAGAAATGCATCCTTTTTGTAATGGAGTATTAACAGACCATAGCAACTGGTGGATAGCCAAAAAAATCCTGAAACCCACCAACAATCTCAACGCCGTTATCCACCACCTCACCTCGGTGTTGATGCCACGGACGGGTCGCTGGGTGGTAACGGTGGAGGATGAAAGGGCAGAGCTCACAGGTGACAGAGAACCAGTCTGGTCTGGACTACCAAGGGATATCTCATCATGCATTTCTGAAACAGCTTGATCTTTAGAGAGCAGAAGGACAGAGGTTCATGAATACAGTGTACATACTAGTATAAACACATATTATACACCAGGTGATTATTTTTTATTTATTCAAAAACCCTAAATAAGTCATGTTTGGTGGTCGTACGAAACCTTCAAAATCAGCAATTTAGAAACTGGAGAAGCAGTTTAGAAAAACAGGCTGCATGAAAGTTAAAAAGCCCATGCGCCAGCCAAGTGGTGTTACACTAGAGAAAGTGGATGAAGTTCGGGAAAGAATGCAAGCGAGCCTGAAGACATCTCTGAGACTTTCAGCACAACAAGCTCGCTGCTCATATTCCAGTACAAGAAATGCGGTCAAGACATTCAAAGTTTATCCCCACAAGCATCATGCAGCGCATCAGTTACTGGAGCCAGATAAAGAGAACCGTGCAGCAAACTGTGAGCGGCTCCAGAGGATGGTAAGAGAACGAGACAACATTTTGGATGTTATAGTTTTTTTTTTTTACAGACCAAGCACGGTTTCATCCTCATGAGGATATAAACTCGCAAAACACTTGTTTATGGTGAAGTGAACAACTCGGTGTGCAATGCACGAAAGGCCATTGCATTCCGTGAAAATAGGTGTTTGGTGCGCTGCAAGTCGGCAAATAATTATTGGCCCAATTTTCTTCTTCGAAACAGTAAACTCAGAACTTTACATCAACAATCCATGAGTTTCTTATTCACCTTACGGAAGATGAAATGAAACAACGATGGCTTCAGCAAGTTGGTGCCACCAATCGCACTTCGCGATACAGCTTGAACGAACTTGGGCGACTCTTTGGTCACCGTGTCATGTCAAAGTCATTATGGCCACCTCGACCCACAGATGTTACATCGCCACTCGCCAGATTTATTTTTGTGGGGATATTTGAAGGATATAGTGTTGTTGAATTAAAAGCAATAATCAGTGTCACAATCAGCGATATTCCCCAAGAAATGCGGCGCTCTGTATCAGAGAACATGCAGCAAAGAATGAATTTGTGCTGCAACTTGGTGGTGGACACTTTCAGCACTTCATTGAAGGTAATCAATTGTGTGGATCATGTCACATCTTTCTGTAACATGAGGTTACATTTACAAAAAATATTAGGTTCCTAACCAATATCGTTTTTAGTGTATGGGAATTATTTAGGCTTCTCAAAAAAAAAAAAAATCATATATATATATATATATATATATATATATATATATATATATATATATATATATATATATATATATATATATATATATATATATATATATATATATATATATATATATATATATATCTTCTTCTTTCGGCTGCTCCCTTAAGGGTCGCCACAGCGGATCATCCGCATGATCCGCATAGTGATTTGGCACATGTTTTACGCCGGATGCCCTTCCTGACGCAACCCTGGTCGCCTCTTACGACACACAGGGATAATATATATATATATATATATATATATATATATATATATATATATATATATATATATATATATTCTAAGCAATTATGAAGAGCGACAGACAGAGGCAAAGAATCACATACATCGAAGCTGCTCTGCTTTGTTGTCTTAACTTCCAGTCCCTCATTATGACTAGCCATTGTCCATTTAGTGTTGAAATACAATAGGGAAGAGCCAACGACCCCACTTAAATTAATGTAGAAACTTACATACAGTCTACAATATTTCTATAGAGAAATGGTTCTATGTATCCTCTTCAAATCACCTCCAATCACTGCACAGCTACTCCTCACACCTCTTTATGCTTTTCATCTTGCACACTCCACACCCAACCAACTTCAGGCTTGGAGCATGGTATTGTGTACACTGTGGTCCTAAAAGAGGATAAAGCTTAGAAATTGAACCCAGTTTTAATAATATAAACAATCTTAATGTTATATAATGCCCAAGTGTCTGTGCTTTCAGAAAATGTATACTTTGCTATGGGTCCTATGGATAAAGTTGCTTACAAAGCATGTTTTTTTTTTATCCAAACACAGGCTATTTTTTCCATTTTTATAGCTCATTTTTTAGAAATGGGTTACATGTATGATTGTATATGTTGTCCAAAATGATTGAAAATGCATTTTTTGTTTGATATATATCATTATACAAAAGAATAGAACAATTCTGCAAAACAGTACATTTCTTATGACCTTCAGCATATCTTGGCACCTTCAAATGTGTAAAATCTCAGATTTTGCAAAATTTCCCCCAGTCATAGTGAAGCTTACAAAATCTTATTCCAGAAATTTGAAATGCATCTGATAGAACATCTTAAATAGCAATTTACTTCTGCATAAAGTGATGATTTTAAATGGCAAGTTTCAACATGGATCATTACATGGATCAAATGGCAAGTTTGGACTTCCAGTTCCGGGTTTGGAGTGTCGAGAGGTCTCCTTAGGAGCTCTCTGCTGACGATCTCAAACATAAGTTTCCGGTTGTTATTTGTCCCGTTTTAACTGTTTATTTTTCTCACCTACATGTTACTGTGTGTTCCAAGTTCGGTTTTGTTTCAAAAATCGTGCTATTTTGTGAGTTTTTGGCGACGTTATCTTACCGGGTGTTTGAGGCCTAGGCTGAGGCCTACCGGTTCCCCTCAGTGTACGATCGTTTTATTTGTTTTTTCTCCCCATTACCTCCAATTTCTATCTTCCCCACTTTCCTAACATCCCCCATTTCTCCCAACTAATCTCTCTATTTCTTATCTTAAGTTTAAATAAATAAATAAATAAAACCGCCACCTTTCTCCTGATTCTGCTTCTTCATCTCCTCTTCTTCTTCCTCCTCCTCCTCTTCTTCTTCTTCTTCCTCGATTTTTTTTTCTACAACACTGCCATGACCTAATCTGTTGAAAACTCTCTCAAACATTCATAATAATAACAAAAACGATATCTTATAATGCTTCATCTTCCTCTCTCACACATATGACTCTACTGTTTCATAATGCACAACTCTTCTGCTATTTTAACAGACTGCTCTCAATTCGACCTTTCCTTCATACCTTGCCTAAAAAATCCAACTGTTACAGCGTTTCTTCTCTCCATTCTCTGAATTCGCCTTTATTGCATCCATCAAGAAATGTGTTAAATCGCATCTCTGACCTAAAACTTTTTAAAACCCCAGTTTGCTATGAATGTTCGCTTTCCATCAACCATTCTTTTTTTCCAACTTCAGTGCCAACTCACCCCTCTCACCCCTCACTCTCAAAGCAACCATCCCACTCTTCTCCCTCCAAGCCACCCTCTCACCTCTCTCAAAAATTCCCCCCTCACCTTTGTCCCACCTTTCATCCCCCTCACTCATCCTTCTCAAAGTTGCCACCCCTCTCATCCACAAAGCTGCCTTCTACCACTGCCCTCTCACCTTCTACCACTGCCCTCTCACCTTCTACCACTGCCCTCTCACCTCCATCTCTTCACTCCACCTCCTCAAATCCTGAACTGCCTTCTTCCCCCTCTCTTGTCCCCCTTCTCCCCCAGCACCACAGAGCCTTTTCTCCTCCTCATCCGGCCCCTCCCCTAGCTATTCTGCAATCCCCCACACTCTTTCAACAACCTTCCTTACCGCCCCTCCTCGTCCCTTGTCCTACCCTTCCCCTCCCCCCCACCCCTGCACCCAAAGCCTCCTCCCCTACTTCTTCATTAAAAGTGTGGACCTCAAATATCCGGGGCCTTCGCGCAAACCTTTCTTTCCATACAGGTTGCCACTGACAAACCAGACATAATCTGCCGAACAGAAATTTCCTCCCCCAAGACGTGTCTGACTCCCAAGTATCTCTCCCTGGTTACTGCCTCCTCCGGTATGAGAGACCTGAGCCTCGTCTTGGTGGAGGAGTTGCTCTCTTCATCAAAGATTCTATTCCTCACTCTCCATGCACTGCCCTCACTCCCCCACACCCCCAGGAATACCTCTGGCTACGGCTTCCCCTCCACTCCCACCTCATGTTTATATGTGTATTGTACCATCCACCTAACAGTGACGACTCCATCTACACCTCACTATCCGAAAACATGGACCATCTTCTATATTCTCATCCAAACTCTCTCTTCCTCTTATGTGGTGACTTCAATTGTCATCACGCCAGTTGGCTAGGTGTGGGTACCTCCCTCACCTGTCATGACACCTCAGCAAAAGCTTTCTGCGACTCATTGGGACAGACTCAATCGATCAACTTCCCGACCCGGATCTCAATCAATGGTTCTCCATCTCTTCTGGATCTAATTTTGACAAATTTCCCTGACAATATCTGCTGCTCTTCCTTCGCTCCAATCGGTTCTTCTGACCACGTCCTTGTCAAAGTGAACATCTCTCTGGCTGTTATCAGAGAACCACCTCACCGCCGTCGAGTCTGGCATTTCACTCAAGCTGAATGGCAGGCTCTCCAAGCAGCCAGCAAACTTGTAGACTGGTCTCCTATCACTACTTTCTCCAACATCAACTCATCCTGGGAATTCTTTCAAAGAAACTTGCTCTCCCTCATGCACAGATTTATCCCCTCTAGTCTTCAGTTGTCCTACCCTTCCTCCCGCCCTTGGTTTACTGAAGCTTGTGGCGAGGCAGTTGTCCTGAAACAACTTGCCTTTGCCTCATGGAAAGCAAACCCAACTGAGGGCAATCTCAGTTCCTTCCATAAAACTCGGAACAAGTGTGTATCTACCCTCAGGAGAGCCAGAAAACAACATCTTTCTCATCTCAAGTCTGAACTCTCAAACCTCTCTCCCTCCTCAAAATCCTGGTGGCGTTTAATCAAATCTGTTTCTGGTGTATGTTCCCCCTCCATCCCCTCCCTTACCTCAAATGGCCACACTGCTGATACCACACGTGAAAAGGCTGAATGTCTAAACTCGGTGTTTGCAGCTAAATCTTGTGTCAAAAACCCATCACTTTCTATACCCACCTTACCCAGTCGCACCAAACAGTCCCTGGACTCTGTGTCCATTTCTCCTGACAAGGTGGAGAGTTTGATGTCAAACTTCGACTCAAATTCTGCAACCGATCCAGACGGCATCAGCCCACGTGTCCTGAAAGCCTGCTCTTCTGCTCTTGCTCACCCTCTCTCTGTTCTATTCACCCTCTCATTTGCCCAAGGTCATCTGCCATCTGCTTGGAAATCTGCAAACATCACTGCCCTGCATAAAAAGGTGCAAAAACAGATCCCTGCAACTACAGACCAATCAGCCTTCTCCCAATCATCAGCAAAGTTATGGAATCATTCATCGCTTCAGACATCAAATCCTTCCTCTTCTCCAATGGCTTGATTTCCGATCATCAATTTGGTTTCAGACCAGGTCACTCTACCCTGGATATGCTGCTTCTGCTCTCCCATCAATGGATGGAGGTCCTCAATGACAGACATGAAATCCGAGCCGTATCCCTGGACATATCACATGCTTTTGACACGGTCTGGCACCCTGCACTACTCACCAAACTCTTCCCATGGTATCCAAGGCCATCTCCACTCATGGCTCGCAGACTTCCTCTCCTGTCGCAGTCAACGTGTGGCCCTAAATGGAGTTCTTTCATCCCCTCTTCCTGTCCAGGCTGGAGTTCCTCAAGGTAGCGTTCTGGGCCCTGTTCTTTTTCTGGTTTTCATCAATGATCTCTCTGACTCTCTGGAAAATCCTCTATATCTCTTTGCTGATGACTCCACCCTCTGCCGTACCATCTGTCATCCCTCAGACCGGCAAGCAGCAGCTTCTTTGCTCACTGCAGATCTGGATAAAATCACAAACTGGTCCAACACGTGGAACATGTCTTTCATTCCGGACAAATCTCACACTCTCACAATGTATCTTCGAAAGGACCGTTTAGAACCCCCCCCCCCGCCCCCATCCACTTTCTCAACAATCCTCTGGAAGAAGTCTTTTCTTTCAAGCTTCTGGGTCTCACTATCTGCCATGATCTTTCCTGGGAAAGCCACATTTCAAACCTCGCCTTCAAAGTCAGTCGCTGACTGGGAATCCTCCGTCGTGCTAAGTCCTTCCTCGGCCCACCTGAGCTCCTGACCACTTACAAAGCTTTTGTCCGTAGCCTGATGGAGTACTGCTCTCCCCTCTGGGCTGGTGCTCCTGCCTCCCACCTTTCTCGGCTTCACGCTGTAGAAACCAGGGCATTTCGGATTATCGGCATCTCCCGCAATGAGGCTGAGTCTTTGGGCCTCTCACTCAATCACCGCAGGTTGGTCGGTGGTCTTTCTGTCTTCTACAATCTCCTCTCCAGCCTCGGCCACCCCCTGCTCTCTCTTAGATTTGTCCCCACATTTCCACAGGGCGCTCAAGGTCCGCCAACAACCCCCTTCTGGTAAAACTACCAAAATCTCGAATCACTGCTCACCTTCACTCTTTCATTCCTCTTTTTTCCCGCCTTTGGAATAAACTCCCTCACTCTATTCTTTCCCATTCTTCCCTCCAGGCTTTCAAAACAGCTGTTCACCACCACCTCTTATCATCCCCCATCCAAATCCTCGATCTTTTCTACCCCCGATAATCCACCCAAGGCCACTTCGTTCAAATTCCCAGCTTTCCTTCCTGAAAGTCCCTGTAACGTCCATCTTCTATTCCCCATGTTCCCCGTCCCATCCCTCTCCCTTCCACAGATCTCCTTATGTGTCTGTTCCCCCCTGTTTTGTCCCTCCCACTCCCACCCCTCTCGTCTCATGCCCCCTTGATGTGCGTTGTGTGTTCGCTCTCACACGATCCTCGACAAGGTATACAAAAAATTTTTTTTTTACTTCATACCAGTTTTTAGGTTCACTTCCATGATTGGGTCAAAAATGTTAGGAAGTACGTACCAAATTGCATTTACCAAGCTGCGACAAAATTACTGGTAGCCATAAGCTTGATTTTATAAGCATAGAATAAGTTTACCAAGATGGCCCTATGATATAAAAATCAATACCAAAGGCCAGTTTGTGTTCAGTATACAGAACATCAAAGGTCGTTAGGAAGTACGTAACGTTTTTAGGAAATCTGCACTTTTAATCCTGAGATGTTAGTTTGGTTCATCACAGCATGCATTTATATGTTTAAGTTTATGTGCAGATATATTTATGACCTGAATGAACACTGATCAATTTGTTAATTTCATATGACCTTGACCTCTTTGCTCAAGGTCAAATATCAGGTAAACCAAATATTCTCCATATATGTGGTTTCCAATTAGTGTATAATACATATCTAAGCCATCAGACCAATTTTAGAATGATATGAGTGGTTCATTGATGCAGATAATAATTGATAACCAACTTTGACCCTGTCAGAGCAATAGAAAGAGGAAGAATTAAGCTCTGCCCAAATAGATCCTGAATCCCCATGATTTTTGCTAACAAATGATATGCAAAACTTAATCATACAATGACTTTCATTTTTTAGTCCCTCATGTCCGAAATGTGTACATAATCTTATTGTTGAAACACAATACCTTGCTACAAGCCTTCATCCAAACCCCCCTCTTGTCCCTCCTTCACTCTGACATGTTCCAGCTTTTGCAACTTCCCCCATAACCCCCCATCACATGAGCTCCTATAACCTGACCACACCACCCCATGTCACATGAGCTCCTACAACCCCATCACACCACCCCATGTCACATGAGCTCCTACAACCCCACCACACCACCCCATGTCACATGAGCTCCTACAACCCCACCACACCACCCCATGTCACATGAGCTCCTACAACCCCACCACACCACCCCATGTCACATGAGCTCCTACAACCCCATCACACCACCCCATGTCACATGAGCTCCTACAACCCCATCACACCACCCCATGTCACATGAGCTCCTACAACCCCACCACACCACCCCATGTCACATGAGCTCATACAACCCCACCACACCACCCCATGTCACATGAGCTCCTACAACCCCACCACACCACCCCATGTCACATGAGCTCCTACAACCCCATCACACCACCCCATGTCACATGAGCTCCTACAACCCCATCACACCACCCCATGTCACATGAGCTCCTACAACCCCACCACACCACCCCATGTCACATGAGCTCCTACAACCCCACCGCGCCACCCCATGTCACATGCGCTCCTACAACCCCAGCACACCACCCCATGTCACATGAGCGCCTGCAACCCCATCACCCCACCCCATGTCACATGAGCTCCTACAACCCTATCTCACCACCCCATGTCACATGAGCTCCTACAACCCCATCACACCACCCCATGTCACATGAGCTCCTACAACCCCACCACACCACCCCATGTCACATGAGCTCCTACAACCCCACCACACCACCCCATGTCACATGAGCTCCTACAACCCCATCACACCACCCCATGTCACATGAGCTCCTACAACCCCATCACACCACCCCATGTCACATGAGCTCCTACAACCCCACCACACCACCCCATGTCACATGAGCTCCTACAACCCCACCACACCACCCCATGTCACATGAGCTCCTACAACCCCATCACACCACCCCATGTCACATGAGCTCTTACAACCCCACCACACCCCCCCATCACATGAGCTCCACCATCGCACCACAACACCTGAAACCCCACCACACCTGCTGTCCCACAAGTGAGCTTCTCCCCGTCCGATTCCATCTCCACAGGGCGCGACACGCGTTTCTTCCCTGCAATGAAGAATCGTGCAACGCTCCCTGGAATCAAGAACAGCAGATTTACTGTCCTCGTCATCATCATCAATATCCTAAAAACCGGAATACAAGATATAACGGAAACGATCCTGTTCAATGTGCGATACATATACATATGTCACACACATACATTTTAAATGACCGTAAGCCGACGGACGACACGTTTATCGTAAGACGACGAACGCTCGGTGTCAGACCTCAGAGTGTCCCGTTCACGACAAGATCTCTCATGATTCCGAGAGAGACGGAGAAAGAATCGAAGGGAAATAAAACGGGATGGTATGGGGAGGGGGAAATGATGACGTCATTAAGTTCGAAGACGACACAGAGCAACCCCGAGGATCACGTTAACGTCTCGAACTCGCTCCCAAGGTCGCTGTCCGAACAGGTGTGCACCGAAACCAGGTCGCTCTGAAACGGTCCCAGGTATTTTGAAGATGTAATTACAATGTTGTTATTTTTTTTAAGCGATTACAGTTTACATACAGCAGATGGCAATGTTTCCTGCGAGCCAATTCGTGTCCACAACAACCGGACATGATAACTCCTTCACTGTTGTGGTTGTGCACCTGTTCCTTCTTGTATTCCTTGTCCTTGTATTCATAATTTCAAATCGACTCTGAGCAGTTTTCATCCTCCAATATATTGTGACATCTACTCAAATTGCTCTCCAGTGTGGAGTAGCAGGATGTTCTGGACCCGGGAGGTACACACACTCACCTCGAAGCTGTCTAACCTGGGTTTGAATCCTGACCCACTGGACCCTAGAGGTACACACACTCACCTCGAAGCTGTCTAACCTGGGTTTGAATCCTGACCCACTGGACCCTAGAGGTACACACACTCACCTCGAAGCTGTCTACCCTGGGTTTGAATCCTGACCCACTGGACCTTAGAGGTACACACACTCACCTCGAAGCTGTCTACCCTGGGTTTGAATCCTGACCCACTGGACCTTAGAGGTACACACACTCACCTCGAAGCTGTCTAACCTGGGTTTGAATCCTGACCCACTGGACCTTAGAGGTACACACACTCACCTCGAAGCTGTCTAACCTGGGTTTGAATCCTGACCCACTGGACCTTAGAGGTACACACACTCACCTCGAAGCTGTCTACCCTGGGTTTGAATCCTGACCCACTGGACCTTAGAGGTACACACACTCACCTCGAAGCTGTCTAACCTGGGTTTGAATCCTGACCCACTGGACCTTAGAGGTACACACACTCACCTCGAAGCTGTCTACCCTGGGTTTGAATCCTGACCCACTGGACCTTAGAGGTACACACACTCACCTCGAAGCTGTCTAACCTGGGTTTGAATCCTGACCCACTGGACCTTAGAGGTACACACACTCACCTCGAAGCTGTCTACCCTGGGTTTGAATCCTGACCCACTGGACCCTAGAGGTACACACACTCACCTCGAAGCTGTCTACCCTGGGTTTGAATCCTGACCCACTGGACCCTAGAGGTACACACACTCACCTCGAAGCTGTCTACCCTGGGTTTGAATCCTGACCCACTGGACCCTAGAGGTACACACACTCACCTCGAAGCTGTCTAACCTGGGTTTGAATCCTGACCCCACCGAGAACCTGCCATCCCGGTGTTAAGACACGCAACACTACATGGATTTTGGTGAAGCCTTGCTAAAGGAATGAACTTAACTTCACAATGCATTTACCAAGTTAACATGTTCAACGTTTGGGTGAGCTCAGCAAGTCTTCCGTTGATCTCCGAAGCAAGACACCAAAAAAACACAACAGACAGGAATGGCTAATATGCAAGGAAATCAGACGCAGGTGGAGGCTATTCAGGCCATCATGCCTGCTCCACAATATGAAAAACAGGAACATTTTCACAATGCTATTGAAGACCGATTTATTGTATCCTGCAGAGATGAGCTTTAAATCGAGGTCGAGTCACTGCAGCTTCTTGACCAAACCATCGGCCAATATCTGTTCTCGGCAGACAGAATCTTGAAGATGACCTCAAGAGGCATTGAGGTCCAAGTCCTTTGCAGGGTAAAGTCATTCATTGGTGCACATCAGGTGTTCACAATAAAAAGAATAATAACAAGGAAATTTTATGCTGGAGGCGGCATTTGGCCTGCGTTACACCAACACCAGATTAAATGATAATAAAAATGAAAAAAACAAGTCTGAAGACGACGATGGTTCACGAGCGGTATTTGACGATGTAGATTGTTTCAGAAGTCAAGGATGAGACAATTTGATAATTTTTGACCAAGTTATAATTAATTATAGTGGCCTTCAATAAACAACTGCAAAATGTCGAAAACCTGGTTTCGTTCAAGAACTTAAAAAAATTTGACCTTTGCATAACCTTTAAAGGTCACAAAACAATGTTGTGGATATTAAAATAAGGAAACAGGATACGTGCCATAGCTTATTGGAGTTAGTTCGTCAAAGAAGGTCGAAAACCCGGTTTGAGTCCCACAACTTTGAATATTTGACCTTTGTGAACTTTTAAGGTCAAAGGTCAATGATTATGACCTTTGGTGCAAAACTTCCTCTGGAACATTCCAGGAACAATATAACATCATATAGGCTATATGGTATTTCACACTCCTCGGATGATCCAGACTTTATGAAATCAGTGTAAAAACAAACTTCAAGGAGGTGCCACGGGCAAGGTGTTCGAGATAGAGCAAAATGGTTTCAGGAATTTAGGTGGGGAATGACCTCAAGATTATGCATAAAAAAAATATTATCATCCTAGCTCTCAAATTTGGGCGGTCATATGATTTTTATGTCAAAATTCGCAATTTTCTAAGTTTTTGACCTTGTGCCCTTGACCTTGGGATGAAAATGAAAAAAAATCGGACAACAAGGAGTTTTAGATAATTAATTCATTTTGCTATTGAAATACTGAAGAACCCATTCCATTCAGTCAATTCCCTCGGAGAAGATAGATTTTTTAATCCGACTACCCCCTAAAAAATGGCTAATTTTGGGCGTGGCTACGCCCACAATGGGCGTAGCACGTCCTCGTCCAGGAAAACACAACTAGACATTGATATCGACCACATAACCAAGTTTCATCAAGATCGGATCAAAGTCCACG
Source organism: Eptatretus burgeri (assembly GCF_056783735.1). Taxonomy (NCBI): domain Eukaryota; kingdom Metazoa; phylum Chordata; class Myxini; order Myxiniformes; family Myxinidae; genus Eptatretus; species Eptatretus burgeri. The sequence goes on along the minus strand of NC_140964.1, from coordinate 41,946,160 downwards.
GAGTTATGCTCTGGACAGACAGACACACAGACATAACGAATATAGTGGTCACTCTGGCTGGCGCTCATGAACCAATAGGACCACGCATCTTGAAGCTTACCTGGATCAGGAGCAACAGTCACTCAAACCCCCCCCCCCCCCGCAGGCCCCCATAGACGCTGATTTTGTTTAATGCTGTGAACAAACTTTGGTACATTATGGGTGATAAAGGTTGAGGTCAAGTTTCATGGAAATTGTGTGCAGTTTCTGAAAAGAGAGCAAATACCTATTTGGGGGAAGGGGGTTCAACCCCCCCCCCCCCTTCCCACTCATGTAGATCCCCTTACTGAGCGCAGATTTTGATGCGGCCAATACACATTGATACATCATGGGTGGTGAAGGTTGTGGTCATGTTTCATCAAAATCGTGTATGTCGTTTTGGAGAAGAAAGCAAATACCTATTTTTTTTTTGGGGGGGGAGGGGGAGACCCCCTGATTGAGCGCAGATTTAGATGCGGTCAATACACCCTCGTTCGGCATCAGATATGAAGCTTGTAGCCGTTTCATCAAAATCGTGTGTTTGGTTCAAGGGATAATGACTGAAGTGTTTACAGACTCACTGACTGACTCACTCACTCACTCGCCTACGGACACTGCTCGATCACATAAACTCACCTGACGAAGGTCCAGGTGAGATAATAATAATAATAATAATAATAATAATAATAATAATAAAATGTGCTCGTAACTGCATTTCTTGATATTTTACCTTTTGACCCAGCCCCAGGGCACCAGGGGGGCACTGCCAAAAATGAAACTGCTCTCATACCTTCTTGCCATGTAGTGATAAGCACCAAGTTTGGTGAATTCAGACACAACCGTTTTGGAGGAGACAGCATGACAGACAGACAGATGGAGACAATTACAGAATCCCCCCATTTTGTATTTAAGCATGGGTATAATACTGATGAATAGTCCCAAGTGGGACAGACACTCGCCTCTCGATGAAGGAGGGTGGTGGTAGATGGGGTTCATTAGGTGATAAAGTTGTCACATGAGCCACAGCCCGTGGAGGCTGAAAGGCCTGATAGCACAATTGCATTCACGCAGTGAATTGATAGCATGAGCAGGTCCTGAATTGATGAAAAACGTCCCGTTAGTTTTTCTCCAGTGAAAGGATCCTTCAGGAGTTTTAGACCCTAAAGGGGTGTTAAGGATCTAAAAGTCTAAAGTGGTCTAAAGGATCTAAGAGCAAAGTTGAAATTGTCACCATGTCACCATGCCCTTATAGAGTTTTCAATTGTCACCATACAACTTGTCTGGGTGTTGGTACCTCTCTCACCAGCCATGTCACTTAAGCAAAGGACTTCTCTGACTCCATGGGACTGACTCAATCTGTGAACTTTCCAACCTGGATTTCTCCCAATGGCAAATCCTTTCTTCTGGACTTGGTGATGACAAACTTCCCTGCGAATATCTCCTGCTCTTCCTCTGATCTAATCGGATCATCTGATCATACACTTGTGAAAGTCAACATCTCTCTGACTATTTTCAGAGAGCTGCCTCAACACCGCCAAGTCTGGCAGTTCATTCATCAGATTGGCAGGGACTGCAAATAGCCATCTCTCGACAAGACTCGTGTCCCACATCCGCTGCCCCTGATGTTAACGCAGCCTGGGAATTCTTCCACACAAAACTGCTCTCTCTCTCTCTCTCTATCTCTCTATCTCTATCTCTCTCTCTCTCATCCACAGATTCATCCCATCTCGTCTTCAATTATCCTACCCTTCTTCCCTCTCATGGTACACCGAATCCTGTGGTGAGTCAGTTGCTCTTAAAAAAAAACTTGCCTTCTCTTTATGGAAGGAAAATCCGACCAAAGACTATATCAGTGGATTCCCAAAAATCCACAACAGGTGTGTGTCCGCTCTCAGGAGGGCCAGAAAACAACACCTGTCCAACCTCAAGATTTAACTTTCAAACTTGTCTCCCTCCTTCTAAAAACCTGGTGGCATCCTTCCTTTTCTTTTTCTAGAACAACCTCATCTCAGATCACCAATTTGGTTTCAGACCAGGTCACTCCACCTTGGACGTACTGCTTCTACTCTCCCAACAATGGATGGAGACCTTTAATATGAGACATGAGATCAGGGTCGTCTCTCTGGACATATATCGTGCTTTTGATACAGTCTAGCATCCTGTCTTACTCTCCAAACACTCTGCCTGAGGCATCTAAGGCTAACTCCACACATGACTTACTGACTTGCTCCACTCTTGTAGCCAGCGTGTGGCTCTCAATTGAATCCTTTTATCTCCTCTCCCTGTCAAGGCTGGAGTTCCCAAAGGCAGTGTTGTCATGGGCCAAGTCCTATTCCTGATCTGTATCAATGATCTCTCTGACTCTGAGCAAACCTTTATCTACGTATTTGCTGATCACTCCACCCTGTGCCATGACATCCCCCATCCTTCAGAGAGGCAGGCTGCAGTCACTTCCCTCTTTTCAGAACTTGAAAAAAAAATCACAAGCTGGTCAAACACTTCGAACATTTCTTTCAATCCTGACAATTCTCACACTCTGTCTTTCTCCAAAAGGACTGTCTAACAAACCCTCCTATCTCATTGCTAAACAATCCTCTTGAGGAAGTTCAGCCATTCAAACTCCTGGGTCTCACTATCAGCCATGATCTTTCTTGCGCAAACCACATTTAAAAGTTGACTTCCAAAGCCAGCCGCTGACTGTGCATTCTCCATCGTACAAAGTCCTTCCTTCGCACACCTAAACTCCTATCCACCGACAAGGCCTTCATCCGCAGATTTATGGAGTGCTGCTCTCCCCTCTGGGCTGGCTCCCCTGCCTCACATCTTACTCAGCTTGATGGTGTGGAAACCAAGACCTTCAAGAGCATTGGAATCCCCCATGCTGAAGCCGTCAATGGGCTCATCATTGCACCTTTCTCGTCTTGCACCTTCTGCTCTTTCCGTGCTTCGTCCTCCCCTCCCCCACCCCAGGTTTCGGCAGGGCTCACATGGTCCACCATCAACTCCTTTCTGGTTAACCTACCTAAATCCACAATCACTGCCACCTCCACTCATTTGCTCCTCTTTTTTTCCTGCCTGTAGAACCAACTTCCACATTCTCTTCAATCTCATAGTTTTCCCTCCAGATCTTCAAGACAGCTCTTCACCACCATCTCAGATCGTCCCCATTCCAAAACCATAATCTTTTTTCCCCTCGTTATCTGCACCCCCACACCCCACCCCAATCCCTCCTCCTTCCAAATTTACAGTTTTCCCTCCTGAGAGTTTCCTTCTGTATCCATCTTGTCCACCCTATATGCACCCTCTCCTGTCCCTTAGTCCTCCCAACACCCAATGTTTGTCTGCCTCCATCTTGGCCTTCAACTCTGCTGTTGGTGTTTCCCAACTGTGTCTGCAGACATCCTCCTGCACTGGATTATCTTTCCTAGGAGGTTGGTGGCAGGATTTGCACTCCGGCCACCATAAAAATACTTCACTCTGCAAAAACACACAAAGGGGTGTGTGGTGGGGTGGTGCTGAGGTGTCGTCCACCAGACAGTGGTCTCCTCGGGTTAACCTGAGGTGGTCCCTTTGGGTGGGTGCCTGAAATGTCCTCTCCCTAAAAGAGATGGGGATGGGCCAGGCATCTGCCTGAGTGATCACCAGACGGAGGCCCCTCAAGTACTGGTGGAAAGTGGACACAGCGACATGCTGTGGCACATGCTCCCCATGTATATATGTATGTGTGTTTTGGTATTTCCCCCCCCCCCCTTCTCTCAACTGATCCTCTTGTCCTTTTATGTCCTGATCCATTCAGGGTACGGATACTAGCTCTTCCTTGAGCCTCGACTATGTATACAAACATAGGGGCAATACCCCTGGGAGCTTACCTGTTAGCGGCTGGATAAGATAACCAGGGAACCACTGGTAGGCATGGATGACCCACAAAATATGTAATGGAGAAGAAAGTGAGTACCTCTGGATTTTTTTATTTTATTGCCGTGAACAACTTTGGTACATCACGAGTGATGAAGGTTGTGGTCAAGTTTCATCAGAATTGCATGTATAGTTTCTGAAAAGAAACAAAATACCTATTTTGAAGGGCAACCCTGGTATACCCCGTCAGGGCCCGATTTTTTAATGCCATGAACAAACTTTGCTATATATACGGTGATGAACGTTGTGGTAAAGTTTCATCGAAATTGTACGTGTAGTTTCAGAGAAGAAGTTTCAAGTATTTGTGGATGGACGGATGACACGCCATCCCATAAGCTCTACAGAACTACGTTCCAGGTTAAAGCTAAAAAAGAAAGAACAAAAAAGAGGTCTAAATGGTGTGAGGGTAAAAAGGTGTGAGGGTAACGCGAAGGACACAGTGAGAGTCTAACAGTTTATAGCTGGGTCTGGATTCAAACCCAGGCTACACAACTTAGAGGCGAGTGTGTCCAGCCCTCTCGTCTCGGCCATCCTGCCAGCCACAGGCCTCCTCTAGATCATCTTAATTCCTGAAACAAATCAAATAATGTGAGAATCTTGACATTTACCAGACTTATCAGTGAATAAATTATCATGAGACATTTAAAAGCCATGTTGCCTTCACTTCAAAAATCTATAAATGGAGTGACAGACCCTTTCGGATGACCCTCACATACAACAAAGAAAATTGGAAGTGATTGTAAAGTACAGTAACCGAAATGTAGGTTAAAGTAACTGTGTAAGCAAAGTGAGTAAAAAATTGTGGCCATTGCAGATATGAATCCAAACTTGTGTATGTATATATATATATGACTTGGGTAATAATAAGGTGGTCAAAGTCATCAGCACTGAATAAACTCACACATGTGTGTGCGTACATACCTCCGTCGCAATAATGCGCACAATAGGAATGCATGGAACTTTTTGGTTTATTTTACCTGTTTATAGCAATGTCCATTCCTGCCACATGTCTATCCATCTGTCTTTCTTTTCTGTCTACTTGTACATTCCAAAACCGTCGTGTTCGATTCTGAGGTGTCTGGCCGTGGGATCGATCCAGTGCGCAGTCTGATCCAACTCAAAGGTCTCCTGCTATAATGCGACCGTCAAAGATCCTTATGGAACCTGTCGACCATCAAATAATTCCCTGAATGGTCAAGTGAAAGGGTTCACCAACATGCCTTCGTACTATTTCTGGTCTTCTGCGACGATCCTCATTGAAGACTTTATGAATCTTCTCCGAGAGAAGATCTGCTGAAATGGTCGTCTAGAATTCCTGAATTGGGAATTCCTTTTGACAATTTTTTTTCCCAAAGTGAAATCATTGCTTTCTGCTGTCATTCAGATTAAACAATTGCTGTATAACTTTGCAAGTATGATCAGAATGGAGCCATGGGAATAATGGGTCTTTCAATAATCTTTATGATCTTTGTCTGGAGTACCTGAGTTATAAATGTCCGTCTGTTCCTGTTTGTCTGCAGCTTGAGCGCCGGACGCATTACGCATCGGTTTCTTTGACTCCAAGAATTTAACTGCGGACGGCGATGCTTGCTTGTGTTGGCGAGATTGGAAGGGGAAATGATGGGAGGGAGGAAAGCACGGGCAGTGGAGTAGCGTGGGGTGGGATGGGATGGGGGTGGAGTGGGGGAAGGGGAGGGAGTGGGGGTGAAGGTGGGCGGAACGCTGAATGACTGGGTAAGGGAAGTTGGACATGGGGAGGGAACGACTTGGGATATTCTGAGTCTTCTTTGGAGGTCTTACTCTCTGTGTTTCCTGTTTCTCCTCTCCTCCTGTATTAGCAAAACCTCCACCATGCAGCCCCAGGTTGTACTTAGAGTTATGTTTCTCTCCCTGTCGGTCTCCCTAACTGCTTCACAGACCTCCAGCTCCACTTGGCGGCAGCTCATCCAGTGGGAAAGCAACGGACAGGTGTACAGTCTTCTGAACTCGGGTCCTCAATATTTACCCCCAGGGGATAGTCCGGGCAGTAGGTCCAGTACCTTATGGCTCGGAGGTCATCAGGATTTGGGAAGACCTCGATACAGCCCCACGGTTGTACCTTCCCGTGTACCCACGGCGCTATCCCCGCGACTTCCAACGGCTCCAGGTGGGACCTATTGGTGGCCTTCGATGAGCCGAGCCTCTCCGAGCTCAGAACTGTCTAGATCTCGACCCAGGGTCAGCGCGGCACCTGCACCAAGACCTTCTTCACCAGTGCTCAACCAGTGGACGCTCTTCAACAGCGGCAGGTTTGTCCACGATGTTTTATCCTGTTGATCATTGTGATAATTTCAGGACAACCGCAAGCCAAGAGTGAAATCACAAACTCGGTTGAACGGTGAATAATGATGAAAAGATTTATTGCGTTGACCGCAGACAGTGCCGCACGTGCTGCCTTCTGGTGAATTATTTTGAAAACAACTCACTAACTAGACAGTGGAAGGCAAATGGTGATGTAATGTTACTTTTCCACGTGCTGAAAGCCAGCTCATGGTCGGTGTGGGTACCTCGGTGTGAACCACGCTTGCCATACCCGTATCTGGAGATGGAGACACCACACGATTACACGGTTATTTTACAGTATGATTTGTACCTGATAACGAAGCCATAGTCCTATATCCAAGCAGGTCAAAACTCCACATTAACTCATGCATTTGGCTTTGGACAAACCAATAATCTCTGCGTACCACCAATGGGGACATTCAGAATTTTGTAGAATATTACTGTTACCGTTTCATAGATGTAGTTCAACATTGATGTGGAGACTGTCAGTTATTTAAGCTGTTGCATGGACCTTCTTAAATGTGTGTGTGTGTGTGTGTGTGTGTGTGTTTTATGACTATACATATATATGTACATATGCACATATATGTATGGGTTCCTGGTGCTGCCCGGCCGGGTGAGCTTTTCCCGGCGGTGGTTTCAGGACGTGTTGGACACTGAAAAGCTGTGGACTTACTGGCTTGTTGATGGTTACCTGCAGGCCAGCGGGAGCACTGCCTGACCGTACATCCCAACATACACTTTATAGCGGCCTTTGGTGGCCTCAATACGCTCTTCAAGGCCAACTTGTGGAAGCTTAAAACCTTGCCCAGATTCTGAACTACCTGCACTCAAAATTTGGGGCCTCTAGGTGCTACGGTTCGGTCTTGAAAGAGTAACAAAACATTCACAAAGAAACACACAAAATTTGAAATATATATATATATATATATATATATATATATATATATATATATATATATATATATATATATATATATATATATATATATATATATATATGTATTGTTGAGTTGAGGTCTTACCCACAACTTCCGTGTTTCAAACAGAATCAAGATCAGTAATGTCGAGAAAATAAAGTCTGTGTTGGCAAGAGAACAGTCGTTCTTTTTAACAACAGTCATTTGGATTTTGCCTTTTTATTTCCCACTTGGAGTCGGCTACAGACAAGCACGCATTACAAGGAAATTGCAGGGAAAGGAATGCAACAACTGGTGTCGATTTTCATGCTGAATGTCCAACTCAAACCGCACTATGCTAATTTCAAACCTCCCCAATCTGAATGCAATCAGAATGTCTGATTCAAATCCGCATATTTGTCACGCGTTGCCAAAGTCCAAGCAGGAGAGATCATCTCCTGCTTGGACAGACAATTGGACAGACCGTCCGATTCCGATAGACGTACTTGTTTTCAAACGGAGCGGCTCGGCTCCGATGTGCGTCCGGCCTTTGGAGTAGGCATACATCGCAGCGGTGAAAAGCCGTGTCTGTGTGGTCCCACCAAACCGCACTCGGCGCGAACTGCGGTTCTTACAACTCGTTTGACAGTTTGCTTGCATTCTGGCGGATCCTCTCTGTAGTCAAGTGATTTGAAGCAACTAGCTGGCAAGTTTGTATAATGCCACTCTTAACTTTTGACATCATTTTTCTGAAGTTGTCTTGCATGTTGGCTCATTGTTCCTCGTGATGTTTGGAAGGTAGAACACCTGAGTCTGGATTGCAGGAGCGCATCCCTGGATTACCTGTGAAGGTCTATAATCAGTTGACGGCTTGATTGTTTTGAAATTAATTTCCATTAGCGGTGCCTTGTTAATGTGACGTTGCCCTGATTTCGATCTCACGTTTATTAGCAGGTGCAGCTGACAACTTTGAGCACTCCCTCTACAGTCGACAACAATGGACCTCGCAGTTTTTAAAATGGGAAATTGGGGGCATGTGAACGTAAAACAAATCTGGGGCACTTTCAGATCACAAGTCGTGGAGGCAATAATATTTCTTCCGCATTATATGGTTCCCCAGGGAAAAATAATATTCCTTTCCTGTAGTAATTGTCTGCAGACTACTGTAGTTTCTGAGAGCACAACTCTCATATACTATAGTTATAACTGTAGCATTTTTGCCAAGATCTTGTAACCACAAACCGAGGATCCGGTGAAGGAACGTACAACTTCACCTTTGAAACTTTCTCGTTCATCTCCTTTTTGAACCACTCACCGGTTCACCTAGACTCGCCAATTTAAATGAAGGTTTAGCCCGGTCGGTGCCTGTCCAAAACCTTTTCTTTGTGTGTATTTTGGAGTGCAATAGATGTTGAAGGAATTCCACAGATTTCTTTCCCCCACAGTGCCCAGTCGTCGCAAGGCGCTGCCGATGAACCGTACGTGCCACATCGGCGACGTATCCAAAACAATCCGTACTACAGAAACCCCTTCTCCAGGGTGTTTAACCGGCCGCGGACTGCACCACGCCAGCAACAATCTCAGCATATACGTGAGTCTGGCTGCACCCCGGCTGCTCATTGTCATTATAGACTTTTCTCATACCACGTGTTGTTGCAGCTTCACGGAAAGGAATACAATGGATGTTTACAACATTGCTTCTCTGTCCAATGCAATACGTGATTATACTGTGTTGTTTGACATCGCTTTTCATGGAAAAGTGTGGAAATCATGTACATCCTTTGACATTTATATTGCTAACCTTCACCAAAGATCAGATGAAGTTATATCGCCATGTCTTTCATCCGCCTTGCTAGGCCTACCAGATTTGGTTCCAGATCCGTACTACATACAGGTGTCTACTTACATTCAGCGTGCCCACCTATACTCTTTGCGCTGTGCTGCAGAGGAAAACTGCTTAGCACGGTGAGGTGTGCCCTATGGCAAACGATGAAAGGGAGCTTTCTTAAGCGGGACACACAGCCGAGGTTTAGGCCTCAAGGGTGGAGCTCGGACTCTGAGCCAAAGTCAAATGTTGAATAAGGCTGCTCTGAAAACGGTTGCATTGCATTTCTTTGATGTCATCAAATAATAGGATTGATCAGCTTGATTGCTTAAGTTTTTTGTTCAATGTTAGTTATATTATTTTTTGTTCTTTCTCTCTCTGATTCCCTGCTTGGATAACTTGTGGACCACAATTTGGAGAAATTCTGAGATTGCCCAGTTGATCATCCAGATAACCATTTTAATCACACGTTCAAAAAGCTGAAAGAATTGTTAAAGTCTCTCATAATATATACATACATACATACATACATACATACATACATACATACATATATATTGTTGCGGTATTCGCGCCCGCCGGCGTGCTGACGGCCACGTAACTCGAACCGCGGCACGTCGCCCACCGGACGGACAATCCAGTCGTGACCCTCTCGGACTAACGCCGGGAACCAGTCATGGGTGGACCTTTCGGTCTCACCGCGATCGAGCCAATCAGCCCCCGCGTGGGATAGGGTTGCTCGCCAAATTCGACCTTCCTAAGTACCCACGCGGAGGGTAGACCGGGCGATCGCACCTCGCCGCAGGTCGACTTCGGACACGGGCCACTTAAGCGACCCGTTCCGTACTATCAGAATAACCGAGCGGTGTTATTCGTCGACCTCGACGGTTCGATTAATTATCGGGCGTATTCAGCCCACTACCAACCCTTTACGTGAAGCAAGATGAGGATTCAAAGAAAGAAATGACGAAGCGAAGCGGGAAACAGTTCAACAATAAAGCACATTTATTCGCGGCACACGGGAAGCACCCATTCAATTCCACCAAAAGCACACAGAAAAGACACAATGCAATTTACACAAAAAGCAAATGTAAAAGCGAAAACACAATGCAGAGCTAATACCGACTACCGAGCACACGGCAACACTTATACAATTCTACCTCACAGACGGCGCCGACAACACATACCCAAAACCAAGGAAAAGAATACCCTCAAGGATGAGGCGGGCCTGAGGCCGAGACCGGGTCGCGCCTACCTGTCTGGTGATGAGACGCGGAGCGGCGATGGCGCCTCAACTCCGCGGGCCTCGCGGACAGTGTCTG
>NC_140964.1:41918359-41930859 GCF_056783735.1 Eptatretus burgeri | reverse complement strand
GGTCCAGAGAAGAAGATTTTGGAAGGAATTTGTGTGACCGCCATTTTGACACACTTCCGGTCACATGATCGGAATGACCGGCAATTTAACATCCTGACCCTAGTCTAATGGAACCCAAATTTGGTAGCATTCTGACTGGTGGATCAGAAGAAGATTTTGGAAGGAATTTGTGGTACTGCCATTTTGACACACTTCTGGTCATGTTATTGGCACAGCCTCTGCAATTTAACATCAGGACCATTTCCTAATGTTGTAACCCAAATTTGGTAGCATTCTGACTGGTGGATCTGGAGATGAAGATTTTTGAAGAAACTTACTAAGTCGGCCATTTTGACATAGTTAAAGTCATGTGACCAGAACAAGCTTAGCAATTCCTGTTACCAGTAAGGAGAGGAATGTTGCTGCAAAATTTCAGCCAGATCGGCCCAGCGGTTTGGCTGGAGAAGTCGAAAAAGGAGACGGTCGGGTGGACGGATGACACGCGATGACAATACCTTATCTGGAATTCCAGATAAGCTAAAAACGAATTTGAATTCCCTTACCAACGACTACATTTACCAACTAATTCACTTACAAACAGAACCTGGCACTCCTTACGAATGCTTCCACTTTATTTTTTATGCACATGTGAGGTGTACAAAAGAATTCTCTGACAAGGCTTTGTGTAAGTGGAAGCATTAAGTTTCAGGTGGAGGTGTACAGCGCGGTGTACGTGCGCTGAGGGTGGGCAAGGAGGTCTATGTTCGAGGAATCTGTGAGGGGGTAGAGCATCACCTGTGGTCAAGTTATTCTCGTCCTGCTTATAGGGGAATTTGCGCATTGCGTTCCTCCAAGCCCATCCCTCGGTATACTGCAGTCAGAGTGGAGGATGGTAGGCTCTTGACAGAGGAGTCTGAAGTGAAGGTCCGCTGGGCCGGTTACTTTGATCCGCTGTACCATTCTGATCCACCAGCTCTTGAGTTGGATGTCAGGGGTGTTACTATCCCTATTTCTGACCCTCCAATCAACTGTGATCCTCCTTCATTTGTGGAAACCCAGACTGCGGTGAACCAGTTGAAAAGGGGTAAAGCTCCAGGGATCTGTGGCATCCATGCTGAACTTCTCAAGGCTGGTGTAAATGCTGCACTCGTGTCGTTGCACGCAGTTCTGTGCTCTGCCTGGAACACAGGCATCATCTCAACTACTGGGAGAGGGGCCTTGTTGTCCCTCTCTGGAAAGGGAAGGGTGATCGCCAGGACTGCAACAACGACCGAGGGGTGACGCTGCTCTCAGTGCCGGGCAAGGTCTTTGCTCGGATAAATCTTGATAGGGTTCGCCACCATCTGCTTGAGCACCAGCACCCAGAGCAGTCAGGCTTTATATCAAAGAGGTCAACAATTGACCGTATCCTTGCTATTCGGGTCCTCACCGAATGCAGATAAGAGTTTCGGCAGGGGCTGCTTGCAGCTTACGTTGATCTCTGTAAAGCATTTGAATCAGTGAATTGAGAAGTCTTCTGCAGGCTTCTTGGTCTTCGTGGGGTGCCACCAAAACTGATCGATCTGATGTCTGAACTGTACTCTGGTACTGAGAATGCTGTGAGATGTGGTGATACCATCTCCGACTTATTTCCAGTTGTTACTGGAGTTTGTCAGTGGTGTGTACTGGCCCACACACTTTTCAGCGCTTGAATGGACTGGATTCTGGGGAGGATGTTGGAGAGATTAAGGTGCGGAATATCGTTTGGGACTTTGTGTCCAACAAGCATCTGCTGAGAGAGACTTAAATGAGATTTGTTACCTGCATCGTCCCTGAGCGTCAGGTGCAGCTGTATGGACATGTGGCTCATTTTCCTGACGCTGATCTTGCTCACCAGATTCTCTCAGCGAGGGAGCCTCGTGAGTGGAGGAGGTCAACGGGCCGACAATGTGCCTCGTGGTTGTAGCTGGTTGATCGACATCTCAAGGAGATGGGGATGGGCCAGGCATCTGCCTGGGGGATGGCCAGATGGAGGTCCCTGGAGTACTGGCGAAAAGTGGACGCAGCGACGCTCTGGCACTGCTCCAGCGCATGCTCCGGGACCTGTCCTGACCTGTATAATCTCAGTGTCGCTGCACACCCACCAGAAGTAAAAAAAATATATAACCACAAATTATTCCGTCCGACGAATAATTCTTTTTTCATCCATTTAACTCACCGAGAAACTTCATTCCATTGGAAACGAACAAATTCTCCTACAAAGTAGTAAAACTAGTGGTGTGGTTCAGTTACCAAGCAGCTAGCTGGCGCTTGCCAAGCCAGCCGTTCCTTATCAACCGTTTCAAATGGAGTACTTAAGCCACTTGGCGAGCACTCCAAAAGAAACTTGATGACTTAACACACCCGAGAAGTAAAAAAAAAAAAAAAATATATATATATATATATATATATATATATATATATATATATATATATATATATATATATATATATATATATATATATATATATATATAAAACCACAAATTATTCCGTCAATTCCGTCCAATAAATAATTTCCTTTTCGTCCATTTACTTCACTGAGAAAACTTTTCTTTTGGAAACTCATGAATTCTCCGACAAAGGGAAACCTCAGACTCCTTACTAATTATGCTTGCACTTTCTTTTCATGCACATGTGAGCAGTGTGTCTGTCTGTCTATCTATATATATATATATATATATATATATATATATATATATATATATATATATATATATATATATATATATATATATATATATATATATATATATATCTATATATATATATATATATATATATATATATATATATATATATATATATATATATATATATTTCGGCACGCCCCTTTCTTTGTTCCACCATCAGATTTTTATTACTACATGAAATGAAACAAGATTTGGCACATATACTAATGATATTATTGTCTTCCTTAAGAGGCCCCTCAAAATTCGTTTTGATGCATTTTCACAAACTCCAACGGATTCCATTCAAATTCGGTACGATTATGGCTTTTGGTCCAACTTAGGTCATTGGCTATAAATTTTTTCCATAACACTTCTGATATTCGAAAATAAATAAATAAATAAATAAATAAATAAATCGATAAATCGATATCCCTTATGGGATTTTCCATTCAAATCCCTTCAAGTTTAAGGCCTACGGGGGACGCAAATTTCCACTTTGCCCCGGGCGCTGTTTACCTCCGCTACGCCAAGCTGTTAGGGTTAGGGTTTGGGTTAGGGTTAGCTACCCGAACACTAACCCTAACAGCTAACCCTAACAGCTAACACCTAACCCTAACCGCTAACAGCTATTCAGGGAATTTGCAAGAAAGCCTGGGCAACAGCGGGCTTTATTGCTAGCCCGAGCAAAGCCGGGCATCAATACTAGTATATATATATATATATATATATATATATATATATATATATATATATATATATATATATATATATATATATATATATATACACAGTAATCCCCCGTTTATCGCGTGGGTTACGTTCCAAACCTCCCCGCGCTAAGTGAAAATCCGCGATGAATGGACGCCTCCCCCCCCCCCAAAAAAAACGACTCGTCTGGTCTGGTCAGTTTGGCAGTGATTGGGTTTGAGGTGCTGGAGATCGACTCGTCTGGTCTGGTCGGTTTGGGAGTGATCGGGTTTGAGGTGCCTCAGATCGACTCGTCTGGTCTGGTCGGTTTGGCAGTGATTGGGTTTGAGGTGCTGGAGATCGACTCGTCTGGTCTGGTCGGTTTTGAGGTGCTGGGTATGAGCAGTGCTTGTCCAATGGCGGAAAACCTTTTTCCTTCCCGAAGCATATCGAGCACCTTAACCTTCTCCTGGAGCGTCAGGACCTTCCTCTGGCGCTTCGGTTCCTTGCCAGAAGCCTTAGAAGGTGCAGGGCGTTTGGGCGGCATCGTGGGGCTTGGAGAAAAAACGAAGAAAATATTCGAAGTTCACAAGCGAAACTTTGTCTCGTGCATTGTGTGACTGGTCGAGCGCCACGCGTTATAATTTATTGCTTAAATAATTTATATATTGCCGCGATATACCGGGGGAATCCGCATAAAAAAAATAGTGAGGTTCCAAGGGAAAACACGTGATGAACCGGGGGGGGGGGCGCGATAGGTGAACCGCGATATAGCGGGGGATGACTGTGTATATACTGTATATACATATGCATATACATATACATATATTTATATTGTTGATTTCTGCTCACCGGCCTGCGAACAACCGCGTCTAACCAATAGCGGTCGCTTCGCCCACCGAACGGACAATCCAGTCGCGGATTTCCGGATCAATGCCAGAAACCAGCCACGGGTGTGTTTTTAACCACACCACAACCTTGTCCGCACTCTACCCGTTACAGGGTCCGATGGCCAAATCTTCGATTTACCCAATTATTCGCGCGGGTAGGTTACCGAGAGATTGTACCTCAACAGGACCGCTTGGAAACGAGCCGCTTAAGCAGCTCGCTTCCTTTTGGGATAACCGAGCGGGGTATTATCGCGCAGTCCCGTTGGACCCGATCACTTGACCGGCTATTTAAAAACCAACTATATTCCGAGTGCAAGATGGGGCAGTTCAATGAGGGAATGGACGCAACGAACAGGTTTACATTCACACAAGGACATTTATTATAATAAAGCACGTATGCAATTAAACAAGGCAAAACACGTATGCAATTATACAAGCAACAAAAGCACGACAAAAGAACTACAACCATCTACTTATTATGTACAGTCACTTGCACTTAACAGCAGTTCCTACTTATTAGACGGGCCCACGGACACACGTACGCACACACACACCCAAGAAATGGTGGCAGAGGCCTTTAATAACGAGCTCCAGCTCGGAGGACAGGTGAGCTGAAACCCAGAGCCTATCTCGAACCTCTCCACCTCGTGTGGTCTTCAAGTTGTTCGGACCCTGGCTCCAGCGAAAGCGAGCTGGATCCAATCGCCGTGAGCTGCGATCCTTCCCGAGCTCCCGCGAATCCTCCCGCGCTTCTCAACACGTGCTGGTGAGACGATGCGCTGATCCTTCCCGTCGATGCGTCGCTTCCGCGAGGAACCACCTCCACGAAGAGGGCGATGAGTCACACCAAGCCGGGAACCAAAATGGAGAATAAAGAGCTCCACGAACCAAGAAGAAGAAGCCACCACTCGCAGCTCGAGCCGAGCAACCGGCTTAACTTCCTTCCAAGCAAAGCAGCTCGAAGCAAAAAGCTCTCCCGAGCCAAGCAGAAGCCGAAGCTCACGGAACCATCAAAGCAAAAAGCCTCCTCCCGAGCCAGGACTCAGCCGAAGCTCACTGAGGCAGCCGAAGCAAAAAGCTTCCAAAGGCCTCAACCCTAACCCAAGCCAAACAGGACCCGAAGGTCTGCTGAAAGGCTGCTCTCAACTCCCTTCTCCAACTCTGCCCCCAAACAAAAGAAAAGATCTCCTCTTATCCTTCTCCTACCCTTCCCCCGCTCCCGGTGTGACTCACGACTCATGCCCTCGTGCTCCATCCCCCGCTCAGCCACGGGTGGGAGGGAGTTGTTGACATCACAAGTCACAGGACGGCAGGGTTCTTCTTGCTCTTCACAGAAGAGGGGGAGGGATATCTCCATTGTTCGTTCCCCAACTATTAAATCGATCCGCAGTGCATCTAATCGATTTCTGAACATTTAAACAATGGAAGGTGAGCAATCTAGGGAACAAGCACTTATTGACATAGCTGACTAAAGGAACCTGAATGTCGTGTGCAATCGAATTCCCAAATTCGTAACAATATACATATACATATATATATATATATATATATATATATATATATATATATATATATATATATATATATATATATATATATATATATATATATATACATACATATTGTTACGGCTGTGGAAATTCGCAATACACCATAAAGGGTCCTCAGGTGAGATATATCGATAAGTTCATGTGTAGTTAGCCCAAACCCGTTATTCAGAGGGAATATGTGCGATTCATTTGGGCTGCGACTCTGAGATAGTCGTTTTTCTTTTGCTGTCGTTATTTTGGTGCAAGAACATCAACGAACATCGTCACAAGCAACATCTCAACGATCACGCCATTCACTACCCGACGCCAACAATCATGCCATTCACTACCCGACGCCAACAATCACGCCATTCACACCACCTTCCACAACTACGCTACCACCATCTTCGCCACTCGCCATTCAACGAGCACAGTGCGGTCACGATCTCCGCGGGACGGATGAAAGGAGCGGAGTGGCAGCAGCAACAAGGGTGCGAAGGGGCATCTCCCGCCCAAAACGCCTACGCAAATATCTCCCACCCGAATCTTCCTTCCCTCGTCGTACTGAGTGAGAAAGGGGGAGGGGGTGGCGCGTCCTCTCCCGATTGGCGGATGCACGGTGTGACGCCGCCAGGGGAGTGGAACGCCCCCCTTAGAGGCATTTTCTGGAAGCGTCTCGAAGGAAGGAGGAGCCAAGAACGGGGCGGGGCACGGGGCAGAGCGAAGGGCAGAGCCCAACCCTACAAAAGGGTGGGCGTGGAGAGTCCCTGGTCGGTTGTCCCTGAATGAGAATTGTCGAGAGTTGTTGGAGAGTCCCTGGTCGGTTGTTCCTGAATGAGAATTGTCGAGAGTTGTTGGAGAGTCCCTGCTTATGGTTCGTTCGTTCGGAGGAAGAGGTTGAGGTTCTGTTCATTCGTTCGGGTCTGGTCGTGGTTGGGTGAAGGTCGTCGAATTGGCGCAGGTCGTCGAACCTGGTCCCTGGTGATTGTTCCTGGTCGGAGGGTCGATCGGAGTTGGTGCAGTCCTGAGACCCGGCTCGTGGGACGGAGCACCTGCCATTCCCCCCCCCCATGTCCGCACCGAGATAGCGACGAGAACCCGGCCCATTCCCCCAAAACCCCGTCCGAGCTGTCAGGCGGACGACACGAGCCCAGTGGACCACGCCGGAGGGACTCGGAGTTGCGGTCGCCAAGGGCTGGACGACGTGCTCAGGGAAGTCGCGACTTCCTTTTCTTTTGGGGTTTTGTGTAAATGTCTGTGGGTGGCGCCAGTCTTGAGAAGTAGAACTGTTTTAAGTGTTGCCGTGTGAATTGCCTTATTCGGTTGTAGATCTGCGTTGGTTCTTTGCTTTTGTTTTTCTTTGCATAAACGTATACGTGTATTGCTTTTGTTCCTTTGTTTACTGTAATATACGTGCCTTCCGTGCTTCCGTGAATAAATGTGCTTGGCCAATTGTTCCCCGCTTCGCTGCGTCCTTTCCGTTGTTTGAATCTCCATCTTGCATCACGGAAGGGATTAATAGTTGGTTTTAACAGCTGGCAATTAATCTGAACCGTCAAGGTCGACCATAACTCTGCTCGGTTATCCCTGCAGCACGGAACGAACCACTTAAGCGGTTCGTGTCCAGAGTCGACCTGTGGCGTGGTACAATCTCTCAGTAATCTACCGACGCGAATAATTAGGTAAATCGATTATTCGGCGATCGGACCGTGTAGCGCGTGGGCAGAGTACGGACAAGGTTGTGGTGTGCTTGGAACACACCCGTGACTCGTTTTCGGCGTTGATCCGGAAAGTCACGACTGAATTGCACGTTCGGTGGGCGAAGCGGCCGCTATTGGTTACACGCGGTCGTTCGCATGCCGGCGGGGCACGAATTCACAACAATATATATATATATATATATATATATATATATATATATATATATATATATATATATATATATATATATATATATATATATATATATATCCAGACATATTTTCCGTTGTGGTGTGCGCGACCGACCTTGTGTAAACAAAGCTGGTCTCACTGGCCACAGTCGCGTCCATCGGCAATTGAACCAATCGACACAGTCGAAAACGACACGTCATCCATCATATATATATATATATATATATATATATATATATATATATATATATATATATATATATATATATATATAAATATATATACATATATATATATATATATATATATATAAATATATATACATATATATATATATATATACATTTATATATATATATATACATTTATATATATATTTTTTTTGTTACGAATTTACGCCCGCCCGGCGTGCGAGTGACCGCCTTCTCCAATAGCGGTCGTTTCGCCCACTGAACGAGCAATTCAGTCACGGCTTCCCGGAACAATGCCGGGAACCAGTCACGGGTGTGCCTTCAACGCACACCGCGGCCCAGTCCGTATTCTACCCGCACGAAATAGGGTCAATCGCCGAATATTGATATACCTAAGTACTCACGCGGGTAACCAACCGAGAAGCCGTACCTCGGCGGAGGCCTGCTTGGACACGAACCGCTTAAGCGGTCCGTTCCGTTCTGGGATAACAGAGCGGGTATTATAGCTAGACCTCGCCGGACCAGATTCTATTTATCGGTTATTTAAAAACCAACTAATATTCTGCAATACAAGATGGCACTTCAATAGGGGAAAGAGGACACGACGAACGGGTTAACATTTAAAGAAGCACATTTATTTCTACACACATACACAGGAAAGCAACAAGAAATGCAATCGATTGATGAAGCACGCATGCAGTCATGCAACCAAACAAGCAATGCGCGGGACGGGCACAAAATATGAGCACGGACAAAGCACTACAACCGACTATTGTTATTATTCACAGGCACTTAACAGTTCTACTTGTCGGGACTCGGTGCCACATCATTCACACAAAGAAACAAAGAAAAGACCACCCTCATAGACAAGGGGGTCAGGCTGGGCCCGTAGGCCTTTATGGCGCGGGACTTGACAGACCGAACGAGTCCCACGAGACCGTACAGGTTACCTGCACCCTCGTGGTGCCTTGATGGGGCGAGTCGTGACGTCCTGTCCCCACGGCAGCTATTCACGCTTCGCGCACCTTCCCCGTGGCAGGCGAGCTCTCTCCACACAAACGCGCAGGCTTGCGCGACACGGAAGGCAGGGTTGTGCCTCCAGCCCACGTCTCTTTCGCGACGCCCGGACCTCCCCCGACTGACTGCTCCAAGCTCCCGACTCTGACATGAGCCCAGACCTCCAAGCAGCTCCTTGGCTTCTCCGAACCCTGACACACTCTTCCACCCGACCGACCCACCACTTGGCGCTCTGCGTGCCCCTTTTATTCCCTCGGCGCCCCGCCACTCCCTTCGCGGAATGCGGGGGGGGGGGTTGGGGGGCGACGACATTCCAACAGAGATCGGCTGGATTAGTTGTTGTTTCCCAACCATCAATCTTGTTTACCAGAGAAATCGGGGCGGGAGTTGTTGTTGTTGTTCCCTTTTGGTGTTCGTGGAGAAGTTGGTTGTGATTGTTGTGGCTGGCGTTGTGGTTGGTGGTTGGTCCAAAACAACGATAGCAAAGAATAAAGGCTACCTGAAGATTCACAGCCCTGTCCACACGAATAAACCCCATAAAACAACGGTGGGGAAATCGAACTGAACACGGACTTAGCGATATTTCTGATCTTGGGGATATCCTTTATGGTGCTCTGCGAATTTCCACAACCCTAACAATATATATATATATATATATATATATATATATATATATATATATATATATATATATATATATATATATATATATATATATATATATATATATATATATATATATATATATATATATATATATATATATATATATATATATATATATATATATATATATATATATATATATATATATATATATATATATATATATATATATATATATATATATATATATATATATATATATATATTACTGAAACGCAAAAGAAACTTACCACCTTTTAAACCTTCAAATATCAACAATAACACTGCATGTAGAAAATGTGTGAACTTATTTGTGGACAATAGTGTCCTCACTGTCAGACAAAACGGTCACAGATTGTCACTTGAACCTTCAATGGTCACTTCATAGCACAGCTGTTGAATAGCCGTTTTGACTGTCAGTGATTAGCCAAGGGGTACGGGATGATTTTAATGAGCTGCACGTGATGTCTTGATATTGGCTTTAAAAAGGCCAGTGCAAAATGGGAATTTCAATCAACATGCCACGATTGTCAAGGGATCAACGGCAGTGTGCCTTGGGCATACTGCAAGGCGGATTGAGCTACCGTGAGGTGGCACGTCACCTTGGCTGTTCACACCAGACTATATCGGCCATGGTGGACAGAGACACCCTCCACAACTCTGCAGATGACAGACCTCGATCAGGGAGGCCAAGAGTCACCACTGCAAGGCAGGACAGGCAGATGGTCCTAAGTCAGATGGCTTCAGACATTGAGGACTGAGTGGAACAGAATCCAGGAGCAATCCATCCAAAGACTGGTAGGCAGTATGCGCCGACGATGCACTGCCTGTATCCAAAGCAATGGTGGCCACACACGCTATTGAAAGGGGACTGACACTGCACCCTGTGCTGTTCTGTACTGTAGAACAAACTTATGAGATGGTGTATCTTGGTCAAAAACTTGACATGTCATCAATAAAATGCCAATGTTTCAATTAGCAATTGTTGGTTTGTTTTATTTTGAACTGTTACAATTTTATTACATTTCAAACAAGTGGTAAGTTTCTTTTGCGTTTCAGTATATGTCCACGTTAAAAAAAAAAAAATCCATATATATGTGTGTGTGTATATATATATATATATATATATATATATATATATATATATATATATATATATATATATATATATATATATGTATATATATATATCGATACATATCCATATATATTGTTGTACTTCACCACTCCGGCGTGCGGGCGACCGCTTTTAGCTAATTCACGACTGGACGTGGCAAACCTCGTTGCAGCTTTCAGATCAACTCCGAAATCCAGCCAGGGGTGTCTTTAATCGCACCGAAAATCAGCCAACTATTCTGTCCGCGCGCGACAGGGTCCGATCGCCGAATTGTCGATTTTCCTAAGTATGCGCGCAGACAGAAATGCCAGGGATTTACACCTCGACGGGACCTGCTTGGAAACGAGCCGCTAAGCAGCTCGCTCCGTTTGCGATTTGCCGAGCGGTGTATATCGCCAAGCCCCGCCGGATCCGATTACTTTATCGGCTATTTAAAAGCCCGCTAATATCCCGAATGCAATACGGCAGCTCAACTGAAGGAAAGGACGCAACGAACGGGTAAACATTCACACAAGGACATTTATTCACAAAGCACGTATGTAGGCATGCACATATGCAATTATGCAAGGCAAACACGCATGCAATTATGCAGTCAACAAAAGCAACGCAGGTAAAACAAGAACGACAAAAGAACTACTACCGTTCTATTATTTATTACTGTACATGCACTTAACAGTTCTACTTATGGACATGGCGCGACGACATTCATTCAAAGAAACCCCAGGAAAGGCAAGGGTAGAACTGGATGTTGTGGGCCTTTATAGTTGTGGAGACCGCAGGAACTCCGAGAGACCGTGCTGGTTACCTGCCACCTTCGTGGTGACTCGCTGGGCCCTGGTTCGGTGACTCTCGGTGGCTCTGCCCACACTCCGCGGAACTCCACCCGTTCCCGGTCTCAGTCAGCCTCTGTTCTCTGTCAGCCTGCAGCTTTCCAAGCTGCCAACTCGACCTGAACCTGACATCCCCGTTTTTCCTCTCTTCGAGCGAACGCGCAGTTTTTTAATCCCCTGCCCATCTTGCCCCGCCCTTCCCAGCACGCCGCAGGGGGGGGGCGACTTTTCTCTGGGGGACACGCCCCCAACCGTCCTTTCAGGGCGGGAGTTAAGTTCCAACCGTCATTTCAGTTTACCATGGAAATCGGGGCGGGAGTTGAGTTGAGTTGCTGTTTTCCAACCGTCATTTCTGTTTACCGAGTAACCATCGCGTTGGGTGGCAGAGATGTTATTCGTTGGGGAGGCCGTTGTCTGTGGAGATGTCGGCGGTTTTGGAGAAGTTGGTTGTGGTTGTTGTGGCTGGCGCTGTGGTGGGGATGGCATGGTTGTTGAGATGCGGTTGTGGAGAAGGTGGTTGTTCCAAAATAAAGATAGCAAAAGAATAATGGCTGACTCAAAGATCACAGCCCGGTTACACGAATAAATCCCTTTCGACCTCGGTGGGGAAATCTCATCCGAACACACATTTATGGACATAACTGATTTCTGGGATACCTGAATGGTGTTCTGTGAATTTCCACAACCGTAACAATATATATATATATATATATATATATATATATATATATATATATATATATATATATATATACATACATATATATATATGTATATACATATATATGTATATACATATATATATATATATATATATATACATATATATATATATATATATATATATATATATATATATATATTACTCACACACACACAAGCCGGGAGGCAACATGGGTGGTCCCTATATAATTGCAAACGTCATCGTTTTTGACGGATCGGGCTGAAAATGTTTGACAAAGAGGTTGATTATAGTGCGCATATAAAGGCAGAAGACAATTTTTGATTTTCGAAATTTTTTTTTCGGATTTT
>NC_140964.1:41890859-41913359 GCF_056783735.1 Eptatretus burgeri | reverse complement strand
GCGGATTCGCGCCCGCCGGCGTGCGAGCGGCCACGTAACTCAAATCGCGGAACGTCGCCCACCGGACGGACAATCCCGTCATGACCCTCTCGGACTAACGCCGGGAACTAGTCACGGGTGGACCTTTCGGCCTCACCACGATCGTGCCAACCGGCCCCCCGCGTGGGATAGGGTTGCTCGCCAAATTCGACCTACCTAAGTACCCACACGGAGGGTAGACCGGGCGATCGCACCTCACCGCAGGTCGACTTCGGACACGGGCCACTTTAAGCGACCCGTTCCGTACTATCGGGATAACCGAGCGGTGTTATCGTCGGCCTCGACGGTTCGATTAATTATCGGGCGTTTTAGCCCACAACCAACCCTTTACGTGAAGTAAGATGGAGATTCAATAAAGGAAAAGACGAAGCGAAACGGGAAAACAGTTCAACATGAAGCACATTTATTTCGCGATGAACGGAAAGCACACATATACAATTACACCAAAAGCAAATGTAAAAGAAGAAGAAACACAATATTACACAAAAAGCAAATGCAACAATGCAGATCTAACCGACTACCGAGCACACGGCAACACTTATACAGTTTTACTTCACAGACGGCGCCGACAACACATATACCCAAAGCAAAAGAAAAGGACCACCCTCAAGGATGAGGGGGGTAGGCGGGCCTGGGGCCGAGACCGCGTCGGGCCTACCCGTCTGGTGATGAGCCGCAAAATGGCGCTGGCGCCCCGACTCCGCGGGCCTCGCTGGGACTGCCTGGTATGGGGTGGGAACGGGGCCCCCTTCTCGCACTATCTCAGCGCGGGGGGAAACAGGAGGGGGTTGTTGATGCTCGGGGGGAAGGAGGATATCTACCTGTCTCGGGTCCCGCGACGAGCGTCTCCACCACGACCTCGGTCGCGCCGCCGGTGTCTCCCTCCGCAGCTCCCCGACTCCGACGCGAGCACCCCCTCGACCGCCTTCGCCGCCGCCACCTCTCCACAGCTCCGTCCAACCGCCCTCTCCGTCTCCTCTCTTGACTCGTCCCAACTCTTCACTGGCTCCGAACTCTTCACTCTCTCCCCTCCGAACTCTTAACTCCCTCCGAACTCTTAACTCGACTGACTACTACTACTTCTTTTCCCAACTCCACCGACTCCGAACTCTTCTGACTGACGAACGCGGTCGTTTATATCCCCCGTGGCCTCGCTCCTTCACCTTTGACCCCTTTACCTCCGACCCTTCACCTCTAACTGGCTCCCCATTGGACCGAGGAAAAGTGGGCGTGAATGCTTTTTGATCCATGAATTTGCATATAGCGACCACACTCCAACGTACCTGGAGGCGGGGCCAAATCGCCCCACGCTCACCGATAGGACGGAACAGAAGTGGGCGCGAGTCGTTTTTGATCCGTTTTCTTCGGAAAGGCCGTGCCTCTGCACCCGCTGCTCGGTGCGCGCCCTGCACGAGTCCAGTATCGGTGCCCACAAGTGGCGCGGGAATAGTGGTGATGCGATGGTTGCGAGGGCGAGTTGTGACGGTAAAGGTCGTGGCTGTTGTTGTGAAGCGGCGTTGCGGTTGGTGGTTGTTGTGTGATGGCTGTTGAGACGTGGTTGGTGGTGGTAGTAATGGCGGCTGGTCCAAAATAAAGATAGTAAAAGAAAAACAGCTATCCTGAAGGGTCCCAGCCCGCATGAATGACATTTATTCCCTCTAAACAACGGGTTTGGGCCTAACTACACATATACTTACAGAGATATCTCACCGAAGGGACCTGAATGGTGGTTTGTGAATTTCGTCAACCACAACACTACCCCCTCCCCTTTTTACAGACTCATCCCGAGTCGTCAAATTTTCGTGTGCCATCATGTGTAGTTTTCCCCTAGTACATTTTACCTACGGATCCCTGAGTGCGACATTCATGGTATTCGTGTCCCCAAAATAAATAACCTGAGGGCTGAGTAACTACCTCAACAAACTCACTCACACGGACGACTTAAATAAAATTGCCGGTGCTAAGACAGACATGCCGGGGGCGCACTCATATTTACAGTACATCTTACCTTAACTTACAAATTTTACACAAAACCATGGCCCAGGATCACTGAACTCTGCAAAAAGAAAGCAGTTAGCAGGGAGCCAGGCTGCTCGCATGCAGTCTCTGACTCAAACAATGCAGGTGACAGGGAACGTGGCCGGCTGCTCACACGCAGTCCAAGGCCTTCCCTTTCGAACTGAACGCAGTGAACCACAACGGTGCATGGGCTGCACAAACGCAGTCTCCGTGCCAGCTCAAGTGGCACACGCAATGAACACAACGAATGGATGGATGAATGGATGGACGCAAACGCGGTGCACGGGCCGCCACTGCAGGCCCGTGTTGTAGCTGCCAACAGGGCAGTTCTCGCAGCTTGCAAACTGTTGCCTTGATCCTGGCGCACATGGCAATGAACAGGGGGGGGGGGCAACGCAAAATTGAATGGGGGCTGGTGAACAGGGGCAGTGGGCATGGCATGGCAAAGGCAGCAGGCAAACACAGCCTGCAGAACAAGGCCGCTGCAGGCAAACACAGCCGGCAGATGAACTGGCCGGCACAGGCCTTGAAGAAAACAGCTGCAGACGATCCAGCCGGCACAGGCCTTGCAGCACAGCAGCTGCAGACAATCCAGCCGGCACAGGCCTTGCAGCACAGCAGCTGCAGACGATCCAGCCGGCACAGGCCTTGCAGCAAAACAACAGCTGCCGATGAAGTGGGCCGGCCTTCGCCTTGCAGCAACGCAGCCAGCAGATGAAGCTGGCCAGCCTTTGCCGTTCAGTGGAGGTTGGTGGAGGGAGTGCGGTGGTGCTGGCCACTCGGAAGGCGGGCTCGGACCTACCCTACGGTCTCCCTCCCAACCTATCGCCTTTGCCTGTCACTGTCTATACCCACTCCCTTAATTTGTCAAACCCCAATTTAGCCCCAACTTTTTTTTTTTTTTTTTTTTTACTTCCCCACTATAAATCGTCCCCTAACCCCCTTTATCGTCCTTGTTCGGCTAACCTATCCTGTCACCTAGCCTACTCCCAACCCCTACGTTCCCTTCCCGGAGGGGAATAAGGGAGAGCTAACGTCCTGTGTCGAGGCCCAACGAAGCCTCAGGATGGCCTCCCCAGAGTTCAGCGATCTATAACACAAAGTGGGTCCAGCGGCCCACAACGACAGCGAGGGGATGGATGGTGCGGAGGGGTACATCTCCTAATCTACCCTAACCATTTAACTGTTAAACTACCCCGGGGCTTTCAACAAGCGCCTCTCGCTTAAACTATTGGTTCTAACAACCCAGATTCCCGTCGCCTGTGTTGGTGTCCTCACAATTTCGGGCCTCGCCCCCCAATTTTCTCTCCGTGCCCTCACACGGTCTCATGGCTGGGACACGTGGCTCCCTTTGGCAGGCACGACCCTCTGCCGATTCTCCGACGATGGCACCCCCGGGCACTACACTGCCTCCGAGCCTACCAGCTCCCTAACACCGGGGAGTGCCCCCCATGGCACCTCCCCTGAAACGCACACGTGGCAGGCTGGCTTCCCAGCCCCTTTCCGAGGGTCACCCGTGCCCACAACACTGCCCACGCGGCTAATAGCGCCACGGGCCCCCGCACCAAGCAGGCGCACCCGTGCCCACTACGCTATCCCGGCCCCCCATGGGCCCTTGGCCTACCACGGCCGACTTGCCTGGTGCCCGGGGTACCCACTCAGCGATACTCACCTTTCGCAGCCACGCTCCCAGCCCGTCAACAGGGCTCCTGCACCCCTCCAAATGGGTTTCGAGCCTACACTCCCACCAACAACAAAACGACCTCCATTTTTCAATTTAACTAACCCCCTAACTCACTCTACACTGACCCCGGGGTCCCTTGGGCGGGAGTCACTCCTCCCCCCAATCACTCATCGCACCATGCATTCCCCATTCGCTCCACTCACACAGACCCGCTGGCCTCACTCACTCACCAAGCACATGCTTCCACTTCACTCACCAACTCTTCAACACACTCACCGCTGAACTCTGCCATCCTTCTAACTACCTCCCCTAACTAACTCGTTCTCCCACGTCGTCCCTTAAACTACAGCACGTTCCTTTTAACACTATGTAGCTAAGCTACGTCCCCACTACACATTCACAAGTCTGTCACTGTCTCCAAAATAAATCATTTTATTTCCCAACCTAAATCTGGCTACAATCCCTCTAACTAATCCATTCCACGGACTCCATGAGGACTTACCCCTGCCCCATGAAGTCGGTCTAGCTAAGCTAACCCTTCCCCCTAACTAGTTTCCATCCTGTGCCCTGGTCAAGGGGGTCTTCCACCCCTTGCCCAGGAACCCTGTGCACCCGAAAGTGAGGCTTGGTTTTTTTTTTTTTTTACATGCGCAGCACCAGCGCGGTAGCTCACAGCTCGCGCACTTTGCACCTGCCCGTGACGTCATGCAGCTGCACGTGTACCTCGTCCCTCCTTGGACGGTACCATCCGGCAGGGATACCCCTCCTGCCGGATTCCAACCCCACGTGCAGCCATGACGTCACCGTGCGCATAAAAAAAACACAAGCCCCACGTCTCGAGGGGTTCCCCACGCGAACACATGTGCTTTGCCCGTTGGAGCTTAACACACACGATCGCGTGGAGAACCCGTCCGGTCCAAATCCGTAATCCTGCCTAAACTTTGTCCGTCCGCGGGATCGGCAAATCCACCGCGTGCGTTTCCGGACCGGGACTTCACTCTCGCAAGCGAGCACGTGGGGGCCTCGTGCGTTGCACAGCACGGACCTCGTGCTCACTGCTGGGTGAACCCGGCACGGTCCCCGAAACAACTACAGCCGCTACCCGGCTTTCTTTCCTCTCATGTCGCCGTCGTCGCCATTCGACCCACGCACACCTGTGTGTTACGACGCTCACACACCTCACCATTAAACTCACCCCGGGAGACGCGGCTGCATGTTCACACATGCCCACCGACATCTCCCTTACATACCGCTTTCTCACAAACACGGTCTCCCTTGCACTCGGCCGTTCACTCACGCATGCCATCTCAACTCGCACACGTGGCTCCACTCACTCGCGGCCTTCCACTCACTCGTGCCATTTCCTTCACACAAACCACACCACTCACACACGCGGGGGCACTAACCCACGGTGCCTCACTCATACTGGCCGTTTCACTCACACACACGGCGACACTCACACACGGTGCCTCACCCACACACGGCATGCTGGGAAGCACACACTCCGGCACACTCGCCACCACACCACTCACACGTGGTGCTCCATTCATACTGGCCGTTTCACTCACACACACGGCCTCTTCCACTTGCGGTGCCCCTTTTACACACGGCGTGCTGGGAAGCACGTACTCTGGCACAATCGCCACCACACCACTCACACACGGGGTCGCTTCCATACACGGGGACGCACTCACACCTTGCAGCACACACACAGGGACAACCACACTGGGGATTCGTGTCCCCACAAGGGTCTCCGGGGCCTCTATACCCCCCAAGCTCTCCGTGCACCTGTCCACAGCACCCGTCCCCTCAACCTCGCAAAGCACGACCGAACTCACCTGGTCGTGACTCGCCTCAAGGGGGAATACTCCCTCCCCTCGTTCCTGGAGGAGGCCATCCAGCTGCTCGCACCGGGCCTCCACCCAGTCCACCAGCTCACCCCCATTGTCCTCCACTACCTCCGTGTGTGTGTGTGCGTGCGTCACTTACCCCGTCTTCAGCGTGTAGTCTTCCCTCTATCGTTCCCATCTCCCGTGTCTCTGCCAACTCAGTCACCTCTTCACCCTTTATCTCCCTTGTCTCAACTATTATTTCCGTCTCTTCCCTTGTTATCTCCCTCGTGCACGTCTCCGTCACCCCAATTAGTTTGTCCCTCTCGGTTACCGTCACTTTTTCTGTCACGACCCTCGCCCAACACGCCCCCCGAATTATTTTCTCACCCGCCTCCACTGCGGGCCCGACAGCCGTTGCACCCCCTCCCAGCTCGTTCGCTCCTACACGTGGCGTCGCCATTTTAAGCTCCCTGCTAACGGCCTTCATGCCCGCCTGCAGGCTTCGGCCCATGTTCTGCGTCGCACCCCACAGTTCCTTCATTTCTTCCTTCATGTTTGTTTCCATCTTTTCGTTCATGCTTTTTATTTCGTTTTTCATTTCATTTGTGTTTGCATCCATTTTCGTTTTCATTTCCGCATTCATTTGTTGCGCATCCGCATTCATCTTTGCCAGCAAGGTGAATAGCTGGGCCATGTCGGGTGCGCTTGGGTGAGCCGATTCGGCAAGGATCGGGGGATTTTGGTGGAGAGGGGGAAGGGAGGTGTCATACACCGCGGCCGCTGCCGCACCTATTTCGGGCTCTGGGCTCAGTTGGGGGAGTTCATGTTCCTGCACGGGGATTCCATCCTGGACCATGGATCCTACATTACTACACATATACATTTCGAATACCCCCGGCTCCCGCTCGCCTTGAGACGCCATCTTATTTCTCGCAAAGGGTTAATTTGAATCGCTCGTAATTTGGAGGGAATCGGGGGTCGCTCCTCTCACCCCTGGACCGATTCCCGTGAATTTAGTTGGAGACAGGAGAGCCCATTTTCCCGTTCTCCGATACCAGTGCCGCGAGGAGGGCGATGAATTTATATCGCACGACCTGACACCAGTGTTGCGGATTCGCGCCCGCCGGCGTGCGAGCGGCCACGTAACTCGAATCGTGGCACGTCGCCCACCGGATGGACAATCCCGTCGTGACCCTCTCGGACTAACGCCGGGAACTAGTCACGGGTGGACCTTTCGGCCTCACCACGATTGTGCCAACCGGCCCCCCGCGTGGGATAGGGTTGCTCGCCAAATTCGACCTACCTAAGTACCCACACGGAGGGTAGACCAGGCGATCGCACCTCGCCGCAGGTCGACTTCGGACACGGGCCACTTTAAGCGACCCGTTCCGTACTATCGGGATAACCGAGCGGTGTTATCGTCGGCCTCGACGGTTCGATTAATTATCGGGCGTTTTAGCCCACCACCAACCCTTTACGTGAAGTAAGATGGAGATTCAATAAAGGAAAAGACGAAGCGAAACGGGAAAACAGTTCAACATGAAGCACATTTATTTCGCGATGAACGGAAAGCACACATATACAATTACACCAAAAGCAAATGTAAAAGAAGAAGAAACACAATATTACACAAAAAGCAAATGCAACAATGCAGATCTAACCGACTACCGAGCACACGGCAACACTTATACAGTTTTACTTCACAGACGGCGCCGACAACACATATACCCAAAGCAAAAGAAAAGGACCACCCTCAAGGATGAGGGGGGTAGGCGGGCCTGGGGCCGAGACCGCGTCGGGCCTACCCGTCTGGTGATGAGCCGCAAAATGGCGCTGGCGCCCCGACTCCGCGGGCCTCGCTGGGACTGCCTGGTATGGGGTGGGAACGGGGCCCCCTTCTCGCACTATCTCAGCGCGGGGGGAAACAGGAGGGGGTTGTTGATGCTCGGGGGGAAGGAGGATATCTCCCTGTCTCGGGTCCCGCGACGAGCGTCTCCACCACGACCTCGGTCGCGCCGCCGGTGTCTCCCTCCGCAGCTCCCCGACTCCGACGCGAGCACCCCCTCGACCGCCTTCGCCGCCGCCACCTCTCCACAGCTCCGTCCAACCGCCCTCTCCGTCTCCTCTCTTGACTCGTCCCAACTCTTCACTGGCTCCGAACTCTTCACTCTCTCCCCTCCGAACTCTTAACTCCCTCCGAACTCTTAACTCGACTGACTACTACTACTTCTTTTCCCAACTCCACCGACTCCGAACTCTTCTGACTGACGAACGCGGTCGTTTATATCCCCCGTGGCCTCGCTCCTTCACCTTTGACCCCTTTACCTCCGACCCTTCACCTCTAACTGGCTCCCCATTGGACCGAGGAAAAGTGGGCGTGAATGCTTTTTGATCCATGAATTTGCATATAGCGACCACACTCCAACATACCTGGAGGCGGGGCCAAATCGCCCCACGCTCACCGATAGGACGGAACAGAAGTGGGCGCGAGTCGTTTTTGATCCGTTTTCTTCGGAAAGGCCGTGCCTCTGCACCCGCTGCTCGGTGCGCGCCCTGCACGAGTCCAGTATCGGTGCCCACAAGTGGCGCGGGAATAGTGGTGATGCGATGGTTGCGAGGGCGAGTTGTGACGGTAAAGGTCGTGGCTGTTATTGTGAAGCGGCGTTGCGGTTGGTGGTTGTTGTGTGATGGCTGTTGAGACGTGGTTGGTGGTGGTAGTAATGGCGGCTGGTCCAAAATAAAGATAGTAAAAGAAAAACGGCTATCCTGAAGGGTCGCAGCCCGCATGAATGACATTTATTCCCTCTAAACAACGGGTTTGGGCCTAACTACACATATACTTACAGAGATATCTCACCGAAGGGACCTGAATGGTGGTTTGTGAATTTCGTCTACCACAACAATATATACATATATATATATATATATATATATATATATATATATATATATATATATATATATATATATATATATATATATATATATATACATACATATCTATAATTCCAGCAATGTGTGTGTGTGTGTGTGTATGTGTGTATGTGTGTGTGTGTGTGTGTGTGTGTGTGTGTGTGTGTGTGTGTGTGTGTGTGTGTGTGTGTGTGTGTGTGTGTGTGTGTGTGTGTGTGTGTGTGTGTGTGTGTGTGTGTGTATGCGACCTCAGTTTCTCGACGAGCACCGGTCTGATCTGATTGAAACTTGCCAGGAATATTGCTGGCGACCCGCGGATGTGCCTTTGAGGTTTGATATTAATTGGACGAGCGGTTCCTAAGTTACGGCCATTTATCTGTCGACCAATGACAAGACACGGTGTTATGAGGTCACAATTAATGTTTATTTATTTATTTTTGCACAATTGACGTCACAATTCTTCTTCTTCGTTTGGTATGACGTCACAATCGACGCTGGGGGCCTGATTATGTGCCTTTTAAAGGTTTGATATAAATCGGACAAGCGGTGCTCAAGTTATGGCCATTTATTTACCAAACCAATGACAGGACACGGTGCTATGACATCACAATTAATGTTTATTTATTTATTTGTTTTTTTGTGAATCCATTAACAAAGAGAGGGGAGAAAGAGGGGGCGAGAGAGGGGGGCGAGAGAGGGGAGGGAGAGAGAGGGGGCGTCACAATTCTTCTTCACTGGATATGATGTCACAATTGACGCTGAGGACCTGAGTATGTTTCCCAAGTTATGGCCATTTATGATACGGTTGGTCCGATCTAATTGAAAAAAATGCCCCAATCCCATCGTCGTTTACAAGAGCGAAGGAACGAAGCTGCACATACTGACACGCCTCGCCCACAAGAGAGGGGGAGAGAGGAGGGGGCGAGAGAGGGGGGAGGTGAGCGGGGGGGGGGTGAAAAAATGCCCCAATCCAGTCGTCGTTTATGCACCTACGGGCACGCACTAGTGTGTATAAATATACACACATACTGCATATATATATATATATATATATATATATATATATATATACATATCAGGTCAAGTAGGTCATGTATGGGAGCATGCGACAGAGCAAGCAGCGTGTCACTGTGTCCACTTTCCACCAGTACTCCAGGGGCCTTCATCTGGCAATCCCCAAAGCAGATGCCTGGCCCATACCCATCTCCTTGAGATGCCGATTAACCGACTGCAACCATGAGGCATGTAGTTGGCCATTGGCCTCCTCCACTCAGGAGGAAACCTTGCTGAGAGAATCTGGTGAGCAGGATCAGTGTCAGGAAATCTAGCCACATGTCCATACTACTGCAGCTGACACTCACAGACTATACAGCTAACAAATCTCATCCGAGTTTCTCTCAGCAACCGCTCATTGGATACAAAGTCTGACCAGCGAGAGCCAAGTATTCTCTGAAGAGACCTGGCGCCGAAGGAGTTAAGTCTCCATCTCAGATCCCTGGTCAGAGTCCAAGTCTCTCATCCATAGAGCAAGGTGAAGCACCAAGGACTGGAAGACTCGAACTTTCATCCTCCTGCACAGGTTACGACAGCACCACACCCCATGATGCACTGAATCCATGACTCCTCAGGCTTGACCCAGACATCTATTGACCTCTGGCTCACAGCCAGCAGAGATATGAATATCACTGCCAAAGTAAATTAATCTCTCCGTGACCTCAACATCCTCACCACAAACTGAGAGCAGTGTCAACCCTTGGTAGTTGATGCAGCCCTGGCAATCACCCTTTCCTTTCCAGAGAGGGACAACAAGGCCCCTCTTCCTGTCAGTTGGGATGATGCCTGTGTTCGAGGCAGAGCACAGAACTGCATGCAACAAAACGAGTCTGGCATTTCCACCAGCCTTGAGAAGTTCAGCATGGATGCCACAGATCCCAGGAGCTTTACCCCATTTCAACCGGTTCACTGCAGCCTGTGTTTCCACAAACGAAGATGGACCACAGTTGA
Source organism: Eptatretus burgeri (assembly GCF_056783735.1). Lineage (NCBI taxonomy): Eukaryota > Metazoa > Chordata > Myxini > Myxiniformes > Myxinidae > Eptatretus > Eptatretus burgeri. The sequence goes on along the minus strand of NC_140964.1, from coordinate 41,902,868 downwards.
TTGGAGGGTCAGCAATAGGGATGGTAACACCCCTGGCATCCAACTGAAGAGATGGTGGATCAGAATGGTACAGCCGCTCAAAGTAACCGGCCCAGCGGGCCTTCACTTCGGACTCCTGTCAAGAGCCGACCACCCTCCACTCTGACTGCAGTGCTCCGAGGGACGGGCTTGGAGGAATGCAATGCGCAAATTCCCCTGTAAGCGGGACGAGAATCAATTGACCACAGGTGATGCTCTACCCCCTCACAGATTCTTCGCACATAGGCCTCCTTGTTCACCCTCAGCACACGTATAGTTTTACGCCTCAACGCCCTGAACAGCTCAGCTCTGACATTAAGCTTGTCACTGTAACTCTGGTTAATGGTATCCAGTGTCCTTTGTGATGCAAAATGCTTCTTCACCCTTCGGTGAGTTCGAAGACATCCACCGGCAATATCAAGGAAAGTGGTCTTGAAGGCACTCCACAACTCTTAAGGATTCCCCAAAGCACCCAGATTCCCCAAATCCCCACTCAGCCTATTCGCAAACTCCTCAGCTACCCTCTCATCCTTGTGCTTGCCAATATCCAGCCTCGGCTGGGACGGTACCTTGCTCTAGGATTTAAGCTGTAAATTCAGAGTTGTGAAGACAAGCCTGTGGTCGGTGTTGAGGAACTGAGCACTCCAGTTGACCCTTTTCTGATTCATCCTTCAGTGACCATCAAGGAGCATATGGTCAATCTCCTTTGCCACATCACCAGCGTTGGAATACCAAGTCCAGCGATGAGCCTGTGGGCACTGAAACTATGAACCAGCCACCCGAAGTCCATGACTTCTTGCAAAGACAAGGAATTTAATGCTGTTCTGGTTCACAGTTGCAGACCTGTGGGGACCAACACATGTCTCATAACCATCCCTATCAGTTCCAGTCGATGCATTGAAATCCCAAGACAAGAGGAGTATCTCGCCTGGGGCACTGATCAACCGCATACTCAAGTGCGGCATAGAATGCGTCCTTCACAGTGAGATAATTCGCCTCAGTCGGAGCATATACAGAGACCAGGGAAACGACACCCAAGGAGTGATAAATCCTTCGTCTCATAATAGGCTCGTTGACAATTATCATTGTTAACTCAATTGTCATTGGAGTGTGCTTATTGGACACAGCTACAGCAACCCCTTGGGCAAGGTCACAATCAGAGCGACCAGACCAACAGTAGGTGTAACCACCCACCATGATCTCACCACTATCCGGTCCCCGAACCTCAGAGAATGCTGCAATACCGATGTTTAAACGCTTGAGCTAAGATGATAAGAAACAGGTGATCATCCTCTCTTCGGGATAGGACATTTCAGGCACCCACCCGAAGGGACTGCCTCAGGTTAACTCAAGGAGATCGCCATCTGGTGGACGACACCTCAGCACCACTCCAACACACACAACCGCAATCTGACCCAAGACGTTTGCCCTATGCTTTTCCTCCTATTAAAGAATGGGGGTCCCGAAGGCTTTGCCCCAATTCCATCATCCAGTGAGCTGCCCTGTGAAGGGCAGCAGCACAGGAGGTACTCCCAAGGAGTGGTTTTTCAGTTTGTATTGCTTTGCGTTTTTGTGTTTTGCGGAATGAAGTGTTTTACGGTGGCCGGAGTGCAAATCCTGCCGCCAACCTCCTAAAAAAGTAATGCAACTACAGGAGGACGTCCGCAGAAACAGTTGGGCACTAGATATGGATGGACGTTGGCTCACAAGTAGCTCCTTCGCCCTTTGACAGGTTTTGTTTTTAATCCTGCTGGGTGTCCGTATCATACACCTTCCTCACCAAGAAACTTGGTGAGGAGACGGTTTCGTCGTGGACAACCCGACCATGAAACAGGTTAGTGCAGGTTTACATGGTACCTGTAGCAAGTCACAGATCTAATCTGGCCTGACATGACCAAAACACATGTATATACACAGGGTGTCCCAAAAAAATATACAACTTTTCATCTGCAAAGAGGATGGTCATAACATATTTTTAAAAAAGATATATGGCTGGATAGAAAGCTGAAAGGTTGAAGTTTATTGTACCAATGTCAAAATTGCCACCAAAATTTAAATTTTGTTATAGAATTGTCGTTTTCTTTTAGACCACATGTTCGACGTCGGCTCCACGTTGTCCAATCACTGCCTGCAAACGCGTTGTCATGTTCTCCATCACTTTGGGAAACGTTTCCTGAGGAATGTTCTGGATTTCTCGGTGGATGTTTTCCTTCAGCTGATCAAGAGTCTGAGGCCTAGGGTTTCCATAGATCCTGTCCTTGGGATACCCCCACAAGAAGAAGTCTGGAGGAGTAAGGTCAGGGGAATACGGTGGCCACTCAACGTCTTCGTAGAGGGAGATAAAGCGGCCCTCAAAATGTTGGTTGAGAAAACGTCTTGTTTCCCTGGCTGTATGGGGTGGTGCCCCATCCTGCTGGAACCACTGGGTTCTCATCTCGATCAGGTTGTTTCTCCTACGGGCCTGAGTACGTAGCTCAGGCAGATAGAATTCCTGAATCATTTCGCGATGGTTCCTCTGGTTTACTGTGCAAGTGCGTCCCTGGTCATCTTCAAAGAAGTATGGACCAATTATCCCATACCGACCAACCGCCACCCACATGGTGACTGAGAACAGATCGAGGCACCAGTTCAGTTGATGCATTACCAGGATTTTCAGTTCCCCAGTACCGAAAGTTTTGCTTGTTTACCTCCCCGGACAAGTGAGCATGGCATTCATCCGTCATGCGAAGTTTTTTGAGGAAGTCTGCATCTTCCTCCAACTTTCTTGAGAACCAATTTGCAAAGTCTTGTCGTTTGCGTTTCTGTTGATCAGTAAGCACCGTTTCCGTTTGAATTTTGTATGGAAAGGCATGAATGTCTTGGCGAAGGATCCTCTGAACGGTGCTCTTATGAATGTTTGTCTCGGCAGAAAGTTGTCGAATCGATTTTTTTTGGACTCTGAACGACCGCCTGTCTCATCATTTCCACATTTTCTTCACTTCGACCTGTCCTCTTCCGACCACTGTGACCCTTGTGAAGGTCACAGATGGTTCCCACATTGGTAAACTTTGCGATTGTGCACGTTATTGTCTGAAAGTTTGGTGCATGGCGCAAGCGGATACCGAAATGTCTCAAGTAAAGACGTTGCACCTGTATGACACTTTTCGTCTGGTGCCAAAGTTCAACAATTTTTGTCCGTTGTTGTACGGTCAGTCTTGGCATTTTTCTGGCGCTTGCTTGGTATCAAAATAAACTTCAGGGTCTCTGCAACAAGAAATGAAGCATTCGTGACAAAATTACTGCATTTTTAGGATCAAACGAAGCATTTTAAAAGTTGTATATTTTTTTGGGACACCATATATATATACATACATATTATATACAAATATATCCATATATACTCGTATGAAAAAGCTCTTTTGTCTTTATGGTATTTTTTATTTCATTTCCTGAGCTGGGAAGGTAATTTAAAATTCCATCTGAGCTGGTGAGTTAGTTTTCATTGCATTTCAGCTGGAAAATTACCTGAGCTGGGAATCAATTAGACCTGCACCTGAGAGAAAGAGATGATTTTCATTTCAACTCATTTGTAGAATAAATTTTCAGGGGGTTTGAACTGGAAACATTTGACTTACAGCATCTGAAAGATGTATTATTTCCAATGTAAACACCATATGCAACAACTACTCAGCTTTGGTGATCGGTCAATCATGAAGGTGTCATATCCAGTCTGGCTTGCATGTGTTCTCGCAATGATCATGATTACTTGTAAAAATCGAAGATTTTTCAAGTATATTGGTCAGTCGATTTTGTTATTGTCTGTTTGTCTATCTGTCAATCGCCTACAGGTCACAATTCTAAACCGTCCATCATGAAACTTCACCAAGTTGTCGAGGTCGTCTAAACTGAGAAGCCTGTTAATTGAGGTCAAAGGTCAAAGGCCATCTTGACGTCAAATTTTTTTTACATAGTCATTTTTCCATCTGATTGACTTGAAAATTAAACAGCAATTGCATAGTACATTACTAAATTGGGAGAGCAACTCTTTTTGAGATCAAATGGTCAAAGGTCAACTCAAAGGTGATCATCTAAAAGCATCAATTTTTAACTGAAAAAAAAATCATAGATTTACATTCTATTAATTTCAAAATTAAGCAGCAATCGCATCATGCATCACTCACTGAATTGGGAAATCAACTATTTTTGAGGTCAAAAGGTCAAAGGTCAACTCAAGGTCAAACTTCTAAAATCATCAATTTCAATCTGAAATATAATCTATTTTCATCCTATTGACCTGAGCTTTGATTAAAAATTGTCCATTTTAATCTTAATGAAATGGAGAAATTGATGTATCCATGGCAACCTTTGGAGAAGGGGAGGGGGGGTGGATTTTGCAAGTCTCATGCTCTGCACGACATCTTTCTTGTTTGTTTCTTCTGATGTAATTTTCAACCAAGTTGTCCCAAAATACTGATCTTCACATGCCGTTCTGCTGCAGACATTATCATAGCATGGACGAGTTCAGCCACTACAACCTGCTGGAAGCAGCGACAGGAAAAAAAGTCGCAGATGGACACAAAGCAAGCTTCTGCCTGGAGGACACCACTTGTGACTATGGCTTCAACAAGCATTATGCTTGTACAGCACACACGCAGGTGCCACATTTCATGATGGCACCATTATCACCACCATTATGACAATCACAATAAGGGTGATGTCAGTTCTTAGGTGGCAAGTGGAAATATGAGGGTTATATGCTCTTGGAACCCATCAGACAGATGGAGCCCATTCATTTTCAGAAAATGTTAAAAAAAAAAAGTATTTGTAAACCATTTCCTGCATTGACCAGATGTTCATGTTTCAGCTGATGATTGGTTACAGCTGGGAATAGCCTGGCACACGTGCGATTGTTTTGTGGATCGGAAACATGCTTTATGATGCACACTTAAGAGAGTTACTTACGTTCAAACGCAGCAGAGTCCTGGAACATGTGGTGTGCAGTCGCTTAGCTTAAAATGAAATAGTCCTTGCAATAAATCATCAGAAAATCATCAAATCGTCGCTCAAGCAAACAATCGAATCCACAAGAATGTAAACGATGGCAAGCAAGATCATATAAGGATTCGTTGTCATTTTGTGCCCTTAACAGCAGAAATGTCAACACAACTGTGGAAACTTGACTATGATACCAAGAGTCAAAATGCCTATTTGTTTGAAATGCTTTTAGAGCTTTAACATGGTTAAGTGAGCTCAAGAAGATGGGAAAGCTGGTTTAAAGTTTCCTCCAATTCATGATAACATGCTGATGCAACACCTTGTCTTTCGTGCCAGTAAACCAATAATATGATCATGTAGTGAATTACTGTGTGTGTGTGTGTGTGTGTGTGTGTGTGTGTGTGTGTGTGTGTGTGTGTGTGTGTGTGTGTGTGTGTGTGTGTGTGTGTGTGTGTGTGTGTGTGTGTGTGTGTGTGTGTGTGTGTGTGTGTGTGTGTGTGTGTAGGGTCTCAGCCCTGGCTGCTATGACACATACAATGCTGATATCGACTGTCAGTGGATAGACATCACGGACGTCCGCCCAGGAAACTACATCCTGCGGGTATGTTTGTACTGCTGCTCTTTCGCTCACTACACAAAGGAGAGACTCTGCAGTACTTTCAATGAAGCCAATGTACTTACACTTTGCCAAGTCTCCACTGTAAGCAGTCCCACCCCCCCCCCCCCCGCATGGTGCACACATTTTATCCTTTTAGGAGATCTTCAATGTGGGCTAAGTAAGCCCTTACTTAATTATTTTTAATAAAATGATCAAGTTTCATGGAAATGAGGCTGGCATTAGCCATATGATCTCATGATATATCTGAAAGCGTTTCTCGTGTTAATTTGCTGATGGTAGGACACCGAGCAGCAGTGGTAGGATGGTCGCATTTTGTGTTGGCACCTCAAATATATATTAAAAAAAAGAGTTATAGGCACATTAATATACTACATATGTATCAATATGGGTGATGGCACCACAAATGCCACTGAACTGATACAACTCTTCTCAATATTCACTCGAATTATACTGACAGCAATGCAGTGTTGATGTTGAATCAACTTGAAAGTGCAAACTACAGGCTTGTTGTGCACCACATCACGGTTGCCGTGTTGCTTTGAATCGTTTGACGACGTTTTCCCGAAACTTGAACAAACGAAATGAAATGTACACATACCCATCCACGTCGGGGGATTCGGACTAACACACCACAGCCAGCAGTCTCATTGCCTTGTTAATAAGAACCATCAGAACATGAGAAAATCATTAAGTCATCATCCGAGGAAGAAATAAAATCCACAAAATGTGAACAATGGCAAGCACGATGATTAATTTGAAAAATGGAGTCTGGAACAAGGCAACCGTTTCCTCCAATGGGCATAAAAGGGATCTGGAACTCACCATGCTACTCTCAGAGCTCCCCCCCCCCCCCACCCCGACTCCGACAGCAACCCACCACCAACTCTACAATTAATTTTACATCAAGCAAGTACTGTAATAACATGCAGTGCACTACAGGTTAACGATTCTTATTCTTCCTTCATCTGCACCACAAGGCTGTGGGTCGTATTATTTGCTGGGGACGCTGCTGTGCCGCTGATGCAGTGCCCCCCCCCCCCGTCACCAGTAACCTGGTACTCATTTTGCCGACCTCGGAAGGATGACAGGCTGAGTCAACTCCACCTGGTGTTAATTTAACGGCCCAACAGGGGCTTCAACTTCAAGACGCTCAGATCTTAGGCCAGCCACCTTAACCGTTCAGCCAACACAAGGCCGACCCTGCCTGTGAATCACCAGGACTCCCTCACTCGCACTCACTGTGCACACTCTGGATGCTGGAGCTTGGTATTTCACAGGCAGGTCATTGTGTGTCAGTGCCAAGAGTAATTGCACACGATAAATTCCTACAATGGCCAAACATTTTTGGACCGTTGGCTTGGCACGTGGATGAATGATTCAACGTCATTTTTTGATTATATACTTTTTTTTTTTTTTTTTTTTTTACTCTTGGTGAATGAATGAGAGAATATTATTTTTTCCCACTCATTGCGGTTCATCTGTGACAGAAGTTGGCGAGTGATGCTGAGAAAGTTTGTTCTGTGGCCTGCGGCCTTTGTGCCAAACTCTTAAGTATCTCTTTCCTCAATACATGACATGGAAATTCCAAAGGAAAAGGCCATTTGGCCCGCTCGTCCGTGTTGCACTTTCTCCGAATGCTACAACTTTTCAAATTTTAATGAGAAGTACCCAATGATGTAACGGACTCCTGGCAAGCCAAGTTAAACTTTTCAGTCCGAGTAAAACTTTCAATCTGAATCATTAGATCTCATGTTGGAGTTAGTACTTCCTTCGACCGAACCCAGTTCGAGTCCATAAACTACAGATGAGTCAGAATCAGAATTTAACACCATATATTTGACCTGACTCATGCAATATACCTGTTTAAATGTATTCCAGATGATTGAGGTCATCTAGATACAGTGCATTACATTTACACAGAGAAGAGATGGGAGGATGTGTGGGGCTTCAGGGGAAATATATTAATACATTGAAGAAGAAAGTGGAGTGAGGGGACAGGAGAAGGGAGAGCTAGAAAAGTGTAAGGGAAGGAGGGATAGTGTGACAGAGGGAAGGGGGACCGAATGTATTGATCATTCTGCAAAAAAAAATTCATACAATTTTATGCAGAACACCATATTGTTTGAAGGTTTGTTGAGAAATTAGATGTATTAGCAAGGTAAGGCCAATAATAATAATTTGAAAAATCTGATACTGCACTAAATACATCAACACAGAGCAGAACTAGAAGTGGAGCACTCGGTAGAGTGCAAAACCTCCGCTGCCAATACTGCTCGGTCACTCAAGTGAACCTGATATCCTATTTATTCAATTTGGCGTCAACAGTGCTCACAGAGTTATAGTTTGCAACTTTCCCTTTTACATACTCAATTCATTCGTCTAACTGGATTCCTTGAGACAGAAATTGATTTTACATGGGTATATCCACCTGAAGTTCCAAAATCAGCTGCAATTATAATTTTGGCATGTTTTTTGTTGGAAATCACTTATAACATGAAGAAATGCAAAAAATATATTAAAAAAAAGGAAATTTTGTTGAAAAAAAGTTGCAAAATTCTTTTTTTTTTCTCTAACAATTTTTTTTTTTTGGTTGGAAATCACTTAAAACATGTAGAAATGCAAAAACAAAAATTCAAATATTTTTTCAAAATTGCCACCATAGCGGCCATATTGTACTTTTGACCAAGTCCGAAATCTAATGGCATGATCCTTGGGCCATACCTAATACCCCCACCAAGTTTCGTCGAAATCTGTCGAGGAGTTTTTCTGTAATACTGTTTACAAACAAACAAACAAACAAAGACAGGGGTGAAAACAGTAACCTCCGTCCATCTTCGATGGTGGAGGTTAACTAGAATGGCACACGGTAGAGAGAGCATACAGTATCTCCGCCAGGCTGAACAGTTTACGTTATGTATGCCACTGATCTGGATCGAGTCCTGAAACTAATTTAATGAGCTTGTTCTTGTCACCTAACTAAGTCATCCACCAAGTTTTATCATAATCCGTTCATGTCATTTTGAACTAGAACAGCCACTCGGTGGAGTATGTACCTCAGCCACGCAATGCCTAATCCACGAGAACATATTGGGCTCAATACATTTTTTGAAATATCAGGCTATACATCATTTTTGGCCTCATCTCTCAGTGAATGGTGAAGAATCACTTCTAGATCTGGATCGGGATCTTCACAAACATCGAATCATTTCATCCTCGTCACACACCCAACCTGTCCACCAAGAGTCGTCTGAATCCCTCCACAACTTTGAGATATCGTGCATGCTCACAGACAAAGAGGGGTGAAAACACCTTCGACCACCTTTTAAAAGGGGCCACCTGCTTACATTAACACAAGGTTGAGGCCGCCCGCGCCTCTGCTTTAACAGCTTAATCAGCCAATCAAACTTGATTGATATGAAAGCTGTGAAAGGAAGCCCTAAAGTAAAACCTGAAGGAACCCCATTAATGCAGGGCTGCTGAAAACACAAAAAGGTTTTATTGGCAAAGAGGGAAAGAAGCAAAGGTGGAAAAATGGAATCAGGAGACATGGAAAGACTGAAAGGAAGAAAAGCCAGCAAATTGATACAACAGCCCCCCTGTATGTCACTATTGACCAATCACAAGGAAGGAAGTGATTGAGATCCTCCAATCCAACTCAGATTGGAGGAAAAACTCATGAAAATGGAATCAGCAGTCTAAGCATTAATATGCACCAGCAACCAAAACAATAAAAAAAAATAAACAAACAAATAAACAATTATTTAATTAAATCACTACATACATACATACCAGTTATAAGAAACTGGAACACAGGAGCAGGCCATTAGGCCCTTCAAGCCTGCACAATGGTTACTAATCTGTAGTTTGTTCATGCTCTATCCTTCTTCTATGCCGAGCATGAAGCAAGGAAGTAGTGTGTACCATTTAAAAACGAGAAGGGCACTCGGTAGAGTGCATACCTCCGCCACACAGTGTCCGATCCAAGAGAAAATATCGGGCCCAATACATTTTTGAGATATCGTGCTATATATCGTTTTTGGCATCATCTCTCAATGGAGAAGAATCACTAAAAAAAAATTACATCATTCTCCTATCCAGAGTCGGATCCGGATCTTCACCAAAATCTAATCAGTTCATCCTTGTCACACATGGAACCTGTCCACAACTTTTTGAGATATCCTGTACATAAACAAACAAACAGACAGACAGACAGACAGACAGAAAGGGGTGAAAACAACCTCTATCACCTTCGGTGGCAGAGGTAAAAAGTCTTTAGTATGACTCGCCAGGGTTTGAACCACCAACCTCCCAGACTCAGAGCAAAGGCTCTAACCATGATTTTGAAAAGTTTATATCACCAAGGTTTTCTTTATTTCTCCATATATATATATATATATATATATATATATATATATATATATATATATATATATATATATATATATATATATATATATATATATATATCCACAATCCAACAAGCCTCATCTGGACTGCACTCCAAAAATACTCAACTCAACTCAAAAATACACCCATGAGTGAGTCAACAAGTGCACCTGTGAAGGTTTTATGTGAGAGGAAAGTTTGCAAGTTGATAAACTCTGAGATAAAAGTCGAAACAACGTACCCATAGAGGAACCTTCGGATGGATCATGTTGTCGTGAACCAGAAGAGTCTGGAACATGCAATAATTGACGAGCGGAATGGAGGCAGGCGTTCTGTGACTTGGAATAATGCACATGTTTGCGTATCTTCTCGGTGAATGATCGCTGATGGCGGATGTTGTGTCAGTGCACGGGGGATTGAAACTGGGCAGATTCGTCCATTTTAAGTACGAGTCATTGTTACGTATGTCTCACATTTCCATAAGAAACGCACGTAACCACACGGTTGTGGTCTCGCTGCAAACACGATACAGATTGGCTGTTGTGATGCCATGCAGGCCAACGGCTCGTTGAAGTGCATCTCAACCGAAGCTGTACAAGACCATTCGCTTTGCCAACTTTGGGAGAGCATTGTCTTTTTGCAATGTGATGACACAATGGAACATGGAAAGAGTGGTTGGCAGAGCGATTGATTTTTGACTGTGTTTGCGTTTGACATTCGCTGCAAGGAAATATGGTCACAAGAGATGATGTTTATGGATAATGTAGAAAATGGAATAAAATGTCCAATGTTTTAAAAAAAATCCGTCATAGCCTTGATGATCCGTCATAGAGATCCTCAGCAAAATCCGTCAATAGGGAGCTGGTCCAACACTTGGAACACGTCTTTCAACCCGACAAATCCCACACACACCATGTCTCTCTGAAAAGACCGTCTGGCAAACCCTCTCATCTACTTCCTAAACAAATCCCTTGAGGAGATAGTCACTCAAACTTTTGGTGTTCACTCCTCACCATCAGTCATGATCTTTATTGGGCAGTCCATTTTGAAGATGACCTTCAAAACCAGCTGCATCCTTTGTCGTGCAAGGTCTTTCCTTGGCCAATCCGAACTTTTAACAATGTACAATGCCTTAATTTACAGCTTGAAGTACTGGTCTCCTCTTTAGATATATGCCCATGCCTCACACCTTGCCCTTCTTGATGCCATGAATCAAGGCCCTCAAAATCGAGATATTTTGCGACGAAGGTGAATGTCTAAGCTTGTTACTCACATCACAGACCGGTTGGAAGCTTCTCTGTATTTTACCACATCCTTTTTGGCCTTGCACCCTCTGCCCTCTTGGCTCTGTCCCTCCCAGGGTTTAGGGTTAGGCACACATGGTCTGCAGGTAACCCTCTTCTTGTTAAACTCCCAAAATGCAGGCTCACTGCTCATCTCTACTCATTAGTTCCTCTTTTGTCTCACCTGTGGAACCGATTTAGCCAGTCTGTTCAATCTCATTCTTCCCTCCAGGTCTTCAAGACAGCTGTTCACCCCTACCTCAGGTCATTCCTCATCCATGCATACTCATGGTCTCTTCCACTCCCAAATGACTCCATTCTCAAGCAATCCCCTTTTTCCAGGTTATTGGGATTTCCCCTCTCTCCCTCACATCTTGTCGTTTGTTTTGTTAATTTTACGGTTCATTCCTGTTTTCCCCCTTCCTCTTCTTGCCGTGTTTCATTCAGCTTGTGTGCAGCTTGTTCACCCTCATGTGTCCTTCTCCCTCTCCCCTTGATCTCACGCTCACTTCGACTCTGCTGTTGGCGTTTCCTCCTTTGCATTTTGTTCTCTTCCATAAGCCTTGATCATGTACACCAAATTATATATACTAGTACGGGCCCATAGGTGCGTGCCAGTATGTGCAGCGCTCTCTGATCCCACCTCTCTCGCCCCCCCTCCTCTCACCCACCCCTAGTCTCGCCCTTCCTCTCTCGCCCCCCCTCGCAGATATTGGTCAACAGATAAAT